>NC_079483.1:1481311-2090182 GCF_026230105.1 Diorhabda sublineata
ATTTCTCATTTATTTGCATGAGTTTGCATCTAACTTTGTCAGATATCGTCGATTTACATTCATTGAATCCCATTGAAGTCGATTCTCACTTTGCGTTTATTGAAAAATTTCAAAGTCTATCTTCCTCATTTGAAGTCGAATTTCAACATTTCTCATATATTTGAATGAGTTCGCATCTAACTTTGTCAGATATCGTCGATTTACATTCATTGAAGCCCATTGAGGTCGATTGTCACTTCGTGTTGATTGAAAATTTTCAAAGTCTATCTTCCTCATTTGAAGTCGAATTTCAACATTTCTCATATATTTGAATGAGTTTGCATCTAACTTTGTCAGATATCGTCGATTTACATTCATTGAAGCCCATTGAAGTCGATTCTCACTTTGCGTTGATTGAAAATTTTCAAAGTCTATCCTCCTCATTTGAAGTCGAATTTCAACATTTCTCATATATTTGATTGAGTTCGCATCTAACTTTATCAGATATCGTCGATTTACATTTATTGAAGCCCATTGAGGTCGATTGTCACTTTGTGTTGATTGAAAATTTTCAAAGTCTATCTTCCTCATTTGAAGTCGAATTTCAACATTTCTCATATATTTGAATGAGTTTGCATCTAACTTTGTCAGATATCGTCGATTTACATTCATTGAAGCCCATTGAAGTCGATTCTCACTTTGCGTTTATTGAAAATTTTCAAAGTCTATCCTCCTCATTTGAAGTCGAATTTCAACATTTCTCATATATTTGAATGAGTTCGCATCTAACTTTGTCAGATATCGTCGATTTACATTTATTGAAGCCCATTGAGGTCGATTGTCACTTTATGTTGATTGAAAATTTTCAAAGTCTATCCTCCTCATTTGAAGTCGAATTTCAACATTTCTCATATATTTGAATGAGTTCGCATCTAACTTTATCAGATATCGTCGATTTACATTCATTGAAGCCCATTGAAGTCGATTCTCACTTTGTGTTGATTGAAAATTTTCAAAGTCTATCCTCCTCATTTGAAGTCGAATTTTAACATTTCTCATATATTTGAATGAGTTCGCATCTAACTTTGTCAGATATCGTCGATTTACATTCATTGAAGCCCATTGAAGTCGATTCTCACTTTGTGTTGATTGAAAATTTTCAAAGTCTATCTTCCTCATTTGAAGTCGAATTTCAACATTTCTCATATATTTGAATGAGTTTGCATCTAACTTTGTCAGATATCGTCGATTTACATTCATTGAAGCCCATTGAAGTCGATTCTCACTTTGTGTTGATTGAAAATTTTCAAAGTCTATCTTCCTCATTTGAAGTCGAATTTCAACATTTCTCATATATTTGAATGAGTTTGCATCTAACTTTGTCAGATATCGTCGATTTACATTCATTGAAGCCCATTGAAGTCGATTCTCACTTTGTGTTGATTGAAAATTTTCAAAGTCTATCTTCCTCATTTGAAGTCGAAATTCAACATTTCTCATATATTTGAATGAGTTTGCATCTAACTTTGTCAGATATCGTCGATTTACATTCATTGAAGCCCATTGAAGTCGATTCTCACTTTGTGTTGATTGAAAATTTTCAAAGTCTATCTTCCTCATTTGAAGTCGAATTTCAACATTTCTCATATATTTGAATGAGTTTGCATCTAACTTTGTCAGATATCGTCGATTTACATTCATTGAAGCCCATTGAAGTCGATTCTCACTTTGTGTTGATTGAAAATTTTCAAAGTCTATCTTCCTCATTTGAAGTCGAATTTCAACATTTCTCATATATTTGAATGAGTTTGCATCTAACTTTGTCAGATATCGTCGATTTACATTCATTGAAGCCCATTGAAGTCGATTCTCACTTTGTGTTGATTGAAAATTTTCAAAGTCTATCTTCCTCATTTGAAGTCGAAATTCAACATTTCTCATATATTTGAATGAGTTTGCATCTAACTTTGTCAGATATCGTCGATTTACATTCATTGAAGCCCATTGAAGTCGATTCTCACTTTGTGTTGATTGAAAATTTTCAAAGTCTATCTTCCTCATTTGAAGTCGAAATTCAACATTTCTCATATATTTGAATGAGTTTGCATCTAACTTTGTCAGATATCGTCGATTTACATTCATTGAAGCCCATTGAAGTCGAATCTCACTTTGTGTTGATTGAAAATTTTCAAAGTCTATCTTCCTCATTTGAAGTCGAAATTCAACATTTCTCATATATTTGAATGAGTTTGCATCTAACTTTGTCAGATATCGTCGATTTACATTCATTGAAGCCCATTGAAGTCGATTCTCACTTTGGTTGATTGAAAATTTTCAAAGTCTATCTTCCTCATTTGAAGTCGAATTTCAACATTTCTCATATATTTGAATGAGTTTGCATCTAACTTTGTCAGATATCGTCGATTTATATTCATTGAAGACCATTGAAGTCGATTCTCACTTTGTGTTGATTGAAAATTTTCAAAGTCTATCTTCCTCATTTGAAGTCGAATTTCAACATTTCTCATATATTTGAATGAGTTCGCATCTAACTTTATCAGATATCGTCGATTTACATTTATTGAAGCCCATTGAGGTCGATTGTCACTTTGTGTTGATTGAAAATTTTCAAAGTCTATCCTCCTCATTTGAAGTCGAAATTCAACATTTCTCATATATTTGAATGAGTTTGCATCTAACTTTGTCAGATATCGTCGATTTACATTCATTGAAGCCCATTGAAGTCGATTCTCACTTTGTGTTGATTGAAAATTTTCAAAGTCTATCTTCCTCATTTGAAGTCGAAATTCAACATTTCTCATATATTTGAATGAGTTTGCATCTAACTTTGTCAGATATCGTCGATTTACATTCATTGAAGCCCATTGAAGTCGATTCTCACTTTGTGTTGATTGAAAATTTTCAAAGTCTATCTTCCTCATTTGAAGTCGAATTTCAACATTTCTCATATATTTGAATGAGTTCGCATCTAACTTTATCAGATATCGTCGATTTACATTTATTGAAGCCCATTGAGGTCGATTGTCACTTTATGTTGATTGAAAATTTTCAAAGTCTATCCTCCTCATTTGAAGTCGAATTTTAACATTTCTCATATATTTGAATGAGTTTGCATCTAACTTTGTCACATATCGTCGATTTACATTTATTGAAGCCCATTGAGGTCGATTGTCACTTTATGTTGATTGAAAATTTTCAAAGTCTATCTTCCTCATTTGAAGTCGAATTTCAACATTTCTCATATATTTGAATGAGTTTGCATCTAACTTTGTCAGATATCGTCGATTTACATTCATTGAAGCCCATTGAAGTCGATTCTCACTTTGTGTTGATTGAAAATTTTCAAAGTCTATCTTCCTCATTTGAAGTCGAAATTCAACATTTCTCATATATTTGAATGAGTTTGCATCTAACTTTGTCAGATATCGTCGATTTACATTCATTGAAGCCCATTGAAGTCGATTCTCACTTTGTGTTGATTGAAAATTTTCAAAGTCTATCTTCCTCATTTGAAGTCGAAATTCAACATTTCTCATATATTTGAATGAGTTTGCATCTAACTTTGTCAGATATCGTCGATTTACATTCATTGAAGCCCATTGAAGTCGAATCTCACTTTGTGTTGATTGAAAATTTTCAAAGTCTATCTTCCTCATTTGAAGTCGAATTTCAACATTTCTCATATATTTGAATGAGTTCGCATCTAACTTTATCAGATATCGTCGATTTACATTTATTGAAGCCCATTGAGGTCGATTGTCACTTTATGTTGATTGAAAATTTTCAAAGTCTATCTTCCTCATTTGAAGTCGAAATTCAACATTTCTCATATATTTGAATGAGTTTGCATCTAACTTTGTCAGATATCGTCGATTTACATTCATTGAAGCCCATTGAAGTCGAATCTCACTTTGTGTTGATTGAAAATTTTCAAAGTCTATCTTCCTCATTTGAAGTCGAATTTCAACATATCTCATATATTTGAATGAGTTCGCATCTAACTTTATCAGATATCGTCGATTTACATTTATTGAAGCCCATTGAGGTCGATTGTCACTTTATGTTGATTGAAAATTTTCAAAGTCTATCTTCCTCATTTGAAGTCGAATTTCAACATTTCTCATATATTTGAATGAGTTTGCATCTAACTTTGTCAGATATCGTCGATTTACATTCATTGAAGCCCATTGAAGTCGATTCTCACTTTGTGTTGATTGAAAATTTTCAAAGTCTATCTTCCTCATTTGAAGTCGAAATTCAACATTTCTCATATATTTGAATGAGTTTGCATCTAACTTTGTCAGATATCGTCGATTTACATTCATTGAAGCCCATTGAAGTCGATTCTCACTTTGTGTTGATTGAAAATTTTCAAAGTCTATCTTCCTCATTTGAAGTCGAATTTCAACATTTCTCATTTATTTGCATGAGTTTGCATCTAACTTTGTCAGATATCGTCGATTTACATTCATTGAATCCCATTGAAGTCGATTCTCACTTTGCGTTTATTGAAAAATTTCAAAGTCTATCTTCCTCATTTGAAGTCGAATTTCAACATTTCTCATATATTTGAATGAGTTTGCATCTAACTTTGTCAGATATCGTCGATTTACATTCATTGAAACCCATTGAAGTCGATTCTCACTTTGCGTTTATTGAAAAATTTCAAAGTCTATCTTCCTCATTTGAAGTCGAATTTCAACATTTCTCATATATTTGAATGAGTTTGCATCTAACTTTGTCAGATATCGTCGATTTACATTCATTGAAGTCGATTCTCACTTTGTGTTGATTGAAAATTTTCAAAGTCTATCTTCCTCATTTGAAGTCGAATTTTAACATTTCTCATATATTTGAATGAGTTCGCATCTAACTTTATCAGATATCGTCGATTTACATTTATTGAAGCCCATTGAGGTCGATTGTCACTTTGTGTTGATTGAAAATTTTCAAAGTCTATCTTCCTCATTTGAAGTCGAATTTCAACATTTCTCATATATTTGAATGAGTTTGCATCTAACTTTGTCAGATATCGTCGATTTACATTCATTGAAGCCCATTGAAGTCGATTCTCACTTTGTGTTGATTGAAAATTTTCAAAGTCTATCTTCCTCATTTGAAGTCGAATTTCAACATTTCTCATTTATTTGCATGAGTTTGCATCTAACTTTGTCAGATATCGTCGATTTACATTCATTGAATCCCATTGAAGTCGATTCTCACTTTGCGTTTATTGAAAAATTTCAAAGTCTATCTTCCTCATTTGAAGTCGAATTTCAACATTTCTCATATATTTGAATGAGTTTGCATCTAACTTTGTCAGATATCGTCGATTTACATTCATTGAAACCCATTGAAGTCGATTCTTAATTGAAAATTTTCAAAGTCTATCTTCCTAATTTGAAGTCGAATTCCAACATTTCTCATATATTTGAACAAGTTTGCATCTAACTTTGTCAGATATCATCGAATAACATCGATTGAAGCCCATTGAGGTCAACTGTCACTTTGTAATAATTGAAAATTTTCCAAGTCTATCTTCCTAATTTGAAGTCGAATTTCAACATTTCTCATATATTTGAATGAGTTCGCATCTAACTTTATCAGATATCGTCGATTTACATTTATTGAAGCCCATTGAGGTCGATTGTCACTTTGTGTTGATTGAAAATTTTCAAAGTCTATCTTCCTCATTTGAAGTCGAATTTCAACATTTCTCATATATTTGAATGAGTTTGCATCTAACTTTGTCAGATATCGTCGATTTACATTCATTGAAGCCCATTGAAGTCGAATCTCACTTTGCGTTGATTGAAAATTTTCAAAGTCTATCCTCCTCATTTGAAGTCGAAATTCAACATTTCTCATATATTTGAATGAGTTTGCATCTAACTTTGTCAGATATCGTCGATTTACATTCATTGAAGTCGATTCTCACTTTGGTTGATTGAAAATTTTCAAAGTCTATCTTCCTCATTTGAAGTCGAATTTCAACATTTCTCATATATTTGAATGAGTTCGCATCTAACTTTATCAGATATCGTCGATTTATATTCATTGAAGACCATTGAGGTCGATTGTCACTTTGTGTTGATTGAAAATTTTCAAAGTCTATCTTCCTCATTTGAAGTCGAATTTCAACATTTCTCATATATTTGAATGAGTTCGCATCTAACTTTATCAGATATCGTCGATTTACATTTATTGAAGCCCATTGAGGTCGATTGTCACTTTGTGTTGATTGAAAATTTTCAAAGTCTATCCTCCTCATTTGAAGTCGAAATTCAACATTTCTCA
The DNA here is from genome assembly GCF_026230105.1 of Diorhabda sublineata. NCBI lineage: Eukaryota > Metazoa > Arthropoda > Insecta > Coleoptera > Chrysomelidae > Diorhabda > Diorhabda sublineata. The sequence continues at coordinate 1,487,609 of NC_079483.1, forward strand.
TATATTTGAATGAGTTTGCATCTAACTTTGTCAGATATCGTCGATTTACATTCATTGAAGCCCATTGAAGTCGATTCTCACTTTGTGTTGATTGAAAATTTTCAAAGTCTATCTTCCTCATTTGAAGTCGAAATTCAACATTTCTCATATATTTGAATGAGTTTGCATCTAACTTTGTCAGATATCGTCGATTTACATTCATTGAAGCCCATTGAAGTCGATTCTCACTTTGTGTTGATTGAAAATTTTCAAAGTCTATCTTCCTCATTTGAAGTCGAATTTCAACATTTCTCATATATTTGAATGAGTTCGCATCTAACTTTATCAGATATCGTCGATTTACATTTATTGAAGCCCATTGAGGTCGATTGTCACTTTATGTTGATTGAAAATTTTCAAAGTCTATCCTCCTCATTTGAAGTCGAATTTTAACATTTCTCATATATTTGAATGAGTTTGCATCTAACTTTGTCACATATCGTCGATTTACATTTATTGAAGCCCATTGAGGTCGATTGTCACTTTATGTTGATTGAAAATTTTCAAAGTCTATCTTCCTCATTTGAAGTCGAATTTCAACATTTCTCATATATTTGAATGAGTTTGCATCTAACTTTGTCAGATATCGTCGATTTACATTCATTGAAGCCCATTGAAGTCGATTCTCACTTTGTGTTGATTGAAAATTTTCAAAGTCTATCTTCCTCATTTGAAGTCGAAATTCAACATTTCTCATATATTTGAATGAGTTTGCATCTAACTTTGTCAGATATCGTCGATTTACATTCATTGAAGCCCATTGAAGTCGATTCTCACTTTGTGTTGATTGAAAATTTTCAAAGTCTATCTTCCTCATTTGAAGTCGAAATTCAACATTTCTCATATATTTGAATGAGTTTGCATCTAACTTTGTCAGATATCGTCGATTTACATTCATTGAAGCCCATTGAAGTCGAATCTCACTTTGTGTTGATTGAAAATTTTCAAAGTCTATCTTCCTCATTTGAAGTCGAATTTCAACATTTCTCATATATTTGAATGAGTTCGCATCTAACTTTATCAGATATCGTCGATTTACATTTATTGAAGCCCATTGAGGTCGATTGTCACTTTATGTTGATTGAAAATTTTCAAAGTCTATCTTCCTCATTTGAAGTCGAAATTCAACATTTCTCATATATTTGAATGAGTTTGCATCTAACTTTGTCAGATATCGTCGATTTACATTCATTGAAGCCCATTGAAGTCGAATCTCACTTTGTGTTGATTGAAAATTTTCAAAGTCTATCTTCCTCATTTGAAGTCGAATTTCAACATATCTCATATATTTGAATGAGTTCGCATCTAACTTTATCAGATATCGTCGATTTACATTTATTGAAGCCCATTGAGGTCGATTGTCACTTTATGTTGATTGAAAATTTTCAAAGTCTATCTTCCTCATTTGAAGTCGAATTTCAACATTTCTCATATATTTGAATGAGTTTGCATCTAACTTTGTCAGATATCGTCGATTTACATTCATTGAAGCCCATTGAAGTCGATTCTCACTTTGTGTTGATTGAAAATTTTCAAAGTCTATCTTCCTCATTTGAAGTCGAAATTCAACATTTCTCATATATTTGAATGAGTTTGCATCTAACTTTGTCAGATATCGTCGATTTACATTCATTGAAGCCCATTGAAGTCGAATCTCACTTTGTGTTGATTGAAAATTTTCAAAGTCTATCTTCCTCATTTGAAGTCGAATTTCAACATTTCTCATATATTTGAATGAGTTCGCATCTAACTTTATCAGATATCGTCGATTTACATTTATTGAAGCCCATTGAGGTCGATTGTCACTTTGTGTTGATTGAAAATTTTCAAAGTCTATCTTCCTCATTTGAAGTCGAATTTCAACATTTCTCATATATTTGAATGAGTTCGCATCTAACTTTATCAGATATCGTCGATTTACATTCATTGAAGCCCATTGAAGTCGATTGTCACTTTGTGTTGATTGAAAATTTTCAAAGTCTATCCTCCTCATTTGAAGTCGAAATTCAACATTTCTCATATATTTGAATGAGTTTGCATCTAACTTTGTCAGATATCGTCGATTTACATTCATTGAAGCCCATTGAAGTCGATTCTCACTTTGTGTTGATTGAAAATTTTCAAAGTCTATCTTCCTCATTTGAAGTCGAATTTCAACATTTCTCATATATTTGAATGAGTTCGCATCTAACTTTATCAGATATCGTCGATTTACATTTATTGAAGCCCATTGAGGTCGATTGTCACTTTATGTTGATTGAAAATTTTCAAAGTCTATCTTCCTCATTTGAAGTCGAATTTTAACATTTCTCATATATTTGTCAGTTTGTGTTGATTGAAAATTTTCAAACTCTATCTTCCTAATTTGGAGTCGAATTTCAAAATTTCTTATATATTTCATTGAGTTTGCATCTAACTTTGTCAGATATCGTCGATTAACATCCATTGAAGCTTATGGAGGTCGATTGTCACTTTGTGTTGATTGAAAATTTTCAAAGTCTATCTTCCTCATTTGAAGTCGAATTTCAACATATCTCATATATTTGAATGAGTTCGCATCTAACTTTATCAGATATCGTCGATTTACATTTATTGAAGCCCATTGAGGTCGATTGTCACTTTATGTTGATTGAAAATTTTCAAAGTCTATCTTCCTCATTTGAAGTCGAATTTCAACATTTCTCATATATTTGAATGAGTTTGCATCTAACTTTGTCAGATATCGTCGATTTACATTCATTGAAGCCCATTGAAGTCGATTCTCACTTTGTGTTGATTGAAAATTTTCAAAGTCTATCTTCCTCATTTGAAGTCGAAATTCAACATTTCTCATATATTTGAATGAGTTTGCATCTAACTTTGTCAGATATCGTCGATTTACATTCATTGAAGCCCATTGAAGTCGAATCTCACTTTGTGTTGATTGAAAATTTTCAAAGTCTATCTTCCTCATTTGAAGTCGAATTTCAACATTTCTCATATATTTGAATGAGTTTGCATCTAACTTTGTCAGATATCGTCGATTTATATTCATTGAAGACCATTGAAGTCGATTCTCACTTTGTGTTGATTGAAAATTTTCAAAGTCTATCTTCCTCATTTGAAGTCGAATTTCAACATTTCTCATATATTTGAATGAGTTCGCATCTAACTTTATCAGATATCGTCGATTTACATTTATTGAAGCCCATTGAGGTCGATTGTCACTTTGTGTTGATTGAAAATTTTCAAAGTCTATCCTCCTCATTTGAAGTCGAATTTTAACATTTCTCATATATTTGAATGAGTTTGCATCTAACTTTGTCAGATATCGTCGATTTACATTCATTGAAGCCCATTGAAGTCGATTCTCACTTTGTGTTGATTGAAAATTTTCAAAGTCTATCTTCCTCATTTGAAGTCGAATTTCAACATTTCTCATATATTTGAATGAGTTCGCATCTAACTTTATCAGATATCGTCGATTTACATTTATTGAAGCCCATTGAGGTCGATTGTCACTTTGTGTTGATTGAAAATTTTCAAAGTCTATCCTCCTCATTTGAAGTCGAAATTCAACATTTCTCATATATTTGAATGAGTTTGCATCTAACTTTGTCAGATATCGTCGATTTACATTCATTGAAGCCCATTGAGGTCGATTGTCACTTTGTGTTGATTGAAAATTTTCAAAGTCTATCCTCCTCATTTGAAGTCGAAATTCAACATTTCTCATATATTTGAATGAGTTTGCATCTAACTTTGTCAGATATCGTCGATTTACATTCATTGAAGCCCATTGAAGTCGATTCTCACTTTGTGTTGATTGAAAATTTTCAAAGTCTATCTTCCTCATTTGAAGTCGAATTTCAACATTTCTCATATATTTGAATGAGTTCGCATCTAACTTTATCAGATATCGTCGATTTACATTTATTGAAGCCCATTGAGGTCGATTGTCACTTTATGTTGATTGAAAATTTTCAAAGTCTATCTTCCTCATTTGAAGTCGAATTTCAACATTTCTCATATATTTGAATGAGTTCGCATCTAACTTTATCAGATATCGTCGATTTACATTTATTGAAGCCCATTGAGGTCGATTGTCACTTTGTGTTGATTGAAAATTTTCAAAGTCTATCCTCCTCATTTGAAGTCGAAATTCAACATTTCTCATATATTTGAATGAGTTTGCATCTAACTTTGTCAGATATCGTCGATTTACATTCATTGAAGCCCATTGAAGTCGATTCTCACTTTGTGTTGATTGAAAATTTTCAAAGTCTATCTTCCTCATTTGAAGTCGAAATTCAACATTTCTCATATATTTGAATGAGTTTGCATCTAACTTTGTCAGATATCGTCGATTTACATTCATTGAAGCCCATTGAAGTCGATTCTCACTTTGTGTTGATTGAAAATTTTCAAAGTCTATCTTCCTCATTTGAAGTCGAATTTCAACATTTCTCATATATTTGAATGAGTTCGCATCTAACTTTATCAGATATCGTCGATTTACATTTATTGAAGCCCATTGAGGTCGATTGTCACTTTATGTTGATTGAAAATTTTCAAAGTCTATCCTCCTCATTTGAAGTCGAATTTTAACATTTCTCATATATTTGAATGAGTTTGCATCTAACTTTGTCACATATCGTCGATTTACATTTATTGAAGCCCATTGAGGTCGATTGTCACTTTATGTTGATTGAAAATTTTCAAAGTCTATCTTCCTCATTTGAAGTCGAATTTCAACATTTCTCATATATTTGAATGAGTTTGCATCTAACTTTGTCAGATATCGTCGATTTACATTCATTGAAGCCCATTGAAGTCGATTCTCACTTTGTGTTGATTGAAAATTTTCAAAGTCTATCTTCCTCATTTGAAGTCGAAATTCAACATTTCTCATATATTTGAATGAGTTTGCATCTAACTTTGTCAGATATCGTCGATTTACATTCATTGAAGCCCATTGAAGTCGATTCTCACTTTGTGTTGATTGAAAATTTTCAAAGTCTATCTTCCTCATTTGAAGTCGAAATTCAACATTTCTCATATATTTGAATGAGTTTGCATCTAACTTTGTCAGATATCGTCGATTTACATTCATTGAAGCCCATTGAAGTCGAATCTCACTTTGTGTTGATTGAAAATTTTCAAAGTCTATCTTCCTCATTTGAAGTCGAATTTCAACATTTCTCATATATTTGAATGAGTTCGCATCTAACTTTATCAGATATCGTCGATTTACATTTATTGAAGCCCATTGAGGTCGATTGTCACTTTATGTTGATTGAAAATTTTCAAAGTCTATCTTCCTCATTTGAAGTCGAAATTCAACATTTCTCATATATTTGAATGAGTTTGCATCTAACTTTGTCAGATATCGTCGATTTACATTCATTGAAGCCCATTGAAGTCGAATCTCACTTTGTGTTGATTGAAAATTTTCAAAGTCTATCTTCCTCATTTGAAGTCGAATTTCAACATATCTCATATATTTGAATGAGTTCGCATCTAACTTTATCAGATATCGTCGATTTACATTTATTGAAGCCCATTGAGGTCGATTGTCACTTTATGTTGATTGAAAATTTTCAAAGTCTATCTTCCTCATTTGAAGTCGAATTTCAACATTTCTCATATATTTGAATGAGTTTGCATCTAACTTTGTCAGATATCGTCGATTTACATTCATTGAAGCCCATTGAAGTCGATTCTCACTTTGTGTTGATTGAAAATTTTCAAAGTCTATCTTCCTCATTTGAAGTCGAAATTCAACATTTCTCATATATTTGAATGAGTTTGCATCTAACTTTGTCAGATATCGTCGATTTACATTCATTGAAGCCCATTGAAGTCGAATCTCACTTTGTGTTGATTGAAAATTTTCAAAGTCTATCTTCCTCATTTGAAGTCGAATTTCAACATTTCTCATATATTTGAATGAGTTTGCATCTAACTTTGTCAGATATCGTCGATTTATATTCATTGAAGACCATTGAAGTCGATTCTCACTTTGTGTTGATTGAAAATTTTCAAAGTCTATCTTCCTCATTTGAAGTCGAATTTCAACATTTCTCATATATTTGAATGAGTTCGCATCTAACTTTATCAGATATCGTCGATTTACATTTATTGAAGCCCATTGAGGTCGATTGTCACTTTGTGTTGATTGAAAATTTTCAAAGTCTATCCTCCTCATTTGAAGTCGAATTTTAACATTTCTCATATATTTGAATGAGTTTGCATCTAACTTTGTCAGATATCGTCGATTTACATTCATTGAAGCCCATTGAAGTCGATTCTCACTTTGTGTTGATTGAAAATTTTCAAAGTCTATCTTCCTCATTTGAAGTCGAATTTCAACATTTCTCATATATTTGAATGAGTTCGCATCTAACTTTATCAGATATCGTCGATTTACATTTATTGAAGCCCATTGAGGTCGATTGTCACTTTGTGTTGATTGAAAATTTTCAAAGTCTATCCTCCTCATTTGAAGTCGAAATTCAACATTTCTCATATATTTGAATGAGTTTGCATCTAACTTTGTCAGATATCGTCGATTTACATTCATTGAAGCCCATTGAGGTCGATTGTCACTTTGTGTTGATTGAAAATTTTCAAAGTCTATCCTCCTCATTTGAAGTCGAAATTCAACATTTCTCATATATTTGAATGAGTTTGCATCTAACTTTGTCAGATATCGTCGATTTACATTCATTGAAGCCCATTGAAGTCGATTCTCACTTTGTGTTGATTGAAAATTTTCAAAGTCTATCTTCCTCATTTGAAGTCGAATTTCAACATTTCTCATATATTTGAATGAGTTCGCATCTAACTTTATCAGATATCGTCGATTTACATTTATTGAAGCCCATTGAGGTCGATTGTCACTTTATGTTGATTGAAAATTTTCAAAGTCTATCTTCCTCATTTGAAGTCGAATTTTAACATTTCTCATATATTTGTCAGTTTGTGTTGATTGAAAATTTTCAAACTCTATCTTCCTAATTTGGAGTCGAATTTCAAAATTTCTTATATATTTCATTGAGTTTGCATCTAACTTTGTCAGATATCGTCGATTAACATCCATTGAAGCTTATGGAGGTCGATTGTCACTTTGTGTTGATTGAAAATTTTCAAAGTCTATCTTCCTCATTTGAAGTCGAATTTCAACATATCTCATATATTTGAATGAGTTCGCATCTAACTTTATCAGATATCGTCGATTTACATTTATTGAAGCCCATTGAGGTCGATTGTCACTTTATGTTGATTGAAAATTTTCAAAGTCTATCTTCCTCATTTGAAGTCGAATTTCAACATTTCTCATATATTTGAATGAGTTTGCATCTAACTTTGTCAGATATCGTCGATTTACATTCATTGAAGCCCATTGAAGTCGATTCTCACTTTGTGTTGATTGAAAATTTTCAAAGTCTATCTTCCTCATTTGAAGTCGAAATTCAACATTTCTCATATATTTGAATGAGTTTGCATCTAACTTTGTCAGATATCGTCGATTTACATTCATTGAAGCCCATTGAAGTCGAATCTCACTTTGTGTTGATTGAAAATTTTCAAAGTCTATCTTCCTCATTTGAAGTCGAATTTCAACATTTCTCATATATTTGAATGAGTTTGCATCTAACTTTGTCAGATATCGTCGATTTATATTCATTGAAGACCATTGAAGTCGATTCTCACTTTGTGTTGATTGAAAATTTTCAAAGTCTATCTTCCTCATTTGAAGTCGAATTTCAACATTTCTCATATATTTGAATGAGTTCGCATCTAACTTTATCAGATATCGTCGATTTACATTTATTGAAGCCCATTGAGGTCGATTGTCACTTTGTGTTGATTGAAAATTTTCAAAGTCTATCCTCCTCATTTGAAGTCGAATTTTAACATTTCTCATATATTTGAATGAGTTTGCATCTAACTTTGTCAGATATCGTCGATTTACATTCATTGAAGCCCATTGAAGTCGATTCTCACTTTGTGTTGATTGAAAATTTTCAAAGTCTATCCTCCTCATTTGAAGTCGAAATTCAACATTTCTCATATATTTGAATGAGTTTGCATCTAACTTTGTCAGATATCGTCGATTTACATTCATTGAAGCCCATTGAAGTCGATTCTCACTTTGTGTTGATTGAAAATTTTCAAAGTCTATCTTCCTCATTTGAAGTCGAATTTCAACATTTCTCATATATTTGAATGAGTTCGCATCTAACTTTATCAGATATCGTCGATTTACATTTATTGAAGCCCATTGAGGTCGATTGTCACTTTATGTTGATTGAAAATTTTCAAAGTCTATCTTCCTCATTTGAAGTCGAATTTTAACATTTCTCATATATTTGAATGAGTTTGCATCTAACTTTGTCAGATATCGTCGATTTACATTCATTGAAGCCCATTGAAGTCGATTCTCACTTTGGTTGATTGAAAATTTTCAAAGTCTATCTTCCTCATTTGAAGTCGAATTTCAACATTTCTCATATATTTGAATGAGTTCGCATCTAACTTTATCAGATATCGTCGATTTACATTTATTGAAGCCCATTGAGGTCGATTGTCACTTTGTGTTGATTGAAAATTTTCAAAGTCTATCCTCCTCATTTGAAGTCGAATTTTAACATTTCTCATATATTTGAATGAGTTTGCATCTAACTTTGTCACATATCGTTCATTTACATTCATTGAAGCCCAATGAAGTCGTATCTCACTTTGTGTTGATTGAAAATTTTCAAATTCTATCTTCCTCATTTGAAGTCGAAATTCAACATTTCTCATATATTTGAATGAGTTTGCATCTAACTTTGTCAGATATCGTCGATTTACATTCATTGAAGCCCATTGAAGTCGATTCTCACTTTGTGTTGATTGAAAATTTTCAAAGTCTATCTTCCTCATTTGAAGTCGAATTTCAACATTTCTCATATATTTGAATGAGTTCGCATCTAACTTTATCAGATATCGTCGATTTACATTTATTGAAGCCCATTGAGGTCGATTGTCACTTTATGTTGATTGAAAATTTTCAAAGTCTATCTTCCTCATTTGAAGTCGAATTTCAACATTTCTCATATATTTGAATGAGTTTGCATCTAACTTTGTCAGATATCGTCGATTTACATTCATTGAAGCCCATTGAAGTCGATTCTCACTTTGTGTTGATTGAAAATTTTCAAAGTCTATCTTCCTCATTTGAAGTCGAAATTCAACATTTCTCATATATTTGAATGAGTTTGCATCTAACTTTGTCAGATATCGTCGATTTACATTCATTGAAGCCCATTGAAGTCGAATCTCACTTTGTGTTGATTGAAAATTTTCAAAGTCTATCTTCCTCATTTGAAGTCGAAATTCAACATTTCTCATATATTTGAATGAGTTTGCATCTAACTTTGTCAGATATCGTCGATTTACATTCATTGAAGCCCATTGAAGTCGATTCTCACTTTGGTTGATTGAAAATTTTCAAAGTCTATCTTCCTCATTTGAAGTCGAATTTCAACATTTCTCATATATTTGAATGAGTTTGCATCTAACTTTGTCAGATATCGTCGATTTACATTCATTGAAGCCCATTGAAGTCGATTCTCACTTTGTGTTGATTGAAAATTTTCAAAGTCTATCTTCCTCATTTGAAGTCGAAATTCAACATTTCTCATATATTTGAATGAGTTTGCATCTAACTTTGTCAGATATCGTCGATTTACATTCATTGAAGCCCATTGAAGTCGAATCTCACTTTGTGTTGATTGAAAATTTTCAAAGTCTATCTTCCTCATTTGAAGTCGAAATTCAACATTTCTCATATATTTGAATGAGTTTGCATCTAACTTTGTCAGATATCGTCGATTTACATTCATTGAAGCCCATTGAAGTCGATTCTCACTTTGGTTGATTGAAAATTTTCAAAGTCTATCTTCCTCATTTGAAGTCGAATTTCAACATTTCTCATATATTTGAATGAGTTTGCATCTAACTTTGTCAGATATCGTCGATTTATATTCATTGAAGACCATTGAAGTCGATTCTCACTTTGTGTTGATTGAAAATTTTCAAAGTCTATCTTCCTCATTTGAAGTCGAATTTCAACATTTCTCATATATTTGAATGAGTTCGCATCTAACTTTATCAGATATCGTCGATTTACATTTATTGAAGCCCATTGAGGTCGATTGTCACTTTGTGTTGATTGAAAATTTTCAAAGTCTATCCTCCTCATTTGAAGTCGAAATTCAACATTTCTCATATATTTGAATGAGTTTGCATCTAACTTTGTCAGATATCGTCGATTTACATTCATTGAAGCCCATTGAAGTCGATTCTCACTTTGTGTTGATTGAAAATTTTCAAAGTCTATCTTCCTCATTTGAAGTCGAAATTCAACATTTCTCATATATTTGAATGAGTTTGCATCTAACTTTGTCAGATATCGTCGATTTACATTCATTGAAGCCCATTGAAGTCGATTCTCACTTTGTGTTGATTGAAAATTTTCAAAGTCTATCTTCCTCATTTGAAGTCGAATTTCAACATTTCTCATATATTTGAATGAGTTCGCATCTAACTTTATCAGATATCGTCGATTTACATTTATTGAAGCCCATTGAGGTCGATTGTCACTTTATGTTGATTGAAAATTTTCAAAGTCTATCCTCCTCATTTGAAGTCGAATTTTAACATTTCTCATATATTTGAATGAGTTTGCATCTAACTTTGTCACATATCGTCGATTTACATTTATTGAAGCCCATTGAGGTCGATTGTCACTTTATGTTGATTGAAAATTTTCAAAGTCTATCTTCCTCATTTGAAGTCGAATTTCAACATTTCTCATATATTTGAATGAGTTTGCATCTAACTTTGTCAGATATCGTCGATTTACATTCATTGAAGCCCATTGAAGTCGATTCTCACTTTGTGTTGATTGAAAATTTTCAAAGTCTATCTTCCTCATTTGAAGTCGAAATTCAACATTTCTCATATATTTGAATGAGTTTGCATCTAACTTTGTCAGATATCGTCGATTTACATTCATTGAAGCCCATTGAAGTCGATTCTCACTTTGTGTTGATTGAAAATTTTCAAAGTCTATCTTCCTCATTTGAAGTCGAAATTCAACATTTCTCATATATTTGAATGAGTTTGCATCTAACTTTGTCAGATATCGTCGATTTACATTCATTGAAGCCCATTGAAGTCGAATCTCACTTTGTGTTGATTGAAAATTTTCAAAGTCTATCTTCCTCATTTGAAGTCGAATTTCAACATTTCTCATATATTTGAATGAGTTCGCATCTAACTTTATCAGATATCGTCGATTTACATTTATTGAAGCCCATTGAGGTCGATTGTCACTTTATGTTGATTGAAAATTTTCAAAGTCTATCTTCCTCATTTGAAGTCGAAATTCAACATTTCTCATATATTTGAATGAGTTTGCATCTAACTTTGTCAGATATCGTCGATTTACATTCATTGAAGCCCATTGAAGTCGAATCTCACTTTGTGTTGATTGAAAATTTTCAAAGTCTATCTTCCTCATTTGAAGTCGAATTTCAACATATCTCATATATTTGAATGAGTTCGCATCTAACTTTATCAGATATCGTCGATTTACATTTATTGAAGCCCATTGAGGTCGATTGTCACTTTATGTTGATTGAAAATTTTCAAAGTCTATCTTCCTCATTTGAAGTCGAATTTCAACATTTCTCATATATTTGAATGAGTTTGCATCTAACTTTGTCAGATATCGTCGATTTACATTCATTGAAGCCCATTGAAGTCGATTCTCACTTTGTGTTGATTGAAAATTTTCAAAGTCTATCTTCCTCATTTGAAGTCGAAATTCAACATTTCTCATATATTTGAATGAGTTTGCATCTAACTTTGTCAGATATCGTCGATTTACATTCATTGAAGCCCATTGAAGTCGAATCTCACTTTGTGTTGATTGAAAATTTTCAAAGTCTATCTTCCTCATTTGAAGTCGAATTTCAACATTTCTCATATATTTGAATGAGTTTGCATCTAACTTTGTCAGATATCGTCGATTTATATTCATTGAAGACCATTGAAGTCGATTCTCACTTTGTGTTGATTGAAAATTTTCAAAGTCTATCTTCCTCATTTGAAGTCGAATTTCAACATTTCTCATATATTTGAATGAGTTCGCATCTAACTTTATCAGATATCGTCGATTTACATTTATTGAAGCCCATTGAGGTCGATTGTCACTTTGTGTTGATTGAAAATTTTCAAAGTCTATCCTCCTCATTTGAAGTCGAATTTTAACATTTCTCATATATTTGAATGAGTTTGCATCTAACTTTGTCAGATATCGTCGATTTACATTCATTGAAGCCCATTGAAGTCGATTCTCACTTTGTGTTGATTGAAAATTTTCAAAGTCTATCTTCCTCATTTGAAGTCGAATTTCAACATTTCTCATATATTTGAATGAGTTCGCATCTAACTTTATCAGATATCGTCGATTTACATTTATTGAAGCCCATTGAGGTCGATTGTCACTTTATGTTGATTGAAAATTTTCAAAGTCTATCTTCCTCATTTGAAGTCGAATTTCAACATTTCTCATATATTTGAATGAGTTTGCATCTAACTTTGTCAGATATCGTCGATTTACATTCATTGAAGCCCATTGAAGTCGATTCTCACTTTGTGTTGATTGAAAATTTTCAAAGTCTATCTTCCTCATTTGAAGTCGAAATTCAACATTTCTCATATATTTGAATGAGTTTGCATCTAACTTTGTCAGATATCGTTGATTTACATTCATTGAAGCCCATTGAAGTCGATTCTCACTTTGTGTTGATTGAAAATTTTCAAAGTCTATCTTCCTCATTTGAAGTCGAAATTCAACATTTCTCATATATTTGAATGAGTTTGCATCTAACTTTGTCAGATATCGTCGATTTACATTCATTGAAGCCCATTGAAGTCGAATCTCACTTTGTGTTGATTGAAAATTTTCAAAGTCTATCTTCCTCATTTGAAGTCGAATTTCAACATTTCTCATATATTTGAATGAGTTCGCATCTAACTTTATCAGATATCGTCGATTTACATTTATTGAAGCCCATTGAGGTCGATTGTCACTTTATGTTGATTGAAAATTTTCAAAGTCTATCTTCCTCATTTGAAGTCGAATTTCAACATTTCTCATATATTTGAATGAGTTTGCATCTAACTTTGTCAGATATCGTCGATTTACATTCATTGAAGCCCATTGAAGTCGATTCTCACTTTGTGTTGATTGAAAATTTTCAAAGTCTATCTTCCTCATTTGAAGTCGAAATTCAACATTTCTCATATATTTGAATGAGTTTGCATCTAACTTTGTCAGATATCGTCGATTTACATTCATTGAAGCCCATTGAAGTCGAATCTCACTTTGTGTTGATTGAAAATTTTCAAAGTCTATCTTCCTCATTTGAAGTCGAAATTCAACATTTCTCATATATTTGAATGAGTTTGCATCTAACTTTGTCAGATATCGTCGATTTACATTCATTGAAGCCCATTGAAGTCGATTCTCACTTTGGTTGATTGAAAATTTTCAAAGTCTATCTTCCTCATTTGAAGTCGAATTTCAACATTTCTCATATATTTGAATGAGTTTGCATCTAACTTTGTCAGATATCGTCGATTTACATTCATTGAAGCCCATTGAAGTCGATTCTCACTTTGTGTTGATTGAAAATTTTCAAAGTCTATCTTCCTCATTTGAAGTCGAAATTCAACATTTCTCATATATTTGAATGAGTTTGCATCTAACTTTGTCAGATATCGTCGATTTACATTCATTGAAGCCCATTGAAGTCGATTCTCACTTTGTGTTGATTGAAAATTTTCAAAGTCTATCTTCCTCATTTGAAGTCGAATTTTAACATTTCTCATATATTTGAATGAGTTTGCATCTAACTTTGTCAGATATCGTCGATTTACATTCATTGAAGCCCATTGAAGTCGATTCTCACTTTGGTTGATTGAAAATTTTCAAAGTCTATCTTCCTCATTTGAAGTCGAATTTCAACATTTCTCATATATTTGAATGAGTTTGCATCTAACTTTGTCAGATATCGTCGATTTATATTCATTGAAGACCATTGAAGTCGATTCTCACTTTGTGTTGATTGAAAATTTTCAAAGTCTATCTTCCTCATTTGAAGTCGAATTTCAACATTTCTCATATATTTGAATGAGTTCGCATCTAACTTTATCAGATATCGTCGATTTACATTTATTGAAGCCCATTGAGGTCGATTGTCACTTTGTGTTGATTGAAAATTTTCAAAGTCTATCCTCCTCATTTGAAGTCGAATTTTAACATTTCTCATATATTTGAATGAGTTTGCATCTAACTTTGTCACATATCGTTCATTTACATTCATTGAAGCCCAATGAAGTCGTATCTCACTTTGTGTTGATTGAAAATTTTCAAATTCTATCTTCCTCATTTGAAGTCGAAATTCAACATTTCTCATATATTTGAATGAGTTTGCATCTAACTTTGTCAGATATCGTCGATTTACATTCATTGAAGCCCATTGAAGTCGATTCTCACTTTGTGTTGATTGAAAATTTTCAAAGTCTATCTTCCTCATTTGAAGTCGAATTTCAACATTTCTCATATATTTGAATGAGTTCGCATCTAACTTTATCAGATATCGTCGATTTACATTTATTGAAGCCCATTGAGGTCGATTGTCACTTTATGTTGATTGAAAATTTTCAAAGTCTATCTTCCTCATTTGAAGTCGAATTTCAACATTTCTCATATATTTGAATGTGTTTGCATCTAACTTTGTCAGATATCGTCGATTTACATTCATTGAAGCCCATTGAAGTCGATTCTCACTTTGTGTTGATTGAAAATTTTCAAAGTCTATCTTCCTCATTTGAAGTCGAAATTCAACATTTCTCATATATTTGAATGAGTTTGCATCTAACTTTGTCAGATATCGTCGATTTACATTCATTGAAGCCCATTGAAGTCGAATCTCACTTTGTGTTGATTGAAAATTTTCAAAGTCTATCTTCCTCATTTGAAGTCGAAATTCAACATTTCTCATATATTTGAATGAGTTTGCATCTAACTTTGTCAGATATCGTCGATTCACATTCATTGAAGCCCATTGAAGTCGATTCTCACTTTGGTTGATTGAAAATTTTCAAAGTCTATCTTCCTCATTTGAAGTCGAATTTCAACATTTCTCATATATTTGAATGAGTTTGCATCTAACTTTGTCAGATATCGTCGATTTACATTCATTGAAGCCCATTGAAGTCGAATCTCACTTTGTGTTGATTGAAAATTTTCAAAGTCTATCTTCCTCATTTGAAGTCGAAATTCAACATTTCTCATATATTTGAATGAGTTTGCATCTAACTTTGTCAGATATCGTCGATTCACATTCATTGAAGCCCATTGAAGTCGATTCTCACTTTGGTTGATTGAAAATTTTCAAAGTCTATCTTCCTCATTTGAAGTCGAATTTCAACATTTCTCATATATTTGAATGAGTTTGCATCTAACTTTGTCAGATATCGTCGATTTACATTCATTGAAGCCCATTGAAGTCGATTCTCACTTTGTGTTGATTGAAAATTTTCAAAGTCTATCTTCCTCATTTGAAGTCGAAATTCAACATTTCTCATATATTTGAATGAGTTTGCATCTAACTTTGTCAGATATCGTCGATTTACATTCATTGAAGCCCATTGAAGTCGATTCTCACTTTGTGTTGATTGAAAATTTTCAAAGTCTATCTTCCTCATTTGAAGTCGAAATTCAACATTTCTCATATATTTGAATGAGTTTGCATCTAACTTTGTCAGATATCGTCGATTTACATTCATTGAAGCCCATTGAAGTCGATTCTCACTTTGTGTTGATTGAAAATTTTCAAAGTCTATCTTCCTCATTTGAAGTCGAAATTCAACATTTCTCATATATTTGAATGAGTTTGCATCTAACTTTGTCAGATATCGTCGATTTACATTCATTGAAGCCCATTGAAGTCGAATCTCACTTTGTGTTGATTGAAAATTTTCAAAGTCTATCTTCCTCATTTGAAGTCGAAATTCAACATTTCTCATATATTTGAATGAGTTTGCATCTAACTTTGTCAGATATCGTCGATTTACATTCATTGAAGCCCATTGAAGTCGATTCTCACTTTGGTTGATTGAAAATTTTCAAAGTCTATCTTCCTCATTTGAAGTCGAATTTCAACATTTCTCATATATTTGAATGAGTTTGCATCTAACTTTGTCAGATATCGTCGATTTATATTCATTGAAGACCATTGAAGTCGATTTCTCACTTTGTGTTGATTGAAAATTTTCAAAGTCTATCTTCCTCATTTGAAGTCGAATTTCAACATTTCTCATATATTTGAATGAGTTCGCATCTAACTTTATCAGATATCGTCGATTTACATTTATTGAAGCCCATTGAGGTCGATTGTCACTTTGTGTTGATTGAAAATTTTCAAAGTCTATCCTCCTCATTTGAAGTCGAATTTTAACATTTCTCATATATTTGAATGAGTTTGCATCTAACTTTGTCAGATATCGTCGATTTACATTCATTGAAGCCCATTGAAGTCGATTCTCACTTTGTGTTGATTGAAAATTTTCAAAGTCTATCTTCCTCATTTGAAGTCGAATTTCAACATTTCTCATATATTTGAATGAGTTCGCATCTAACTTTATCAGATATCGTCGATTTACATTTATTGAAGCCCATTGAGGTCGATTGTCACTTTATGTTGATTGAAAATTTTCAAAGTCTATCTTCCTCATTTGAAGTCGAATTTCAACATTTCTCATATATTTGAATGAGTTTGCATCTAACTTTGTCAGATATCGTCGATTTACATTCATTGAAGCCCATTGAAGTCAATTCTCACTTTGTGTTGATTGAAAATTTTCAAAGTCTATCTTCCTCATTTGAAGTCGAAATTCAACATTTCTCATATATTTGAATGAGTTTGCATCTAACTTTGTCAGATATCGTTGATTTACATTCATTGAAGCCCATTGAAGTCGATTCTCACTTTGTGTTGATTGAAAATTTTCAAAGTCTATCTTCCTCATTTGAAGTCGAAATTCAACATTTCTCATATATTTGAATGAGTTTGCATCTAACTTTGTCAGATATCGTCGATTTACATTCATTGAAGCCCATTGAAGTCGAATCTCACTTTGTGTTGATTGAAAATTTTCAAAGTCTATCTTCCTCATTTGAAGTCGAATTTCAACATTTCTCATATATTTGAATGAGTTCGCATCTAACTTTATCAGATATCGTCGATTTACATTTATTGAAGCCCATTGAGGTCGATTGTCACTTTATGTTGATTGAAAATTTTCAAAGTCTATCTTCCTCATTTGAAGTCGAATTTCAACATTTCTCATATATTTGAATGAGTTTGCATCTAACTTTGTCAGATATCGTCGATTTACATTCATTGAAGCCCATTGAAGTCGATTCTCACTTTGTGTTGATTGAAAATTTTCAAAGTCTATCTTCCTCATTTGAAGTCGAAATTCAACATTTCTCATATATTTGAATGAGTTTGCATCTAACTTTGTCAGATATCGTCGATTTACATTCATTGAAGCCCATTGAAGTCGAATCTCACTTTGTGTTGATTGAAAATTTTCAAAGTCTATCTTCCTCATTTGAAGTCGAAATTCAACATTTCTCATATATTTGAATGAGTTTGCATCTAACTTTGTCAGATATCGTCGATTTACATTCATTGAAGCCCATTGAAGTCGATTCTCACTTTGGTTGATTGAAAATTTTCAAAGTCTATCTTCCTCATTTGAAGTCGAATTTCAACATTTCTCATATATTTGAATGAGTTTGCATCTAACTTTGTCAGATATCGTCGATTTACATTCATTGAAGCCCATTGAAGTCGATTCTCACTTTGTGTTGATTGAAAATTTTCAAAGTCTATCTTCCTCATTTGAAGTCGAAATTCAACATTTCTCATATATTTGAATGAGTTTGCATCTAACTTTGTCAGATATCGTCGATTTACATTCATTGAAGCCCATTGAAGTCGATTCTCACTTTGTGTTGATTGAAAATTTTCAAAGTCTATCTTCCTCATTTGAAGTCGAAATTCAACATTTCTCATATATTTGAATGAGTTTGCATCTAACTTTGTCAGATATCGTCGATTTACATTCATTGAAGCCCATTGAAGTCGAATCTCACTTTGTGTTGATTGAAAATTTTCAAAGTCTATCTTCCTCATTTGAAGTCGAAATTCAACATTTCTCATATATTTGAATGAGTTTGCATCTAACTTTGTCAGATATCGTCGATTTACATTCATTGAAGCCCATTGAAGTCGATTCTCACTTTGGTTGATTGAAAATTTTCAAAGTCTATCTTCCTCATTTGAAGTCGAAATTCAACATTTCTCATATATTTGAATGAGTTTGCATCTAACTTTGTCAGATATCGTCGATTTACATTCATTGAAGCCCATTGAAGTCGATTCTCACTTTGTGTTGATTGAAAATTTTCAAAGTCTATCTTCCTCATTTGAAGTCGAAATTCAACATTTCTCATATATTTGAATGAGTTTGCATCTAACTTTGTCAGATATCGTCGATTTACATTCATTGAAGCCCATTGAAGTCGATTCTCACTTTGGTTGATTGAAAATTTTCAAAGTCTATCTTCCTCATTTGAAGTCGAAATTCAACATTTCTCATATATTTGAATGAGTTTGCATCTAACTTTGTCAGATATCGTCGATTTACATTCATTGAAGCCCATTGAAGTCGATTCTCACTTTGTGTTGATTGAAAATTTTCAAAGTCTATCTTCCTCATTTGAAGTCGAATTTCAACATTTCTCATATATTTGAATGAGTTCGCATCTAACTTTATCAGATATCGTCGATTTACATTTATTGAAGCCCATTGAGGTCGATTGTCACTTTATGTTGATTGAAAATTTTCAAAGTCTATCTTCCTCATTTGAAGTCGAATTTCAACATTTCTCATATATTTGAATGAGTTTGCATCTAACTTTGTCAGATATCGTCGATTTACATTCATTGAAGCCCATTGAAGTCAATTCTCACTTTGTGTTGATTGAAAATTTTCAAAGTCTATCTTCCTCATTTGAAGTCGAAATTCAACATTTCTCATATATTTGAATGAGTTTGCATCTAACTTTGTCAGATATCGTTGATTTACATTCATTGAAGCCCATTGAAGTCGATTCTCACTTTGTGTTGATTGAAAATTTTCAAAGTCTATCTTCCTCATTTGAAGTCGAAATTCAACATTTCTCATATATTTGAATGAGTTTGCATCTAACTTTGTCAGATATCGTCGATTTACATTCATTGAAGCCCATTGAAGTCGAATCTCACTTTGTGTTGATTGAAAATTTTCAAAGTCTATCTTCCTCATTTGAAGTCGAATTTCAACATTTCTCATATATTTGAATGAGTTCGCATCTAACTTTATCAGATATCGTCGATTTACATTTATTGAAGCCCATTGAGGTCGATTGTCACTTTATGTTGATTGAAAATTTTCAAAGTCTATCTTCCTCATTTGAAGTCGAATTTCAACATTTCTCATATATTTGAATGAGTTTGCATCTAACTTTGTCAGATATCGTCGATTTACATTCATTGAAGCCCATTGAAGTCGATTCTCACTTTGTGTTGATTGAAAATTTTCAAAGTCTATCTTCCTCATTTGAAGTCGAAATTCAACATTTCTCATATATTTGAATGAGTTTGCATCTAACTTTGTCAGATATCGTCGATTTACATTCATTGAAGCCCATTGAAGTCGAATCTCACTTTGTGTTGATTGAAAATTTTCAAAGTCTATCTTCCTCATTTGAAGTCGAAATTCAACATTTCTCATATATTTGAATGAGTTTGCATCTAACTTTGTCAGATATCGTCGATTTACATTCATTGAAGCCCATTGAAGTCGATTCTCACTTTGGTTGATTGAAAATTTTCAAAGTCTATCTTCCTCATTTGAAGTCGAATTTCAACATTTCTCATATATTTGAATGAGTTTGCATCTAACTTTGTCAGATATCGTCGATTTACATTCATTGAAGCCCATTGAAGTCGATTCTCACTTTGTGTTGATTGAAAATTTTCAAAGTCTATCTTCCTCATTTGAAGTCGAAATTCAACATTTCTCATATATTTGAATGAGTTTGCATCTAACTTTGTCAGATATCGTCGATTTACATTCATTGAAGCCCATTGAAGTCGATTCTCACTTTGTGTTGATTGAAAATTTTCAAAGTCTATCTTCCTCATTTGAAGTCGAAATTCAACATTTCTCATATATTTGAATGAGTTTGCATCTAACTTTGTCAGATATCGTCGATTTACATTCATTGAAGCCCATTGAAGTCGAATCTCACTTTGTGTTGATTGAAAATTTTCAAAGTCTATCTTCCTCATTTGAAGTCGAAATTCAACATTTCTCATATATTTGAATGAGTTTGCATCTAACTTTGTCAGATATCGTCGATTTACATTCATTGAAGCCCATTGAAGTCGATTCTCACTTTGGTTGATTGAAAATTTTCAAAGTCTATCTTCCTCATTTGAAGTCGAAATTCAACATTTCTCATATATTTGAATGAGTTTGCATCTAACTTTGTCAGATATCGTCGATTTACATTCATTGAAGCCCATTGAAGTCGATTCTCACTTTGGTTGATTGAAAATTTTCAAAGTCTATCTTCCTCATTTGAAGTCGAAATTCAACATTTCTCATATATTTGAATGAGTTTGCATCTAACTTTGTCAGATATCGTCGATTTACATTCATTGAAGCCCATTGAAGTCGATTCTCACTTTGTGTTGATTGAAAATTTTCAAAGTCTATCTTCCTCATTTGAAGTCGAATTTCAACATTTCTCATATATTTGAATGAGTTCGCATCTAACTTTATCAGATATCGTCGATTTACATTTATTGAAGCCCATTGAGGTCGATTGTCACTTTATGTTGATTGAAAATTTTCAAAGTCTATCTTCCTCATTTGAAGTCGAATTTCAACATTTCTCATATATTTGAATGAGTTTGCATCTAACTTTGTCAGATATCGTCGATTTACATTCATTGAAGCCCATTGAAGTCGATTCTCACTTTGTGTTGATTGAAAATTTTCAAAGTCTATCTTCCTCATTTGAAGTCGAAATTCAACATTTCTCATATATTTGAATGAGTTTGCATCTAACTTTGTCAGATATCGTCGATTTACATTCATTGAAGCCCATTGAAGTCGATTCTCACTTTGGTTGATTGAAAATTTTCAAAGTCTATCTTCCTCATTTGAAGTCGAATTTCAACATTTCTCATATATTTGAATGAGTTTGCATCTAACTTTGTCAGATATCGTCGATTTACATTCATTGAAGCCCATTGAAGTCGATTCTCACTTTGTGTTGATTGAAAATTTTCAAAGTCTATCTTCCTCATTTGAAGTCGAAATTCAACATTTCTCATATATTTGAATGAGTTTGCATCTAACTTTGTCAGATATCGTCGATTTACATTCATTGAAGCCCATTGAAGTCGATTCTCACTTTGTGTTGATTGAAAATTTTCAAAGTCTATCTTCCTCATTTGAAGTCGAAATTCAACATTTCTCATATATTTGAATGAGTTTGCATCTAACTTTGTCAGATATCGTCGATTTACATTCATTGAAGCCCATTGAAGTCGAATCTCACTTTGTGTTGATTGAAAATTTTCAAAGTCTATCTTCCTCATTTGAAGTCGAAATTCAACATTTCTCATATATTTGAATGAGTTTGCATCTAACTTTGTCAGATATCGTCGATTTACATTCATTGAAGCCCATTGAAGTCGATTCTCACTTTGGTTGATTGAAAATTTTCAAAGTCTATCTTCCTCATTTGAAGTCGAATTTCAACATTTCTCATATATTTGAAAGAGTTTGCATCTAACTTTGTCAGATATCGTCGATTTACATTCATTGAAGCCCATTGAAGTCGATTCTCACTTTGTGTTGATTGAAAATTTTCAAAGTCTATCTTCCTCATTTGAAGTCGAAATTCAACATTTCTCATATATTTGAATGAGTTTGCATCTAACTTTGTCAGATATCGTCGATTTACATTCATTGAAGCCCATTGAAGTCGATTCTCACTTTGTGTTGATTGAAAATTTTCAAAGTCTATCTTCCTCATTTGAAGTCGAAATTCAACATTTCTCATATATTTGAATGAGTTTGCATCTAACTTTGTCAGATATCGTCGATTTACATTCATTGAAGCCCATTGAAGTCGAATCTCACTTTGTGTTGATTGAAAATTTTCAAAGTCTATCTTCCTCATTTGAAGTCGAAATTCAACATTTCTCATATATTTGAATGAGTTTGCATCTAACTTTGTCAGATATCGTCGATTTCCATTCATTGAAGCCCATTGAAGTCGATTCTCACTTTGGTTGATTGAAAATTTTCAAAGTCTATCTTCCTCATTTGAAGTCGAATTTCAACATTTCTCATATATTTGAATGAGTTTGCATCTAACTTTGTCAGATATCGTCGATTTATATTCATTGAAGACCATTGAAGTCGATTCTCACTTTGTGTTGATTGAAAATTTTCAAAGTCTATCTTCCTCATTTGAAGTCGAATTTCAACATTTCTCATATATTTGAATGAGTTCGCATCTAACTTTATCAGATATCGTCGATTTACATTTATTGAAGCCCATTGAGGTCGATTGTCACTTTGTGTTGATTGAAAATTTTCAAAGTCTATCCTCCTCATTTGAAGTCGAATTTTAACATTTCTCATATATTTGAATGAGTTTGCATCTAACTTTGTCACATATCGTCGATTTACATTCATTGAAGCCCATTGAAGTCGATTGTCACTTTGTGTTGATTGAAAATTTTCAAAGTCTATCCTCCTCATTTGAAGTCGAAATTCAACATTTCTCATATATTTGAATGAGTTTGCATCTAACTTTGTCAGATATCGTCGATTTACATTCATTGAAGCCCATTGAAGTCGATTCTCACTTTGTGTTGATTGAAAATTTTCAAAGTCTATCTTTCTCATTTGAAGTCGAATTTCAACATTTCTCATATATTTGAATGAGTTCGCATCTAACTTTATCAGATATCGTCGATTTACATTTATTGAAGCCCATTGAGGTCGATTGTCACTTTATGTTGATTGAAAATTTTCAAAGTCTATCTTCCTCATTTGAAGTCGAATTTTAACATTTCTCATATATTTGAATGAGTTTGCATCTAACTTTGTCAGATATCGTCGATTTACATTCATTGAAGCCCATTGAAGTCGATTCTCACTTTGTGTTGATTGAAAATTTTCAAAGTCTATCTTCCTCATTTGAAGTCGAAATTCAACATTTCTCATATATTTGAATGAGTTTGCATCTAACTTTGTCAGATATCGTCGATTTACATTCATTGAAGCCCATTGAAGTCGATTCTCACTTTGGTTGATTGAAAATTTTCAAAGTCTATCTTCCTCATTTGAAGTCGAATTTCAACATTTCTCATATATTTGAATGAGTTTGCATCTAACTTTGTCAGATATCGTCGATTTATATTCATTGAAGACCATTGAAGTCGATTCTCACTTTGTGTTGATTGAAAATTTTCAAAGTCTATCTTCCTCATTTGAAGTCGAATTTCAACATTTCTCATATATTTGAATGAGTTCGCATCTAACTTTATCAGATATCGTCGATTTACATTTATTGAAGCCCATTGAGGTCGATTGTCACTTTGTGTTGATTGAAAATTTTCAAAGTCTATCCTCCTCATTTGAAGTCGAATTTTAACATTTCTCATATATTTGAATGAGTTTGCATCTAACTTTGTCAGATATCGTCGATTTACATTCATTGAAGCCCATTGAAGTCGATTCTCACTTTGTGTTGATTGAAAATTTTCAAAGTCTATCTTCCTCATTTGAAGTCGAAATTCAACATTTCTCATATATTTGAATGAGTTTGCATCTAACTTTGTCAGATATCGTTGATTTACATTCATTGAAGCCCATTGAAGTCGATTCTCACTTTGTGTTGATTGAAAATTTTCAAAGTCTATCTTCCTCATTTGAAGTCGAAATTCAACATTTCTCATATATTTGAATGAGTTTGCATCTAACTTTGTCAGATATCGTCGATTTACATTCATTGAAGCCCATTGAAGTCGAATCTCACTTTGTGTTGATTGAAAATTTTCAAAGTCTATCTTCCTCATTTGAAGTCGAAATTCAACATTTCTCATATATTTGAATGAGTTTGCATCTAACTTTGTCAGATATCGTCGATTTACATTCATTGAAGCCCATTGAAGTCGATTCTCACTTTGGTTGATTGAAAATTTTCAAAGTCTATCTTCCTCATTTGAAGTCGAATTTCAACATTTCTCATATATTTGAATGAGTTTGCATCTAACTTTGTCAGATATCGTCGATTTACATTCATTGAAGCCCATTGAAGTCGATTCTCACTTTGTGTTGATTGAAAATTTTCAAAGTCTATCTTCCTCATTTGAAGTCGAAATTCAACATTTCTCATATATTTGA
The DNA here is from genome assembly GCF_026230105.1 of Diorhabda sublineata. Taxonomy (NCBI): domain Eukaryota; kingdom Metazoa; phylum Arthropoda; class Insecta; order Coleoptera; family Chrysomelidae; genus Diorhabda; species Diorhabda sublineata. The sequence continues at coordinate 1,512,305 of NC_079483.1, forward strand.
ATGAGTTTGCATCTAACTTTGTCAGATATCGTCGATTTACATTCATTGAAGCCCATTGAAGTCGATTCTCACTTTGTGTTGATTGAAAATTTTCAATGTCTATCTTCCTCATTTGAAGTCGAAATTCAACATTTCTCATATATTTGAATGAGTTTGCATCTAACTTTGTCAGATATCGTCGATTTACATTCATTGAAGCCCATTGAAGTCGAATCTCACTTTGTGTTGATTGAAAATTTTCAAAGTCTATCTTCCTCATTTGAAGTCGAAATTCAACATTTCTCATATATTTGAATGAGTTTGCATCTAACTTTGTCAGATATCGTCGATTTACATTCATTGAAGCCCATTGAAGTCGATTCTCACTTTGGTTGATTGAAAATTTTCAAAGTCTATCTTCCTCATTTGAAGTCGAATTTCAACATTTCTCATATATTTGAATGAGTTTGCATCTAACTTTGTCAGATATCGTCGATTTATATTCATTGAAGACCATTGAAGTCGATTCTCACTTTGTGTTGATTGAAAATTTTCAAAGTCTATCTTCCTCATTTGAAGTCGAATTTCAACATTTCTCATATATTTGAATGAGTTTGCATCTAACTTTGTCAGATATCGTCGATTTATATTCATTGAAGACCATTGAAGTCGATTCTCACTTTGTGTTGATTGAAAATTTTCAAAGTCTATCCTCCTCATTTGAAGTCGAATTTTAACATTTCTCATATATTTGAATGAGTTTGCATCTAACTTTGTCACATATCGTTCATTTACATTCATTGAAGCCCAATGAAGTCGTATCTCACTTTGTGTTGATTGAAAATTTTCAAAGTCTATCTTCCTCATTTGAAGTCGAATTTTAACATTTCTCATATATTTGAATGAGTTTGCATCTAACTTTGTCAGATATCGTCGATTTACATTCATTGAAGCCCATTGAAGTCGAATCTCACTTTGTGTTGATTGAAAATTTTCAAAGTCTATCTTCCTCATTTGAAGTCGAAATTCAACATTTCTCATATATTTGAATGAGTTTGCATCTAACTTTGTCAGATATCGTCGATTTACATTCATTGAAGCCCATTGAAGTCGATTCTCACTTTATGTTGATTGAAAATTTTCAAAGTCTATCCTCCTCATTTGAAGTCGAATTTTAACATTTCTCATATATTTGAATGAGTTTGCATCTAACTTTGTCACATTTACATTCATTGAAGCCCATTGAGGTCGATTGTCACTTTATGTTGATTGAAAATTTTCAAAGTCTATCCTCCTCATTTGAAGTCGAATTTTAACATTTCTCATATATTTGAATGAGTTTGCATCTAACTTTGTCACATTTACATTCATTGAAGCCCATTGAAGTCGATTCTCACTTTGTGTTGATTGAAAATTTTCAAAGTCTATCTTCCTCATTTGAGGTCGAATTTCAACATTTCTCATATATTTGAATGAGTTTGCATCTAACTTTATCAGATATCGTCGATTTACATTCATTGAAGCCCATTGAGGTCGATTCTCACTTTGTGTTGATTGAAAATTTTCAAAGTCTATCTTCCTCATTTGAAGTCGAATTTCAACATTTCTCATATAATTGAATGAGTTTGCATCTAACTTTGTCAGATATCGTCGATTTACATTCATTGAAGCCCATTGAAGTCGATTCTCACTTTGCGTTTATTGAAAATTTTCAAAGTCTATCTTCCTCATTTGAAGTCGAATTTCAACATTTCTCAAATATTTGAATGAGTTTGCATCTAACTTTGTCAGATATCGTCGATTTACATTCATTGAAGCCCATTGAAGTCGATTCTCACTTTGTGTTGATTGAAAATTTTCAAAGTCTATCTTCCTCATTTGAGGTCGAATTTCAACATTTCTCATATAATTGAATGAGTTTGCATCTAACTTTGTCAGATATCGTCGATTTACATTCATTGAAGCCCATTGAGGTCGATTCTCACTTTGTGTTGATTGAAAATTTTCAAAGTCTATCCTCCTCATTTGAAGTCGAATTTTAACATTTCTCATATATTTGAATGAGTTTGCATCTAACTTTGTCACATTTACATTCATTGAAGCCCATTGAAGTCGATTCTCACTTTGTGTTGATTGAAAATTTTCAAAGTCTATCTTCCTCATTTGAGGTCGAATTTCAACATTTCTCATATATTTGAATGAGTTTGCATCTAACTTTATCAGATATCGTCGATTTACATTCATTGAAGCCCATTGAGGTCGATTCTCACTTTGTGTTGATTGAAAATTTTCAAAGTCTATCTTCCTCATTTGAAGTCGAATTTCAACATTTCTCATATAATTGAATGAGTTTGCATCTAACTTTGTCAGATATCGTCGATTTACATTCATTGAAGCCCATTGAAGTCGATTCTCACTTTGCGTTTATTGAAAATTTTCAAAGTCTATCTTCCTCATTTGAAGTCGAATTTCAACATTTCTCAAATATTTGAATGAGTTTGCATCTAACTTTGTCAGATATCGTCGATTTACATTCATTGAAGCCCATTGAAGTCGATTCTCACTTTGTGTTGATTGAAAATTTTCAAAGTCTATCTTCCTCATTTGAGGTCGAATTTCAACATTTCTCATATATTTGAATGAGTTTGCATCTAACTTTATCAGATATCGTCGATTTACATTCATTGAAGCCCATTGAGGTCGATTCTCACTTTGCGTTTATTGAAAATTTTCAAAGTCTATCTTCCTCATTTGAAGTCGAATTTCAACATTTCTCATATATTTGAATGAGTTTGCATCTAACTTTGTCAGATATCGTCGATTTACATTCATTGAAGCCCATTGAAGTCGATTCTCACTTTGTGTTGATTGAAAATTTTCAAAGTCTATCTTCCTCATTTGAAGTCGAATTTCAACATTTCTCATATATTTGAATGAGTTCGCATCTAACTTTATCAGATATCGTCGATTTACATTTATTGAAGCCCATTGAGGTCGATTGTCACTTTATGTTGATTGAAAATTTTCAAAGTCTATCTTCCTCATTTGAAGTCGAAATTCAACATTTCTCATATATTTGAATGAGTTTGCATCTAACTTTGTCAGATATCGTCGATTTACATTCATTGAAGCCCATTGAAGTCGATTCTCACTTTGTGTTGATTGAAAATTTTCAAAGTCTATCTTCCTCATTTGAAGTCGAAATTCAACATTTCTCATATATTTGAATGAGTTTGCATCTAACTTTGTCAGATATCGTCGATTTACATTCATTGAAGCCCATTGAAGTCGATTCTCACTTTGGTTGATTGAAAATTTTCAAAGTCTATCTTCCTCATTTGAAGTCGAATTTCAACATTTCTCATATATTTGAATGAGTTTGCATCTAACTTTGTCAGATATCGTCGATTTATATTCATTGAAGACCATTGAAGTCGATTCTCACTTTGTGTTGATTGAAAATTTTCAAAGTCTATCTTCCTCATTTGAAGTCGAATTTCAACATTTCTCATATATTTGAATGAGTTTGCATCTAACTTTGTCAGATATCGTCGATTTATATTCATTGAAGACCATTGAAGTCGATTCTCACTTTGTGTTGATTGAAAATTTTCAAAGTCTATCCTCCTCATTTGAAGTCGAATTTTAACATTTCTCATATATTTGAATGAGTTTGCATCTAACTTTGTCACATATCGTTCATTTACATTCATTGAAGCCCAATGAAGTCGTATCTCACTTTGTGTTGATTGAAAATTTTCAAAGTCTATCTTCCTCATTTGAAGTCGAATTTTAACATTTCTCATATATTTGAATGAGTTTGCATCTAACTTTGTCAGATATCGTCGATTTACATTCATTGAAGCCCATTGAAGTCGAATCTCACTTTGTGTTGATTGAAAATTTTCAAAGTCTATCTTCCTCATTTGAAGTCGAAATTCAACATTTCTCATATATTTGAATGAGTTTGCATCTAACTTTGTCAGATATCGTCGATTTACATTCATTGAAGCCCATTGAAGTCGATTCTCACTTTATGTTGATTGAAAATTTTCAAAGTCTATCCTCCTCATTTGAAGTCGAATTTTAACATTTCTCATATATTTGAATGAGTTTGCATCTAACTTTGTCACATTTACATTCATTGAAGCCCATTGAGGTCGATTGTCACTTTATGTTGATTGAAAATTTTCAAAGTCTATCCTCCTCATTTGAAGTCGAATTTTAACATTTCTCATATATTTGAATGAGTTTGCATCTAACTTTGTCACATTTACATTCATTGAAGCCCATTGAAGTCGATTCTCACTTTGTGTTGATTGAAAATTTTCAAAGTCTATCTTCCTCATTTGAGGTCGAATTTCAACATTTCTCATATATTTGAATGAGTTTGCATCTAACTTTATCAGATATCGTCGATTTACATTCATTGAAGCCCATTGAGGTCGATTCTCACTTTGTGTTGATTGAAAATTTTCAAAGTCTATCTTCCTCATTTGAAGTCGAATTTCAACATTTCTCATATAATTGAATGAGTTTGCATCTAACTTTGTCAGATATCGTCGATTTACATTCATTGAAGCCCATTGAAGTCGATTCTCACTTTGCGTTTATTGAAAATTTTCAAAGTCTATCTTCCTCATTTGAAGTCGAATTTCAACATTTCTCAAATATTTGAATGAGTTTGCATCTAACTTTGTCAGATATCGTCGATTTACATTCATTGAAGCCCATTGAAGTCGATTCTCACTTTGTGTTGATTGAAAATTTTCAAAGTCTATCTTCCTCATTTGAGGTCGAATTTCAACATTTCTCATATAATTGAATGAGTTTGCATCTAACTTTGTCAGATATCGTCGATTTACATTCATTGAAGCCCATTGAGGTCGATTCTCACTTTGTGTTGATTGAAAATTTTCAAAGTCTATCCTCCTCATTTGAAGTCGAATTTTAACATTTCTCATATATTTGAATGAGTTTGCATCTAACTTTGTCACATTTACATTCATTGAAGCCCATTGAAGTCGATTCTCACTTTGTGTTGATTGAAAATTTTCAAAGTCTATCTTCCTCATTTGAGGTCGAATTTCAACATTTCTCATATATTTGAATGAGTTTGCATCTAACTTTATCAGATATCGTCGATTTACATTCATTGAAGCCCATTGAGGTCGATTCTCACTTTGTGTTGATTGAAAATTTTCAAAGTCTATCTTCCTCATTTGAAGTCGAATTTCAACATTTCTCATATATTTGAATGAGTTCGCATCTAACTTTATCAGATATCGTCGATTTACATTTATTGAAGCCCATTGAGGTCGATTGTCACTTTATGTTGATTGAAAATTTTCAAAGTCTATCTTCCTCATTTGAAGTCGAAATTCAACATTTCTCATATATTTGAATGAGTTTGCATCTAACTTTGTCAGATATCGTCGATTTACATTCATTGAAGCCCATTGAAGTCGATTCTCACTTTGTGTTGATTGAAAATTTTCAAAGTCTATCTTCCTCATTTGAAGTCGAAATTCAACATTTCTCATATATTTGAATGAGTTTGCATCTAACTTTGTCAGATATCGTCGATTTACATTCATTGAAGCCCATTGAAGTCGATTCTCACTTTGGTTGATTGAAAATTTTCAAAGTCTATCTTCCTCATTTGAAGTCGAATTTCAACATTTCTCATATATTTGAATGAGTTTGCATCTAACTTTGTCAGATATCGTCGATTTATATTCATTGAAGACCATTGAAGTCGATTCTCACTTTGTGTTGATTGAAAATTTTCAAAGTCTATCTTCCTCATTTGAAGTCGAATTTCAACATTTCTCATATATTTGAATGAGTTTGCATCTAACTTTGTCAGATATCGTCGATTTATATTCATTGAAGACCATTGAAGTCGATTCTCACTTTGTGTTGATTGAAAATTTTCAAAGTCTATCCTCCTCATTTGAAGTCGAATTTTAACATTTCTCATATATTTGAATGAGTTTGCATCTAACTTTGTCACATATGGTTCATTTACATTCATTGAAGCCCAATGAAGTCGTATCTCACTTTGTGTTGATTGAAAATTTTCAAAGTCTATCTTCCTCATTTGAAGTCGAATTTTAACATTTCTCATATATTTGAATGAGTTTGCATCTAACTTTGTCAGATATCGTCGATTTACATTCATTGAAGCCCATTGAAGTCGAATCTCACTTTGTGTTGATTGAAAATTTTCAAAGTCTATCTTCCTCATTTGAAGTCGAAATTCAACATTTCTCATATATTTGAATGAGTTTGCATCTAACTTTGTCAGATATCGTCGATTTACATTCATTGAAGCCCATTGAAGTCGATTCTCACTTTATGTTGATTGAAAATTTTCAAAGTCTATCCTCCTCATTTGAAGTCGAATTTTAACATTTCTCATATATTTGAATGAGTTTGCATCTAACTTTGTCACATTTACATTCATTGAAGCCCATTGAGGTCGATTGTCACTTTATGTTGATTGAAAATTTTCAAAGTCTATCCTCCTCATTTGAAGTCGAATTTTAACATTTCTCATATATTTGAATGAGTTTGCATCTAACTTTGTCACATTTACATTCATTGAAGCCCATTGAAGTCGATTCTCACTTTGTGTTGATTGAAAATTTTCAAAGTCTATCTTCCTCATTTGAGGTCGAATTTCAACATTTCTCATATATTTGAATGAGTTTGCATCTAACTTTATCAGATATCGTCGATTTACATTCATTGAAGCCCATTGGGGTCGATTCTCACTTTGTGTTGATTGAAAATTTTCAAAGTCTATCTTCCTCATTTGAAGTCGAATTTCAACATTTCTCATATAATTGAATGAGTTTGCATCTAACTTTGTCAGATATCGTCGATTTACATTCATTGAAGCCCATTGAAGTCGATTCTCACTTTGCGTTTATTGAAAATTTTCAAAGTCTATCTTCCTCATTTGAAGTCGAATTTCAACATTTCTCAAATATTTGAATGAGTTTGCATCTAACTTTGTCAGATATCGTCGATTTACATTCATTGAAGCCCATTGAAGTCGATTCTCACTTTGTGTTGATTGAAAATTTTCAAAGTCTATCTTCCTCATTTGAGGTCGAATTTCAACATTTCTCATATAATTGAATGAGTTTGCATCTAACTTTGTCAGATATCGTCGATTTACATTCATTGAAGCCCATTGAGGTCGATTCTCACTTTGTGTTGATTGAAAATTTTCAAAGTCTATCCTCCTCATTTGAAGTCGAATTTTAACATTTCTCATATATTTGAATGAGTTTGCATCTAACTTTGTCACATTTACATTCATTGAAGCCCATTGAAGTCGATTCTCACTTTGTGTTGATTGAAAATTTTCAAAGTCTATCTTCCTCATTTGAGGTCGAATTTCAACATTTCTCATATATTTGAATGAGTTTGCATCTAACTTTATCAGATATCGTCGATTTACATTCATTGAAGCCCATTGAGGTCGATTCTCACTTTGTGTTGATTGAAAATTTTCAAAGTCTATCTTCCTCATTTGAAGTCGAATTTCAACATTTCTCATATAATTGAATGAGTTTGCATCTAACTTTGTCAGATATCGTCGATTTACATTCATTGAAGCCCATTGAAGTCGATTCTCACTTTGCGTTTATTGAAAATTTTCAAAGTCTATCTTCCTCATTTGAAGTCGAATTTCAACATTTCTCAAATATTTGAATGAGTTTGCATCTAACTTTGTCAGATATCGTCGATTTACATTCATTGAAGCCCATTGAAGTCGATTCTCACTTTGTGTTGATTGAAAATTTTCAAAGTCTATCTTCCTCATTTGAGGTCGAATTTCAACATTTCTCATATATTTGAATGAGTTTGCATCTAACTTTATCAGATATCGTCGATTTACATTCATTGAAGCCCATTGAGGTCGATTCTCACTTTGCGTTTATTGAAAATTTTCAAAGTCTATCTTCCTCATTTGAAGTCGAATTTCAACATTTCTCATATATTTGAATGAGTTTGCATCTAACTTTGTCAGATATCGTCGATTTACATTCATTGAAGCCCATTGAAGTCGATTCTCACTTTGTGTTGATTGAAAATTTTCAAAGTCTATCTTCCTCATTTGAAGTCGAATTTCAACATTTCTCATATATTTGAATGAGTTCGCATCTAACTTTATCAGATATCGTCGATTTACATTTATTGAAGCCCATTGAGGTCGATTGTCACTTTATGTTGATTGAAAATTTTCAAAGTCTATCTTCCTCATTTGAAGTCGAAATTCAACATTTCTCATATATTTGAATGAGTTTGCATCTAACTTTGTCAGATATCGTCGATTTACATTCATTGAAGCCCATTGAAGTCGATTCTCACTTTGTGTTGATTGAAAATTTTCAAAGTCTATCTTCCTCATTTGAAGTCGAAATTCAACATTTCTCATATATTTGAATGAGTTTGCATCTAACTTTGTCAGATATCGTCGATTTACATTCATTGAAGCCCATTGAAGTCGATTCTCACTTTGTGTTGATTGAAAATTTTCAAAGTCTATCTTCCTCATTTGAAGTCGAAATTCAACATTTCTCATATATTTGAATGAGTTTGCATCTAACTTTGTCAGATATCGTCGATTTACATTCATTGAAGCCCATTGAAGTCGAATCTCACTTTGTGTTGATTGAAAATTTTCAAAGTCTATCTTCCTCATTTGAAGTCGAAATTCAACATTTCTCATATATTTGAATGAGTTTGCATCTAACTTTGTCAGATATCGTCGATTTACATTCATTGAAGCCCATTGAGGTCGATTCTCACTTTGTGTTGATTGAAAATTTTCAAAGTCTATCTTCCTCATTTGAAGTCGAATTTCAACATTTCTCATATAATTGAATGAGTTTGCATCTAACTTTGTCAGATATCGTCGATTTACATTCATTGAAGCCCATTGAAGTCGATTCTCACTTTGTGTTGATTGAAAATTTTCAAAGTCTATCTTCCTCATTTGAGGTCGAATTTCAACATTTCTCATATATTTGAAGGAGTTTGCATCTAACTTTATCAGATATCGTCGATTTACATTCATTGAAGCCCATTGAGGTCGATTCTCACTTTGCGTTTATTGAAAATTTTCAAAGTCTATCTTCCTCATTTGAAGTCGAATTTTAATATTTCTCATATATTTGAATGAGTTTGCATCTAACTTTGTCAGATATCGTCGATTTACATTCATTGAAGCCCATTGAAGTCGATTCTCACTTTGTGTTGATTGAACATTTTCAAAGTCTATCTTCCTCATTTGAGGTCGAATTTCAACATTTCTCATATATTTGAAGGAGTTTGCATCTAACTTTATCAGATATCGTCGATTTACATTTATTGAAGCCCATTGAGGTCGATTGTCACTTTATGTTGATTGAAAATTTTCAAAGTCTATCCTCCTCATTTGAAGTCGAATTTTAACATTTCTCATATATTTGAATGAGTTTGCATCTAACTTTGTCACATTTACATTCATTGAAGCCCATTGAAGTCGATTCTCACTTTGTGTTGATTGAAAATTTTCAGTCTATCTTCCTCATTTGAAGTCGAATTTTAACATTTCTCATATATTTGAATGAGTTTGCATCTAACTTTGTCAGATATCGTCGATTTACATTCATTGAAGCCCATTGAGGTCGATTCTCACTTTGTGTTGATTGAAAATTTTCAAAGTCTATCTTCCTCATTTGAAGTCGAATTTCAACATTTCTCATATAATTGAATGAGTTTGCATCTAACTTTGTCAGATATCGTCGATTTACTTCATTGAAGCCCATTGAAGTCGATTCTCACTTTGCGTTTATTGAAAATTTTCAAAGTCTATCTTCCTCATTTGAAGTCGAATTTCAACATTTCTCAAATATTTGAATGAGTTTGCATCTAACTTTGTCAGATATCGTCGATTTACATTCATTGAAGCCCATTGAAGTCGATTCTCACTTTGTGTTGATTGAAAATTTTCAAAGTCTATCTTCCTCATTTGAAGTCGAATTTCAACATTTCTCAAATATTTGAATGAGTTTGCATCTAACTTTGTCAGATATCGTCGATTTACATTCATTGAAGCCCATTGAAGTCGATTCTCACTTTGTGTTGATTGAAAATTTTCAAAGTCTATCTTCCTCATTTGAGGTCGAATTTCAACATTTCTCATATATTTGAAGGAGTTTGCATCTAACTTTATCAGATATCGTCGATTTACATTCATTGAAGCCCATTGAGGTCGATTCTCACTTTGCGTTTATTGAAAATTTTCAAAGTCTATCTTCCTCATTTGAAGTCGAATTTCAACATTTCTCATATATTTGAATGAGTTTGCATCTAACTTTGTCAGATATCGTCGATTTACATTCATTGAAGCCCATTGAAGTCGATTCTCACTTTGTGTTGATTGAAAATTTTCAAAGTCTATCTTCCTCATTTGAAGTCGAATTTCAACATTTCTCAAATATTTGAATGAGTTTGCATCTAACTTTGTCAGATATCGTCGATTTACATTCATTGAAGCCCATTGAAGTCGATTCTCACTTTGTGTTGATTGAAAATTTTCAAAGTCTATCTTCCTCATTTGAGGTCGAATTTCAACATTTCTCATATATTTGAAGGAGTTTGCATCTAACTTTATCAGATATCGTCGATTTACATTCATTGAAGCCCATTGAGGTCGATTCTCACTTTGCGTTTATTGAAAATTTTCAAAGTCTATCTTCCTCATTTGAAGTCGAATTTTAATATTTCTCATATATTTGAATGAGTTTGCATCTAACTTTGTCAGATATCGTCGATTTACATTCATTGAAGCCCATTGAAGTCGATTCTCACTTTGTGTTGATTGAACATTTTCAAAGTCTATCTTCCTCATTTGAGGTCGAATTTCAACATTTCTCATATATTTGAAGGAGTTTGCATCTAACTTTATCAGATATAGTCGATTTACATTTATTGAAGCCCATTGAGGTCGATTGTCACTTTATGTTGATTGAAAATTTTCAAAGTCTATCCTCCTCATTTGAAGTCGAATTTTAACATTTCTCATATATTTGAATGAGTTTGCATCTAACTTTGTCACATTTACATTCATTGAAGCCCATTGAAGTCGATTCTCACTTTGTGTTGATTGAAAATTTTCAGTCTATCTTCCTCATTTGAAGTCGAATTTTAACATTTCTCATATATTTGAATGAGTTTGCATCTAACTTTGTCAGATATCGTCGATTTACATTCATTGAAGCCCATTAAAGTCGATTCTCACTTTGTGTTGATTGAAAATTTTCAAAGTCTATCTTCCTCATTTGAAGTCGAATTTCAACATTTCTCAAATATTTGAATGAGTTTGCATCTAACTTTGTCAGATATCGTCGATTTACATTCATTGAAGCCCATTGAAGTCGATTCTCACTTTGTGTTGATTGAAAATTTTCAAAGTCTATCTTCCTCATTTGAGGTCGAATTTCAACATTTCTCATATATTTGAAGGAGTTTGCATCTAACTTTATCAGATATCGTCGATTTACATTCATTGAAGCCCATTGAAGTCGATTCTCACTTTGTGTTGATTGAAAATTTTCAAAGTCTATCTTCCTCATTTGAGGTCGAATTTCAACATTTCTCATATATTTGAAGGAGTTTGCATCTAACTTTATCAGATATCGTCGATTTACATTCATTGAAGCCCATTGAGGTCGATTCTCACTTTGCGTTTATTGAAAATTTTCAAAGTCTATCTTCCTCATTTGAAGTCGAATTTTAACATTTCTCATATATTTGAATGAGTTTGCATCTAACTTTGTCAGATATCGTCGATTTACATTCATTGAAGCCCATTGAGGTCGATTCTCACTTTGTGTTGATTGAAAATTTTCAAAGTCTATCTTCCTCATTTGAAGTCGAATTTCAACATTTCTCATATAATTGAATGAGTTTGCATCTAACTTTGTCAGATATCGTCGATTTACATTCATTGAAGCCCATTGAAGTCGATTCTCACTTTGCGTTTATTGAAAATTTTCAAAGTCTATCTTCCTCATTTGAAGTCGAATTTCAACATTTCTCAAATATTTGAATGAGTTTGCATCTAACTTTGTCAGATATCGTCGATTTACATTCATTGAAGCCCATTGAAGTCGATTCTCACTTTGTGTTGATTGAAAATTTTCAAAGTCTATCTTCCTCATTTGAAGTCGAATTTCAACATTTCTCAAATATTTGAATGAGTTTGCATCTAACTTTGTCAGATATCGTCGATTTACATTCATTGAAGCCCATTGAAGTCGATTCTCACTTTGTGTTGATTGAAAATTTTCAAAGTCTATCTTCCTCATTTGAGGTCGAATTTCAACATTTCTCATATATTTGAAGGAGTTTGCATCTAACTTTATCAGATATCGTCGATTTACATTCATTGAAGCCCATTGAGGTCGATTCTCACTTTGCGTTTATTGAAAATTTTCAAAGTCTATCTTCCTCATTTGAAGTCGAATTTCAACATTTCTCATATATTTGAATGAGTTTGCATCTAACTTTGTCAGATATCGTCGATTTACATTCATTGAAGCCCATTGAAGTCGATTCTCACTTTGTGTTGATTGAAAATTTTCAAAGTCTATCTTCCTCATTTGAAGTCGAATTTCAACATTTCTCAAATATTTGAATGAGTTTGCATCTAACTTTGTCAGATATCGTCGATTTACATTCATTGAAGCCCATTGAAGTCGATTCTCACTTTGTGTTGATTGAAAATTTTCAAAGTCTATCTTCCTCATTTGAGGTCGAATTTCAACATTTCTCATATATTTGAAGGAGTTTGCATCTAACTTTATCAGATATCGTCGATTTACATTCATTGAAGCCCATTGAGGTCGATTCTCACTTTGCGTTTATTGAAAATTTTCAAAGTCTATCTTCCTCATTTGAAGTCGAATTTTAATATTTCTCATATATTTGAATGAGTTTGCATCTAACTTTGTCAGATATCGTCGATTTACATTCATTGAAGCCCATTGAAGTCGATTCTCACTTTGTGTTGATTGAACATTTTCAAAGTCTATCTTCCTCATTTGAGGTCGAATTTCAACATTTCTCATATATTTGAAGGAGTTTGCATCTAACTTTATCAGATATCGTCGATTTACATTTATTGAAGCCCATTGAGGTCGATTGTCACTTTATGTTGATTGAAAATTTTCAAAGTCTATCCTCCTCATTTGAAGTCGAATTTTAACATTTCTCATATATTTGAATGAGTTTGCATCTAACTTTGTCACATTTACATTCATTGAAGCCCATTGAAGTCGATTCTCACTTTGTGTTGATTGAAAATTTTCAGTCTATCTTCCTCATTTGAAGTCGAATTTTAACATTTCTCATATATTTGAATGAGTTTGCATCTAACTTTGTCAGATATCGTCGATTTACATTCATTGAAGCCCATTAAAGTCGATTCTCACTTTGTGTTGATTGAAAATTTTCAAAGTCTATCTTCCTCATTTGAAGTCGAATTTCAACATTTCTCAAATATTTGAATGAGTTTGCATCTAACTTTGTCAGATATCGTCGATTTACATTCATTGAAGCCCATTGAAGTCGATTCTCACTTTGTGTTGATTGAAAATTTTCAAAGTCTATCTTCCTCATTTGAAGTCGAATTTCAACATTTCTCATATATTTGAAGGAGTTTGCATCTAACTTTATCAGATATCGTCGATTTACATTCATTGAAGCCCATTGAAGTCGATTCTCACTTTGTGTTGATTGAAAATTTTCAAAGTCTATCTTCCTCATTTGAGGTCGAATTTCAACATTTCTCATATATTTGAAGGAGTTTGCATCTAACTTTATCAGATATCGTCGATTTACATTCATTGAAGCCCATTGAGGTCGATTCTCACTTTGCGTTTATTGAAAATTTTCAAAGTCTATCTTCCTCATTTGAAGTCGAATTTCAACATTTCTCATATATTTGAATGAGTTTGCATCTAACTTTGTCAGATATCGTCGATTTACATTCATTGAAGCCCAATGAAGTCGATTCTCACTTTGTGTTGATTGAAAATTTTCAAAGTCTATCTTCCTCATTTGAAGTCGAATTTCAACATTTCTCAAATATTTGAATGAGTTTGCATCTAACTTTGTCAGATATCGTCGATTTACATTCATTGAAGCCCATTGAAGTCGATTCTCACTTTGTGTTGATTGAAAATTTTCAAAGTCTATCTTCCTCATTTGAAGTCGAATTTCAACATTTCTCAAATATTTGAATGAGTTTGCATCTAACTTTATCAGATATCGTCGATTTACATTCATTGAAGCCCATTGAGGTCGATTCTCACTTTGCGTTTATTGAAAATTTTCAAAGTCTATCTTCCTCATTTGAAGTCGAATTTTAATATTTCTCATATATTTGAATGAGTTTGCATCTAACTTTGTCAGATATCGTCGATTTACATTCATTGAAGCCCATTGAAGTCGATTCTCACTTTGTGTTGATTGAACATTTTCAAAGTCTATCTTCCTCATTTGAGGTCGAATTTCAACATTTCTCATATATTTGAAGGAGTTTGCATCTAACTTTATCAGATATCGTCGATTTACATTTATTGAAGCCCATTGAGGTCGATTGTCACTTTATGTTGATTGAAAATTTTCAAAGTCTATCCTCCTCATTTGAAGTCGAATTTTAACATTTCTCATATATTTGAATGAGTTTGCATCTAACTTTGTCACATTTACATTCATTGAAGCCCATTGAAGTCGATTCTCACTTTGTGTTGATTGAAAATTTTCAGTCTATCTTCCTCATTTGAAGTCGAATTTTAACATTTCTCATATATTTGAATGAGTTTGCATCTAACTTTGTCAGATATCGTCGATTTACATTCATTGAAGCCCATTGAGGTCGATTCTCACTTTGTGTTGATTGAAAATTTTCAAAGTCTATCTTCCTCATTTGAAGTCGAATTTCAACATTTCTCATATAATTGAATGAGTTTGCATCTAACTTTGTCAGATATCGTCGATTTACATTCATTGAAGCCCATTGAAGTCGATTCTCACTTTGCGTTTATTGAAAATTTTCAAAGTCTATCTTCCTCATTTGAAGTCGAATTTCAACATTTCTCAAATATTTGAATGAGTTTGCATCTAACTTTGTCAGATATCGTCGATTTACATTCATTGAAACCCATTGAAGTCGATTCTCACTTTGTGTTGATTGAAAATTTTCAAAGTCTATCTTCCTCATTTGAAGTCGAATTTCAACATTTCTCAAATATTTGAATGAGTTTGCATCTAACTTTGTCAGATATCGTCGATTTACATTCATTGAAGCCCATTGAAGTCGATTCTCACTTTGTGTTGATTGAAAATTTTCAAAGTCTATCTTCCTCATTTGAGGTCGAATTTCAACATTTCTCATATATTTGAAGGAGTTTGCATCTAACTTTATCAGATATCGTCGATTTACATTCATTGAAGCCCATTGAGGTCGATTCTCACTTTGCGTTTATTGAAAATTTTCAAAGTCTATCTTCCTCATTTGAAGTCGAATTTCAACATTTCTCATATATTTGAATGAGTTTGCATCTAACTTTGTCAGATATCGTCGATTTACATTCATTGAAGCCCATTGAAGTCGATTCTCACTTTGTGTTGATTGAAAATTTTCAAAGTCTATCTTCCTCATTTGAAGTCGAATTTCAACATTTCTCAAATATTTGAATGAGTTTGCATCTAACTTTGTCAGATATCGTCGATTTACATTCATTGAAGCCCATTGAGGTCGATTCTCACTTTGTGTTGATTGAAAATTTTCAAAGTCTATCTTCCTCATTTGAAGTCGAATTTCAACATTTCTCATATAATTGAATGAGTTTGCATCTAACTTTGTCAGATATCGTCGATTTACATTCATTGAAGCCCAATGAAGTCGATTCTCACTTTGCGTTTATTGAAAATTTTCAAAGTCTATCTTCTTCATTTGAAGTCGAAATTCAACATTTCTCATATATTTGAATGAGTTTGCATCTAACTTTGTCAGATATCGTCGATTTACATTCATTGAAGCCCATTGAAGTCGAACCTCACTTTGAGTTGATTGAAAATTTTCAAAGTCTATCTTCCTCATTTGAAGTCGAAATTCAACATTTCTCATATATTTGAATGAGTTTGCATCTAACTTTGTCAGATATCGTCGATTTACATTCATTGAAGCCCATTGAAGTCGATTCTCACTTTGGTTGATTGAAAATTTTCAAAGTCTATCTTCCTCATTTGAAGTCGAATTTCAACATTTCTCATATATTTGAATGAGTTCGCATCTAACTTTATCAGATATCGTCGATTTACATTTATTGAAGCCCATTGAGGTCGATTGTCACTTTATGTTGATTGAAAATTTTCAAAGTCTATCCTCCTCATTTGAAGTCGAATTTTAACATTTCTCATATATTTGAATGAGTTTGCATCTAACTTTGTCACATTTACATTCATTGAAGCCCATTGAAGTCGATTCTCACTTTGTGTTGATTGAAAATTTTCAGTCTATCTTCCTCATTTGAAGTCGAATTTTAACATTTCTCATATATTTGAATGAGTTTGCATCTAACTTTGTCAGATATCGTCGATTTACATTCATTGAAGCCCATTGAGGTCGATTCTCACTTTGTGTTGATTGAAAATTTTCAAAGTCTATCTTCCTCATTTGAAGTCGAATTTCAACATTTCTCATATAATTGAATGAGTTTGCATCCAACTTTGTCAGATATCGTCGATTTACATTCATTGAAGCCCAATGAAGTCGATTCTCACTTTGCGTTTATTGAAAATTTTCAAAGTCTATCTTCTTCATTTGAAGTCGAAATTCAACATTTCTCATATATTTGAATGAGTTTGCATCTAACTTTGTCAGATATCGTCGATTTACATTCATTGAAGCCCATTGAAGTCGAACCTCACTTTGAGTTGATTGAAAATTTTCAAAGTCTATCTTCCTCATTTGAAGTCGAATTTCAACATTTCTCAAATATTTGAATGAGTTTGCATCTAACTTTATCAGATATCGTCGATTTACATTCATTGAAGCCCATTGAGGTCGATTCTCACTTTGCGTTTATTGAAAATTTTCAAAGTCTATCTTCCTCATTTGAAGTCGAATTTTAATATTTCTCATATATTTGAATGAGTTTGCATCTAACTTTGTCAGATATCGTCGATTTACATTCATTGAAGCCCATTGAAGTCGATTCTCACTTTGTGTTGATTGAACATTTTCAAAGTCTATCTTCCTCATTTGAGGTCGAATTTCAACATTTCTCATATATTTGAAGGAGTTTGCATCTAACTTTATCAGATATCGTCGATTTACATTTATTGAAGCCCATTGAGGTCGATTGTCACTTTATGTTGATTGAAAATTTTCAAAGTCTATCCTCCTCATTTGAAGTCGAATTTTAACATTTCTCATATATTTGAATGAGTTTGCATCTAACTTTGTCACATTTACATTCATTGAAGCCCATTGAAGTCGATTCTCACTTTGTGTTGATTGAAAATTTTCAGTCTATCTTCCTCATTTGAAGTCGAATTTTAACATTTCTCATATATTTGAATGAGTTTGCATCTAACTTTGTCAGATATCGTCGATTTACATTCATTGAAGCCCATTGAGGTCGATTCTCACTTTGTGTTGATTGAAAATTTTCAAAGTCTATCTTCCTCATTTGAAGTCGAATTTCAACATTTCTCATATAATTGAATGAGTTTGCATCTAACTTTGTCAGATATCGTCGATTTACATTCATTGAAGCCCATTGAAGTCGATTCTCACTTTGCGTTTATTGAAAATTTTCAAAGTCTATCTTCCTCATTTGAAGTCGAATTTCAACATTTCTCAAATATTTGAATGAGTTTGCATCTAACTTTGTCAGATATCGTCGATTTACATTCATTGAAACCCATTGAAGTCGATTCTCACTTTGTGTTGATTGAAAATTTTCAAAGTCTATCTTCCTCATTTGAAGTCGAATTTCAACATTTCTCAAATATTTGAATGAGTTTGCATCCAACTTTGTCAGATATCGTCGATTTACATTCATTGAAGCCCATTGAAGTCGATTCTCACTTTGTGTTGATTGAAAATTTTCAAAGTCTATCTTCCTCATTTGAGGTCGAATTTCAACATTTCTCATATATTTGAAGGAGTTTGCATCTAACTTTATCAGATATCGTCGATTTACATTCATTGAAGCCCATTGAGGTCGATTCTCACTTTGCGTTTATTGAAAATTTTCAAAGTCTATCTTCCTCATTTGAAGTCGAATTTCAACATTTCTCATATATTTGAATGAGTTTGCATCTAACTTTGTCAGATATCGTCGATTTACATTCATTGAAGCCCATTGAAGTCGATTCTCACTTTGTGTTGATTGAAAATTTTCAAAGTCTATCTTCCTCATTTGAAGTCGAATTTCAACATTTCTCAAATATTTGAATGAGTTTGCATCTAACTTTGTCAGATATCGTCGATTTACATTCATTGAAGCCCATTGAGGTCGATTCTCACTTTGTGTTGATTGAAAATTTTCAAAGTCTATCTTCCTCATTTGAAGTCGAATTTCAACATTTCTCATATAATTGAATGAGTTTGCATCTAACTTTGTCAGATATCGTCGATTTACATTCATTGAAGCCCAATGAAGTCGATTCTCACTTTGCGTTTATTGAAAATTTTCAAAGTCTATCTTCTTCATTTGAAGTCGAAATTCAACATTTCTCATATATTTGAATGAGTTTGCATCTAACTTTGTCAGATATCGTCGATTTACATTCATTGAAGCCCATTGAAGTCGAACCTCACTTTGAGTTGATTGAAAATTTTCAAAGTCTATCTTCCTCATTTGAAGTCGAATTTCAACATTTCTCAAATATTTGAATGAGTTTGCATCTAACTTTGTCAGATATCGTCGATTTACATTCATTGAAACCCATTGAAGTCGATTCTCACTTTGTGTTGATTGAAAATTTTCAAAGTCTATCTTCCTCATTTGAAGTCGAATTTCAACATTTCTCAAATATTTGAATGAGTTTGCATCTAACTTTGTCAGATATCGTCGATTTACATTCATTGAAGCCCATTGAAGTCGATTCTCACTTTGTGTTGATTGAAAATTTTCAAAGTCTATCTTCCTCATTTGAGGTCGAATTTCAACATTTCTCATATATTTGAAGGAGTTTGCATCTAACTTTATCAGATATCGTCGATTTACATTCATTGAAGCCCATTGAGGTCGATTCTCACTTTGCGTTTATTGAAAATTTTCAAAGTCTATCTTCCTCATTTGAAGTCGAATTTCAACATTTCTCATATATTTGAATGAGTTTGCATCTAACTTTGTCAGATATCGTCGATTTACATTCATTGAAGCCCATTGAAGTCGATTCTCACTTTGTGTTGATTGAAAATTTTCAAAGTCTATCTTCCTCATTTGAAGTCGAATTTCAACATTTCTCAAATATTTGAATGAGTTTGCATCTAACTTTGTCAGATATCGTCGATTTACATTCATTGAAGCCCATTGAGGTCGATTCTCACTTTGTGTTGATTGAAAATTTTCAAAGTCTATCTTCCTCATTTGAAGTCGAATTTCAACATTTCTCATATAATTGAATGAGTTTGCATCTAACTTTGTCAGATATCGTCGATTTACATTCATTGAAGCCCAATGAAGTCGATTCTCACTTTGCGTTTATTGAAAATTTTCAAAGTCTATCTTCTTCATTTGAAGTCGAAATTCAACATTTCTCATATATTTGAATGAGTTTGCATCTAACTTTGTCAGATATCGTCGATTTACATTCATTGAAGCCCATTGAAGTCGAACCTCACTTTGAGTTGATTGAAAATTTTCAAAGTCTATCTTCCTCATTTGAAGTCGAAATTCAACATTTCTCATATATTTGAATGAGTTTGCATCTAACTTTGTCAGATATCGTCGATTTACATTCATTGAAGCCCATTGAAGTCGATTCTCACTTTGGTTGATTGAAAATTTTCAAAGTCTATCTTCCTCATTTGAAGTCGAATTTCAACATTTCTCATATATTTGAATGAGTTCGCATCTAACTTTATCAGATATCGTCGATTTACATTTATTGAAGCCCATTGAGGTCGATTGTCACTTTATGTTGATTGAAAATTTTCAAAGTCTATCCTCCTCATTTGAAGTCGAATTTTAACATTTCTCATATATTTGAATGAGTTTGCATCTAACTTTGTCACATTTACATTCATTGAAGCCCATTGAAGTCGATTCTCACTTTGTGTTGATTGAAAATTTTCAGTCTATCTTCCTCATTTGAAGTCGAATTTTAACATTTCTCATATATTTGAATGAGTTTGCATCTAACTTTGTCAGATATCGTCGATTTACATTCATTGAAGCCCATTGAGGTCGATTCTCACTTTGTGTTGATTGAAAATTTTCAAAGTCTATCTTCCTCATTTGAAGTCGAATTTCAACATTTCTCATATAATTGAATGAGTTTGCATCCAACTTTGTCAGATATCGTCGATTTACATTCATTGAAGCCCAATGAAGTCGATTCTCACTTTGCGTTTAGTGAAAATTTTCAAAGTCTATCTTCTTCATTTGAAGTCGAAATTCAACATTTCTCATATATTTGAATGAGTTTGCATCTAACTTTGTCACATTTACATTCATTGAAGCCCATTGAAGTCGATTCTCACTTTGTGTTGATTGAAAATTTTCAAAGTCTATCCTCCTCATTTGAAGTCGAATTTCAACATTTCTCATATATTTGAATGAGTTTGCATCTAACTTTGTCACATTTACATTCATTGAAGCCCATTGAAGTCGATTCTCACTTTGTGTTGATTGAAAATTTTCAAAGTCTATCTTCCTCATTTGAAGTCGAATTTTAACATTTCTCATATATTTGAATGAGTTTGCATCTAACTTTGTCAGATATCGTCGATTTACATTCATTGAAGCCCATTGAGGTCGATTCTCACTTTGTGTTGATTGAAAATTTTCAAAGTCTATCTTCCTCATTTGAAGTCGAATTTCAACATTTCTCATATAATTGAATGAGTTTGCATCTAACTTTGTCAGATATCGTCGATTTACATTCATTGAAGCCCATTGAAGTCGATTCTCACTTTGCGTTTATTGAAAATTTTCAAAGTCTATCTTCCTCATTTGAAGTCGAATTTCAACATTTCTCAAATATTTGAATGAGTTTGCATCTAACTTTGTCAGATATCGTCGATTTACATTCATTGAAGCCCATTGAAGTCGATTCTCACTTTGTGTTGATTGAAAATTTTCAAAGTCTATCTTCCTCATTTGAGGTCGAATTTCAACATTTCTCATATATTTGAAGGAGTTTGCATCTAACTTTATCAGATATCGTCGATTTACATTCATTGAAGCCCATTGAGGTCGATTCTCACTTTGTGTTGATTGAAAATTTTCAAAGTCTATCTTCCTCATTTGAGGTCGAATTTCAACATTTCTCATATATTTGAAGGAGTTTGCATCTAACTTTATCAGATATCGTCGATTTACATTTATTGAAGCCCATTGAGGTCGATTGTCACTTTATGTTGATTGAAAATTTTCAAAGTCTATCTTCCTCATTTGACGTCGAATTTCAACATTTCTCATATATTTGAAGGAGTTTGCATCTAACTTTATCAGATATCGTCGATTTACATTCATTGAAGCCCATTGAGGTCGATTCTCACTTTGCGTTTATTGAAAATTTTCAAAGTCTATCCTCCTCATTTGAAGTCGAATTTTAACATTTCTCATATATTTGAATGAGTTTGCATCTAACTTTGTCACATTTACATTCATTGAAGCCCATTGAAGTCGACTCTCACTTTGTGTTGATTGAAAATTTTCAGTCTATCTTCCTCATTTGAAGTCGAATTTTAACATTTCTCATATATTTGAATGAGTTTGCATCTAACTTTGTCAGATATCGTCGATTTACATTCATTGAAGCCCATTGAGGTCGATTCTCACTTTGTGTTGATTGAAAATTTTCAAAGTCTATCTTCCTCATTTGAAGTCGAATTTCAACATTTCTCATATAATTGAATGAGTTTGCATCTAACTTTGTCAGATATCGTCGATTTACATTCATTGAAGCCCATTGAAGTCGATTCTCACTTTGCGTTTATTGAAAATTTTCAAAGTCTATCTTCCTCATTTGAAGTCGAATTTCAACATTTCTCAAATATTTGAATGAGTTTGCATCTAACTTTGTCAGATATCGTCGATTTACATTCATTGAAGCCCATTGAAGTCGATTCTCACTTTGTGTTGATTGAAAATTTTCAAAGTCTATCTTCCTCATTTGAAGTCGAATTTCAACATTTCTCAAATATTTGAATGAGTTTGCATCTAACTTTGTCAGATATCGTCGATTTACATTCATTGAAGCCCATTGAAGTCGATTCTCACTTTGTGTTGATTGAAAATTTTCAAAGTCTATCTTCCTCATTTGAGGTCGAATTTCAACATTTCTCATATATTTGAAGGAGTTTGCATCTAACTTTATCAGATATCGTCGATTTACATTCATTGAAGCCCATTGAGGTCGATTCTCACTTTGCGTTTATTGAAAATTTTCAAAGTCTATCTTCCTCATTTGAAGTCGAATTTCAACATTTCTCATATATTTGAATGAGTTTGCATCTAACTTTGTCAGATATCGTCGATTTACATTCATTGAAGCCCATTGAAGTCGATTCTCACTTTGTGTTGATTGAAAATTTTCAAAGTCTATCTTCCTCATTTGAAGTCGAATTTCAACATTTCTCAAATATTTGAATGAGTTTGCATCTAACTTTGTCAGATATCGTCGATTTACATTCATTGAAGCCCATTGAAGTCGATTCTCACTTTGTGTTGATTGAAAATTTTCAAAGTCTATCTTCCTCATTTGAGGTCGAATTTCAACATTTCTCATATATTTGAAGGAGTTTGCATCTAACTTTATCAGATATCGTCGATTTACATTCATTGAAGCCCATTGAGGTCGATTCTCACTTTGCGTTTATTGAAAATTTTCAAAGTCTATCTTCCTCATTTGAAGTCGAATTTTAATATTTCTCATATATTTGAATGAGTTTGCATCTAACTTTGTCAGATATCGTCGATTTACATTCATTGAAGCCCATTGAAGTCGATTCTCACTTTGTGTTGATTGAAAATTTTCAAAGTCTATCTTCCTCATTTGAAGTCGAAATTCAACATTTCTCATATATTTGAATGAGTTTGCATCTAACTTTGTCAGATATCGTCGATTTACATTCATTGAAGCCCATTGAAGTCGATTCTCACTTTGTGTTGATTGAAAATTTTCAAAGTCTATCTTCCTCATTTGAAGTCGAAATTCAACATTTCTCATATATTTGAATGAGTTTGCATCTAACTTTGTCAGATATCGTCGATTTACATTCATTGAAGCCCATTGAAGTCGAATCTCACTTTGTGTTGATTGAAAATTTTCAAAGTCTATCTTCCTCATTTGAAGTCGAAATTCAACATTTCTCATATATTTGAATGAGTTTGCATCTAACTATGTCAGATATCGTCGATTTACATTCATTGAAGCCCATTGAAGTCGATTCTCACTTTGGTTGATTGAAAATTTTCAAAGTCTATCTTCCTCATTTGAAGTCGAATTTCAACATTTCTCATATATTTGAATGAGTTTGCATCTAACTTTGTCAGATATCGTCGATTTACATTCATTGAAGACCATTGAAGTCGATTCTCACTTTGTGTTGATTGAAAATTTTCAAAGTCTATCTTCCTCATTTGAAGTCGAATTTCAACATTTCTCATATATTTGAATGAGTTTGCATCTAACTTTATCAGATATCGTCGATTTACATTCATTGAAGCCCATTGAAGTCGATTCTCACTTTGTGTTGATTGAAAATTTTCAAAGTCTATCTTCCTCATTTGAAGTCGAAATTCAACATTTCTCATATATTTGAATGAGTTTGCATCTAACTTTGTCAGATATCGTCGATTTTCATTCATTGAAGACCATTGAAGTCGATTCTCACTTTGTGTTGATTGAAAATTTTCAAAGTCTATCTTCTTCATTTGAAGTCGAAATTCAACATTTCTCATATATTTGAATGAGTTTGCATCTAACTTTGTCAGATATCGTCGATTTACATTCATTGAAGCCCATTGAAGTCGAACCTCACTTTGAGTTGATTGAAAATTTTCAAAGTCTATCTTCCTCATTTGAAGTCGAAATTCAACATTTCTCATATATTTGAATGAGTTTGCATCTAACTTTGTCAGATATCGTCGATTTACATTCATTGAAGCCCATTGAAGTCGATTCTCACTTTGGTTGATTGAAAATTTTCAAAGTCTATCTTCCTCATTTGAAGTCGAATTTCAACATTTCTCATATATTTGAATGAGTTCGCATCTAACTTTATCAGATATCGTCGATTTACATTTATTGAAGCCCATTGAGGTCGATTGTCACTTTATGTTGATTGAAAATTTTCAAAGTCTATCCTCCTCATTTGAAGTCGAATTTTAACATTTCTCATATATTTGAATGAGTTTGCATCTAACTTTGTCACATTTACATTCATTGAAGCCCATTGAAGTCGATTCTCACTTTGTGTTGATTGAAAATTTTCAGTCTATCTTCCTCATTTGAAGTCGAATTTTAACATTTCTCATATATTTGAATGAGTTTGCATCTAACTTTGTCAGATATCGTCGATTTACATTCATTGAAGCCCATTGAGGTCGATTCTCACTTTGTGTTGATTGAAAATTTTCAAAGTCTATCTTCCTCATTTGAAGTCGAATTTCAACATTTCTCATATAATTGAATGAGTTTGCATCCAACTTTGTCAGATATCGTCGATTTACATTCATTGAAGCCCAATGAAGTCGATTCTCACTTTGCGTTTATTGAAAATTTTCAAAGTCTATCTTCTTCATTTGAAGTCGAAATTCAACATTTCTCATATATTTGAATGAGTTTGCATCTAACTTTGTCAGATATCGTCGATTTACATTCATTGAAGCCCATTGAAGTCGAACCTCACTTTGAGTTGATTGAAAATTTTCAAAGTCTATCTTCCTCATTTGAAGTCGAATTTCAACATTTCTCAAATATTTGAATGAGTTTGCATCTAACTTTATCAGATATCGTCGATTTACATTCATTGAAGCCCATTGAGGTCGATTCTCACTTTGCGTTTATTGAAAATTTTCAAAGTCTATCTTCCTCATTTGAAGTCGAATTTTAATATTTCTCATATATTTGAATGAGTTTGCATCTAACTTTGTCAGATATCGTCGATTTACATTCATTGAAGCCCATTGAAGTCGATTCTCACTTTGTGTTGATTGAACATTTTCAAAGTCTATCTTCCTCATTTGAGGTCGAATTTCAACATTTCTCATATATTTGAAGGAGTTTGCATCTAACTTTATCAGATATCGTCGATTTACATTTATTGAAGCCCATTGAGGTCGATTGTCACTTTATGTTGATTGAAAATTTTCAAAGTCTATCCTCCTCATTTGAAGTCGAATTTTAACATTTCTCATATATTTGAATGAGTTTGCATCTAACTTTGTCACATTTACATTCATTGAAGCCCATTGAAATCGATTCTCACTTTGTGTTGATTGAAAATTTTCAGTCTATCTTCCTCATTTGAAGTCGAATTTTAACATTTCTCATATATTTGAATGAGTTTGCATCTAACTTTGTCAGATATCGTCGATTTACATTCATTGAAGCCCATTGAGGTCGATTCTCACTTTGTGTTGATTGAAAATTTTCAAAGTCTATCTTCCTCATTTGAAGTCGAATTTCAACATTTCTCATATAATTGAATGAGTTTGCATCTAACTTTGTCAGATATCGTCGATTTACATTCATTGAAGCCCATTGAAGTCGATTCTCACTTTGCGTTTATTGAAAATTTTCAAAGTCTATCTTCCTCATTTGAAGTCGAATTTCAACATTTCTCAAATATTTGAATGAGTTTGCATCTAACTTTGTCAGATATCGTCGATTTACATTCATTGAAACCCATTGAAGTCGATTCTCACTTTGTGTTGATTGAAAATTTTCAAAGTCTATCTTCCTCATTTGAAGTCGAATTTCAACATTTCTCAAATATTTGAATGAGTTTGCATCCAACTTTGTCAGATATCGTCGATTTACATTCATTGAAGCCCATTGAAGTCGATTCTCACTTTGTGTTGATTGAAAATTTTCAAAGTCTATCTTCCTCATTTGAGGTCGAATTTCAACATTTCTCATATATTTGAAGGAGTTTGCATCTAACTTTATCAGATATCGTCGATTTACATTCATTGAAGCCCATTGAGGTCGATTCTCACTTTGCGTTTATTGAAAATTTTCAAAGTCTATCTTCCTCATTTGAAGTCGAATTTCAACATTTCTCATATATTTGAATGAGTTTGCATCTAACTTTGTCAGATATCGTCGATTTACATTCATTGAAGCCCATTGAAGTCGATTCTCACTTTGTGTTGATTGAAAATTTTCAAAGTCTATCTTCCTCATTTGAAGTCGAATTTCAACATTTCTCAAATATTTGAATGAGTTTGCATCTAACTTTGTCAGATATCGTCGATTTACATTCATTGAAGCCCATTGAGGTCGATTCTCACTTTGTGTTAATTGAAAATTTTCAAAGTCTATCTTCCTCATTTGAAGTCGAATTTCAACATTTCTCATATAATTGAATGAGTTTGCATCTAACTTTGTCAGATATCGTCGATTTACATTCATTGAAGCCCAATGAAGTCGATTCTCACTTTGCGTTTATTGAAAATTTTCAAAGTCTATCTTCTTCATTTGAAGTCGAAATTCAACATTTCTCATATATTTGAATGAGTTTGCATCTAACTTTGTCAGATATCGTCGATTTACATTCATTGAAGCCCATTGAAGTCGAACCTCACTTTGAGTTGATTGAAAATTTTCAAAGTCTATCTTCCTCATTTGAAGTCGAATTTCAACATTTCTCAAATATTTGAATGAGTTTGCATCTAACTTTGTCAGATATCGTCGATTTACATTCATTGAAACCCATTGAAGTCGATTCTCACTTTGTGTTGATTGAAAATTTTCAAAGTCTATCTTCCTCATTTGAAGTCGAATTTCAACATTTCTCAAATATTTGAATGAGTTTGCATCTAACTTTGTCAGATATCGTCGATTTACATTCATTGAAGCCCATTGAAGTCGATTCTCACTTTGTGTTGATTGAAAATTTTCAAAGTCTATCTTCCTCATTTGAGGTCGAATTTCAACATTTCTCATATATTTGAAGGAGTTTGCATCTAACTTTATCAGATATCGTCGATTTACATTCATTGAAGCCCATTGAGGTCGATTCTCACTTTGCGTTTATTGAAAATTTTCAAAGTCTATCTTCCTCATTTGAAGTCGAATTTCAACATTTCTCATATATTTGAATGAGTTTGCATCTAACTTTGTCAGATATCGTCGATTTACATTCATTGAAGCCCATTGAAGTCGATTCTCACTTTGTGTTGATTGAAAATTTTCAAAGTCTATCTTCCTCATTTGAAGTCGAATTTCAACATTTCTCAAATATTTGAATGAGTTTGCATCTAACTTTGTCAGATATCGTCGATTTACATTCATTGAAGCCCATTGAGGTCGATTCTCACTTTGTGTTGATTGAAAATTTTCAAAGTCTATCTTCCTCATTTGAAGTCGAATTTCAACATTTCTCATATAATTGAATGAGTTTGCATCTAACTTTGTCAGATATCGTCGATTTACATTCATTGAAGCCCAATGAAGTCGATTCTCACTTTGCGTTTATTGAAAATTTTCAAAGTCTATCTTCTTCATTTGAAGTCGAAATTCAACATTTCTCATATATTTGAATGAGTTTGCATCTAACTTTGTCAGATATCGTCGATTTACATTCATTGAAGCCCATTGAAGTCGAACCTCACTTTGAGTTGATTGAAAATTTTCAAAGTCTATCTTCCTCATTTGAAGTCGAAATTCAACATTTCTCATATATTTGAATGAGTTTGCATCTAACTTTGTCAGATATCGTCGATTTACATTCATTGAAGCCCATTGAAGTCGATTCTCACTTTGGTTGATTGAAAATTTTCAAAGTCTATCTTCCTCATTTGAAGTCGAATTTCAACATTTCTCATATATTTGAATGAGTTCGCATCTAACTTTATCAGATATCGTCGATTTACATTTATTGAAGCCCATTGAGGTCGATTGTCACTTTATGTTGATTGAAAATTTTCAAAGTCTATCCTCCTCATTTGAAGTCGAATTTTAACATTTCTCATATATTTGAATGAGTTTGCATCTAACTTTGTCACATTTACATTCATTGAAGCCCATTGAAGTCGATTCTCACTTTGTGTTGATTGAAAATTTTCAGTCTATCTTCCTCATTTGAAGTCGAATTTTAACATTTCTCATATATTTGAATGAGTTTGCATCTAACTTTGTCAGATATCGTCGATTTACATTCATTGAAGCCCATTGAGGTCGATTCTCACTTTGTGTTGATTGAAAATTTTCAAAGTCTATCTTCCTCATTTGAAGTCGAATTTCAACATTTCTCATATAATTGAATGAGTTTGCATCCAACTTTGTCAGATATCGTCGATTTACATTCATTGAAGCCCAATGAAGTCGATTCTCACTTTGCGTTTAGTGAAAATTTTCAAAGTCTATCTTCTTCATTTGAAGTCGAAATTCAACATTTCTCATATATTTGAATGAGTTTGCATCTAACTTTGTCACATTTACATTCATTGAAGCCCATTGAAGTCGATTCTCACTTTGTGTTGATTGAAAATTTTCAAAGTCTATCCTCCTCATTTGAAGTCGAATTTCAACATTTCTCATATATTTGAATGAGTTTGCATCTAACTTTGTCACATTTACATTCATTGAAGCCCATTGAAGTCGATTCTCACTTTGTGTTGATTGAAAATTTTCAAAGTCTATCTTCCTCATTTGAAGTCGAATTTTAACATTTCTCATATATTTGAATGAGTTTGCATCTAACTTTGTCAGATATCGTCGATTTACATTCATTGAAGCCCATTGAGGTCGATTCTCACTTTGTGTTGATTGAAAATTTTCAAAGTCTATCTTCCTCATTTGAAGTCGAATTTCAACATTTCTCATATAATTGAATGAGTTTGCATCTAACTTTGTCAGATATCGTCGATTTACATTCATTGAAGCCCATTGAAGTCGATTCTCACTTTGCGTTTATTGAAAATTTTCAAAGTCTATCTTCCTCATTTGAAGTCGAATTTCAACATTTCTCAAATATTTGAATGAGTTTGCATCTAACTTTGTCAGATATCGTCGATTTACATTCATTGAAGCCCATTGAAGTCGATTCTCACTTTGTGTTGATTGAAAATTTTCAAAGTCTATCTTCCTCATTTGAGGTCGAATTTCAACATTTCTCATATATTTGAAGGAGTTTGCATCTAACTTTATCAGATATCGTCGATTTACATTCATTGAAGCCCATTGAGGTCGATTCTCACTTTGTGTTGATTGAAAATTTTCAAAGTCTATCTTCCTCATTTGAGGTCGAATTTCAACATTTCTCATATATTTGAAGGAGTTTGCATCTAACTTTATCAGATATCGTCGATTTACATTTATTGAAGCCCATTGAGGTCGATTGTCACTTTATGTTGATTGAAAATTTTCAAAGTCTATCTTCCTCATTTGAGGTCGAATTTCAACATTTCTCATATATTTGAAGGAGTTTGCATCTAACTTTATCAGATATCGTCGATTTACATTCATTGAAGCCCATTGAGGTCGATTCTCACTTTGCGTTTATTGAAAATTTTCAAAGTCTATCCTCCTCATTTGAAGTCGAATTTTAACATTTCTCATATATTTGAATGAGTTTGCATCTAACTTTGTCACATTTACATTCATTGAAGCCCATTGAAGTCGACTCTCACTTTGTGTTGATTGAAAATTTTCAGTCTATCTTCCTCATTTGAAGTCGAATTTTAACATTTCTCATATATTTGAATGAGTTTGCATCTAACTTTGTCAGATATCGTCGATTTACATTCATTGAAGCCCATTGAGGTCGATTCTCACTTTGTGTTGATTGAAAATTTTCAAAGTCTATCTTCCTCATTTGAAGTCGAATTTCAACATTTCTCATATAATTGAATGAGTTTGCATCTAACTTTGTCAGATATCGTCGATTTACATTCATTGAAGCCCATTGAAGTCGATTCTCACTTTGCGTTTATTGAAAATTTTCAAAGTCTATCTTCCTCATTTGAAGTCGAATTTCAACATTTCTCAAATATTTGAATGAGTTTGCATCTAACTTTGTCAGATATCGTCGATTTACATTCATTGAAGCCCATTGAAGTCGATTCTCACTTTGTGTTGATTGAAAATTTTCAAAGTCTATCTTCCTCATTTGAAGTCGAATTTCAACATTTCTCAAATATTTGAATAAGTTTGCATCTAACTTTGTCAGATATCGTCGATTTACATTCATTGAAGCCCATTGAAGTCGATTCTCACTTTGTGTTGATTGAAAATTTTCAAAGTCTATCTTCCTCATTTGAGGTCGAATTTCAACATTTCTCATATATTTGAAGGAGTTTGCATCTAACTTTATCAGATATCGTCGATTTACATTCATTGAAGCCCATTGAGGTCGATTCTCACTTTGCGTTTATTGAAAATTTTCAAAGTCTATCTTCCTCATTTGAAGTCGAATTTCAACATTTCTCATATATTTGAATGAGTTTGCATCTAACTTTGTCAGATATCGTCGATTTACATTCATTGAAGCCCATTGAAGTCGATTCTCACTTTGTGTTGATTGAAAATTTTCAAAGTCTATCTTCCTCATTTGAAGTCGAATTTCAACATTTCTCAAATATTTGAATGAGTTTGCATCTAACTTTGTCAGATATCGTCGATTTACATTCATTGAAGCCCATTGAAGTCGATTCTCACTTTGTGTTGATTGAAAATTTTCAAAGTCTATCTTCCTCATTTGAGGTCGAATTTCAACATTTCTCATATATTTGAAGGAGTTTGCATCTAACTTTATCAGATATCGTCGATTTACATTCATTGAAGCCCATTGAGGTCGATTCTCACTTTGCGTTTATTGAAAATTTTCAAAGTCTATCTTCCTCATTTGAAGTCGAATTTTAATATTTCTCATATATTTGAATGAGTTTGCATCTAACTTTGTCAGATATCGTCGATTTACATTCATTGAAGCCCATTGAAGTCGATTCTCACTTTGTGTTGATTGAAAATTTTCAAAGTCTATCTTCCTCATTTGAAGTCGAAATTCAACATTTCTCATATATTTGAATGAGTTTGCATCTAACTTTGTCAGATATCGTCGATTTACATTCATTGAAGCCCATTGAAGTCGATTCTCACTTTGTGTTGATTGAAAATTTTCAAAGTCTATCTTCCTCATTTGAAGTCGAAATTCAACATTTCTCATATATTTGAATGAGTTTGCATCTAACTTTGTCAGATATCGTCGATTTACATTCATTGAAGCCCATTGAAGTCGAATCTCACTTTGTGTTGATTGAAAATTTTCAAAGTCTATCTTCCTCATTTGAAGTCGAAATTCAACATTTCTCATATATTTGAATGAGTTTGCATCTAACTATGTCAGATATCGTCGATTTACATTCATTGAAGCCCATTGAAGTCGATTCTCACTTTGGTTGATTGAAAATTTTCAAAGTCTATCTTCCTCATTTGAAGTCGAATTTCAACATTTCTCATATATTTGAATGAGTTTGCATCTAACTTTGTCAGATATCGTCGATTTACATTCATTGAAGACCATTGAAGTCGATTCTCACTTTGTGTTGATTGAAAATTTTCAAAGTCTATCTTCCTCATTTGAAGTCGAATTTCAACATTTCTCATATATTTGAATGAGTTTGCATCTAACTTTATCAGATATCGTCGATTTACATTTATTGAAGCCCATTGAGGTCGATTGTCACTTTATGTTGATTGAAAATTTTCAAAGTCTATCCTCCTCGTTTGAAGTCGAATTTTAACATTTCTCATATATTTGAATGAGTTTGCAACTAACTTTGTCAGATATCGTCGATTTACATTCATTGAAGCCCATTGAAGTCGATTCTCACTTTGTGTTGATTGAAAATTTTCAAAGTCTATCTTCCTCATTTGAAGTCGAAATTCAACATTTCTCATATATTTGAATGAGTTTGCATCTAACTTTGTCAGATATCGTCGATTTTCATTCATTGAAGACCATTGAAGTCGATTCTCACTTTGTGTTGATTGAAAATTTTCAAAGTCTATCTTCCTCATTTGAGGTCGAATTTCAACATTTCTCATATATTTGAAGGAGTTTGCATCTAACTTTATCAGATATCGTCGATTTACATTCATTGAAGCCCATTGAGGTCGATTCTCACTTTGCGTTTATTGAAAATTTTCAAAGTCTATCTTCCTCATTTGAAGTCGAATTTCAACATTTCTCATATATTTGAATGAGTTTGCATCTAACTTTGTCAGATATCGTCGATTTACATTCATTGAAGCCCATTGAAGTCGATTCTCACTTTGTGTTGATTGAAAATTTTCAAAGTCTATCTTCCTCATTTGAAGTCGAATTTCAACATTTCTCAAATATTTGAATGAGTTTGCATCTAACTTTGTCAGATATCGTCGATTTACATTCATTGAAGCCCATTGAAGTCGATTCTCACTTTGTGTTGATTGAAAATTTTCAAAGTCTATCTTCCTCATTTGAGGTCGAATTTCAACATTTCGCATATATTTGAAGGAGTTTGCATCTAACTTTATCAGATATCGTCGATTTACATTCATTGAAGCCCATTGAGGTCGATTCTCACTTTGCGTTTATTGAAAATTTTCAGTCTATCTTCCTCATTTGAAGTCGAATTTTAATATTTCTCATATATTTGAATGAGTTTGCATCTAACTTTGTCAGATATCGTCGATTTACATTCATTGAAGCCCATTGAAGTCGATTCTCACTTTGTGTTGATTGAACATTTTCAAAGTCTATCTTCCTCATTTGAGGTCGAATTTCAACATTTCTCATATATTTGAAGGAGTTTGCATCTAACTTTATCAGATATCGTCGATTTACATTTATTGAAGCCCATTGAGGTCGATTGTCACTTTATGTTGATTGAAAATTTTCAAAGTCTATCCTCCTCATTTGAAGTCGAATTTTAACATTTCTCATATATTTGAATGAGTTTGCATCTAACTTTGTCACATTTACATTCATTGAAGCCCATTGAAGTCGATTCTCACTTTGTGTTGATTGAAAATTTTCAGTCTATCTTCCTCATTTGAAGTCGAATTTTAACATTTCTCATATATTTGAATGAGTTTGCATCTAACTTTGTCAGATATCGTCGATTTACATTCATTGAAGCCCATTGAGGTCGATTCTCACTTTGTGTTGATTGAAAATTTTCAAAGTCTATCTTCCTCATTTGAAGTCGAATTTCAACATTTCTCATATAATTGAATGAGTTTGCATCTAACTTTGTCAGATATCGTCGATTTACATTCATTGAAGCCCATTGAAGTCGATTCTCACTTTGCGTTTATTGAAAATTTTCAAAGTCTATCTTCCTCATTTGAAGTCGAATTTCAACATTTCTCAAATATTTGAATGAGTTTGCATCTAACTTTGTCAGATATCGTCGATTTACATTCATTGAAGCCCATTGAAGTCGATTCTCACTTTGTGTTGATTGAAAATTTTCAAAGTCTATCTTCCTCATTTGAAGTCGAATTTCAACATTTCTCAAATATTTGAATGAGTTTGCATCTAACTTTGTCAGATATCGTCGATTTACATTCATTGAAGCCCATTGAAGTCGATTCTCACTTTGTGTTGATTGAAAATTTTCAAAGTCTATCTTCCTCATTTGAGGTCGAATTTCAACATTTCTCATATATTTGAAGGAGTTTGCATCTAACTTTATCAGATATCGTCGATTTACATTCATTGAAGCCCATTGAGGTCGATTCTCACTTTGCGTTTATTGAAAATTTTCAAAGTCTATCTTCCTCATTTGAAGTCGAATTTCAACATTTCTCATATATTTGAATGAGTTTGCATCTAACTTTGTCAGATATCGTCGATTTACATTCATTGAAGCCCATTGAAGTCGATTCTCACTTTGTGTTGATTGAAAATTTTCAAAGTCTATCTTCCTCATTTGAAGTCGAATTTCAACATTTCTCAAATATTTGAATGAGTTTGCATCTAACTTTGTCAGATATCGTCGATTTACATTCATTGAAGCCCATTGAAGTCGATTCTCACTTTGTGTTGATTGAAAATTTTCAAAGTCTATCTTCCTCATTTGAGGTCGAATTTCAACATTTCTCATATATTTGAAGGAGTTTGCATCTAACTTTATCAGATATCGTCGATTTACATTCATTGAAGCCCATTGAGGTCGATTCTCACTTTGCGTTTATTGAAAATTTTCAAAGTCTATCTTCCTCATTTGAAGTCGAATTTCAACATTTCTCATATATTTGAATGAGTTTGCATCTAACTTTATCAGATATCGTCGATTTACATTTATTGAAGCCCATTGAGGTCGATTGTCACTTTATGTTGATTGAAAATTTTCAAAGTCTATCCTCCTCGTTTGAAGTCGAATTTTAACATTTCTCATATATTTGAATGAGTTTGCAACTAACTTTGTCAGATATCGTCGATTTACATTCATTGAAGCCCATTGAAGTCGATTCTCACTTTGTGTTGATTGAAAATTTTCAAAGTCTATCTTCCTCATTTGAAGTCGAAATTCAACATTTCTCATATATTTGAATGAGTTTGCATCTAACTTTGTCAGATATCGTCGATTTTCATTCATTGAAGACCATTGAAGTCGATTCTCACTTTGTGTTGATTGAAAATTTTCAAAGTCTATCTTCCTCATTTGAAGTCGAATTTCAACATTTCTCATATATTTGAATGAGTTCGCATCTAACTTTATCAGATATCGTCGATTTACATTTATTGAAGCCCATTGAGGTCTATTGTCACTTTATGTTGATTGAAAATTTTCAAAGTCTATCCTCCTCATTTGAAGTCGAATTTTAACATTTCTCATATATTTGAATGAGTTTGCAACTAACTTTGTCACATTTACATTCATTGAAGCCCATTGAAGTCGATTCTCACTTTGTGTTGATTGAAAATTTTCAGTCTATCTTCCTCATTTGAAGTCGAATTTCAACATTTCTCAAATATTTGAATGAGTTTGCATCTAACTTTGTCAGATATCGTCGATTTACATTCATTGAAGCCCATTGAAGTCGATTCTCACTTTGTGTTGATGGAAAATTTTCAAAGTCTATCTTCCTCATTTGAAGTCGAATTTCAACATTTCTCAAATATTTGAATGAGTTTGCATCTAACTATGTCAGATATCGTCGATTTACATTCATTGAAGCCCATTGAAGTCGATTCTCACTTTGGTTGATTGAAAATTTTCAAAGTCTATCTTCCTCATTTGAAGTCGAATTTCAACATTTCTCATATATTTGAATGAGTTTGCATCTAACTTTGTCAGATATCGTCGATTTACATTCATTGAAGACCATTGAAGTCGATTCTCACTTTGTGTTGATTGAAAATTTTCAAAGTCTATCTTCCTCATTTGAAGTCGAATTTCAACATTTCTCATATATTTGAATGAGTTTGCATCTAACTTTATCAGATATCGTCGATTTACATTTATTGAAGCCCATTGAGGTCGATTGTCACTTTATGTTGATTGAAAATTTTCAAAGTCTATCCTCCTCGTTTGAAGTCGAATTTTAACATTTCTCATATATTTGAATGAGTTTGCAACTAACTTTGTCAGATATCGTCGATTTACATTCATTGAAGCCCATTGAAGTCGATTCTCACTTTGTGTTGATTGAAAATTTTCAAAGTCTATCTTCCTCATTTGAAGTCGAAATTCAACATTTCTCATATATTTGAATGAGTTTGCATCTAACTTTGTCAGATATCGTCGATTTTCATTCATTGAAGACCATTGAAGTCGATTCTCACTTTGTGTTGATTGAAAATTTTCAAAGTCTATCTTCCTCATTTGAAGTCGAATTTCAACATTTCTCATATATTTGAATGAGTTCGCATCTAACTTTATCAGATATCGTCGATTTACATTTATTGAAGCCCATTGAGGTCGATTGTCACTTTATGTTGATTGAAAATTTTCAAAGTCTATCCTCCTCATTTGAAGTCGAATTTTAACATTTCTCATATATTTGAATGAGTTTGCAACTAACTTTGTCACATTTACATTCATTGAAGCCCATTGAAGTCGATTCTCACTTTGTGTTGATTGAAAATTTTCAGTCTATCTTCCTCATTTGAAGTCGAATTTCAACATTTCTCAAATATTTGAATGAGTTTGCATCTAACTTTGTCAGATATCGTCGATTTACATTCATTGAAGCCCATTGAAGTCGATTCTCACTTTGTGTTGATGGAAAATTTTCAAAGTCTATCTTCCTCATTTGAGGTCGAATTTCAACATTTCTCATATATTTGAATGAGTTTGCATCTAACTTTATCAGATATCGTCGATTTACATTCATTGAAGCCCATTGAGGTCGATTCTCACTTTGCGTTTATTGAAAATTTTCAAAGTCTATCTTCCTCATTTGAAGTCGAATTTCAACATTTCTCATATATTTGAATGAGTTTGCATCTAACTTTGTCAGATATCGTCGATTCACATTCATTGAAGCCCATTGAAGTCGATTCTCACTTTGTGTTGATTGAAAATTTTCAAAGTCTATCCTCCTCATTTGAAGTCGAATTTTAACATTTCTCATATATTTGAATGAGTTTGCATCTAACTTTGTCACATTTACATTCATTGAAGCCCATTGAAGTCGATTCTCACTTTGTGTTGATTGAAAATTTTCAGTCTATCTTCCTCATTTGAAGTCGAATTTTAACATTTCTCATATATTTGAATGAGTTTGCATCTAACTTTGTCAGATATCGTCGATTCACATTCATTGAAGCCCATTGAGGTCGATTCTCACTTTGTGTTGATTGAAAATTTTCAAAGTCTATCTTCCTCATTTGAAGTCGAATTTCAACATTTCTCATATAATTGAATGAGTTTGCATCTAACTTTGTCAGATATCGTCGATTTACATTCATTGAAGCCCATTGAAGTCGATTCTCACTTTGCGTTTATTGTAAATTTTCAAAGTCTATCTTCCTCATTTGAAGTCGAATTTCAACATTTCTCATATATTTGAATGAGTTCGCATCTAACTTTATCAGATATCGTCGATTTACATTCATTGAAGACCATTGAAGTCGATTCTCACTTTGTGTTGATTGAAAATTTTCAAAGTCTATCTTCCTCATTTGAAGTCGAATTTCAACATTTCTCATATATTTGAATGAGTTCGCATCTAACTTTATCAGATATCGTCGATTTACATTTATTGAAGCCCATTGAGGTCGATTGTCACTTTATGTTGATTGAAAATTTTCAAAGTCTATCCTCCTCATTTGAAGTCGAATTTTAACATTTCTCATATATTTGAATGAGTTTGCATCTAACTTTGTCACATTTACATTCATTGAAGCCCATTGAAGTCGATTCTCACTTTGTGTTGATTGAAAATTTTCAAAGTCTATCTTCCTCATTTGAAGTCGAATTTTAATATTTCTCATATATTTGAATGAGTTTGCATCTAACTTTGTCAGATATCGTCGATTTACATTCATTGAAGCCCATTGAAGTCGATTCTCACTTTGTGTTGATTAAAAATTTTCAAAGTCTATCTTCCTCATTTGAAGTCGAATTTCAACATTTCTCATATATTTGAATGAGTTTGCATCTAACTTTGTCAGATATCGTCGATTAACATCCACTGAAGCCAATTGAGGTCGACTGTCACTTTGTGTTGATTGAAAATTTTCAAAGTCTATCTTCCTCATTTGAAGTCGAAATTCAACATTTCTCATATATTTGAATGAGTTTGCATCTAACTTTGTCAGATATGGTCGATTTACATTCATTGAAGCCCATTGAAGTCGATTCTCACTTTGTGTTGATTGAAAATTTTCAAAGTCTATCTTCCTCATTTGAAGTCGAAATTCAACATTTCTCATATATTTGAATGAGTTTGCATCTAACTTTGTCAGATATCGTCGATTTACATTCATTGAAGCCCATTGAAGTCGAATCTCACTTTGTGTTGATTGAAAATTTTCAAAGTCTATCTTCCTCATTTGAAGTCGAAATTCAACATTTCTCATATATTTGAATGAGTTTGCATCTAACTTTGTCAGATATCGTCGATTTACATTCATTGAAGCCCATTGAGGTCAACTGTCAATTTGTGTTGATTGAAAATTTTCAGTCTATCTTCCTAATTTGAAGTCGAATTTCAACATTTCTCATATATTCGAGTGAGTTTGCATCTAACTATGTCAGATATCGTTGATTAACATCCACTGAAGCCAATTGAGGTCGACTGTCACTTTGTGTTGATTGAAAATTTTCAAAGTCTATCTTCCTCATTTGAAGACGAATTTCAACATATCTCATATATTTGAATGAGTTCGCATCTAACTTTATCAGATATCGTCGATTTATATTCATTGAAGCCCATTGAGGTCGATTGTCACTTTGTGTTTATTAAAAATTTTCAAAGTCTGTCTTCCTCATTTGAAGTCGAATTTTAACATTTCTCATATATTTGAATGAGTTTGCATCTAACTTTGTCAGATATCGTCGATTTACATTCATTGAAGCCCATTGAAATCGATTCTCACTTTGTGTTGATTGAAAATTTTCAAAGTCTATCTTCCTCATTTGAAGTCGAATTTCAACATTTCTCATATATTTGAATGAGTTTGCATCTAACTTTGTCAGATATCGTCGATTTACATTCATTGAAGCCCATTGAAGTCGATTCTCACTTTGTGTTGATTGAAAATTTTCAAAGTTTATCTTCCACATTTGAAGTCGAATTTCAACATTTCTCATATATTTGAATGAGTTTGCATCTAACTTTGTCAGATATCGTCGATTTACATTCATTGAAGCCCATTGAAGTCGATTCTCACTTTGTGTTGATTGAAAATTTTCAAAGTCTATCTTCCTCATTTGAAGTCGAATTTCAACATTTCTCATATATTTGGATGAGTTTGCATCTAACTTTGTCAGATATCGTCGATTAACATCCACTGAAGCCAATTGAGGTCGACTGTCACTTTGTGTTGATTGAAAATTTTCAAAGTCTATCTTCCTCATTTGAAGTCGAATTTCAACATATCTCATATATTTGAATGAGTTCGCATCTAACTTTGTCAGATATCGTCGATTTACATTCATTGAAGCCCATTGAAGTCGATTCTCACTTTGTGTTGATTCAAAATTTTCAAAGTCTATCTTCCTCATTTGAAGTCGAATTTCAACATTTCTCATATATTTGAATGAGTTTGCATCTAACTTTGTCAGATATCGTCGATTTACATTCATTGAAGCCCATTGAAGTCGATTCTCACTTTGTGTTGATTGAAAATTTTCAAAGTCTATCTTCCTCATTTGAAGTCGAATTTCAACATTTCTCATATATTTGAATGAGTTTGCATCTAACTTTGTCAGATATCGTCGATTTACATTCATTGAAGCCCATTGAAGTCGATTCTCACTTTGTGTTGATTCAAAATTTTCAAAGTCTATTTTCCTTATTTGAAGTCGAATTTTAACATTTCTCATATATTTGAATGAGTTTGCATCTAACTTTGTCAGATATCGTCGATTTACATTAATTGAAGCCCATTGAAGTCGATTCTCACTTTGTGTTGATTGAAAATTTTCAAAGTCTATCTTCCTCATTTGAAGTCGAATTTTAACATTTCTCATATATTTGAATGAGTTTGCATCTAACTTTGTCAGATATCGTCGATTTACATTCATTGAAGCCCATTGAAGTCGATTCTCACTTTGTGTTGATTGAAAATTTTCAAAGTCTATCTTCCTCATTTGAAGTCGAATTTCAACATTTCTCATATATTTGAATGAGTTTGCATCTAACTTTGTCAGATATCGTCGATTTACATTCATTGAAGCCCATTGAGTTCAACTGTCAATTTGTGTTGATTGAAAATTTTCAAAGTCTATCTTTCTAATTTGAAGTCGAATTTCAACATTTCTCATATATTCGAGTGAGTTTGCATCTAACTATGTCAGATATCGTCGATTAACATCCACTGAAGCCAATTGAGGTCGACTGTCACTTTGTGTTGATTGAAAATTTTCAAAGTCTATCTTCCTCATTTGAAGTCGAATTTCAACATTTCTCATATATTTGAATGAGTTTGCATCTAACTTTGTCAGATATCGTCGATTTACATTCATTGAAGCCCATTGAAGTCGATTCTCACTTTGTGTTGATTGAAAATTTTCAAAGTCTATCTTCCTCATTTGAAGTCGAATTTCAACATTTCTCATATATTTGAATGAGTTTGCATCTAACTTTGTCAGATATCGTCGATTTACATTCATTGAAGCCCATTGAAGTCGATTCTCACTTTGTGTTGATTAAAAATTTTCAAAGTCTATCTTCCTCATTTGAAGTCGAATTT
The DNA here is from genome assembly GCF_026230105.1 of Diorhabda sublineata. Classification (NCBI taxonomy): domain Eukaryota; kingdom Metazoa; phylum Arthropoda; class Insecta; order Coleoptera; family Chrysomelidae; genus Diorhabda; species Diorhabda sublineata. Next base: position 1,553,127 of record NC_079483.1, read on the forward strand.
CAACATTTCTCATATATTTGGATGAGTTTGCATCTAACTTTGTCAGATATCGTCGATTAACATCCACTGAAGCCAATTGAGGTCGACTGTCACTTTGTGTTGATTGAAAATTTTCAAAGTCTATCTTCCTCATTTGAAGTCGAATTTCAACATATCTCATATATTTGAATGAGTTCGCATCTAACTTTGTCAGATATCGTCGATTTACATTCATTGAAGCCCATTGAAGTCGATTCTCACTTTGTGTTGATTCAAAATTTTCAAAGTCTATCTTCCTCATTTGAAGTCGAATTTCAACATTTCTCATATATTTGGATGAGTTTGCATCTAACTTTGTCAGATATCGTCGATTAACATCCACTGAAGCCAATTGAGGTCGACTGTCACTTTGTGTTGATTGAAAATTTTCAAAGTCTATCTTCCTCATTTGAAGTCGAATTTCAACATATCTCATATATTTGAATGAGTTCGCATCTAACTTTGTCAGATATCGTCGATTTACATTCATTGAAGCCCATTGAAGTCGATTCTCACTTTGTGTTGATTCAAAATTTTCAAAGTCTATTTTCCTCATTTGAAGTCGAATTTCAACATTTCTCATATATTTGAATGAGTTTGCATCTAACTTTGTCAGATATCGTCGATTTACATTCATTGAAGCCCATTGAAGTCGATTCTCACTTTGTGTTGATTGAAAATTTTCAAAGTTTATCTTCCTCATTTGAAGTCGAATTTCAACATTTCTCATATATTTGAATGAGTTTGCATCTAACTTTGTCAGATATCGTCGATTTACATTCATTGAAGCCCATTGAGTTCAACTGTCAATTTGTGTTGATTGAAAATTTTCAAAGTCTATCTTTCTAATTTGAAGTCGAATTTCAACATTTCTCATATATTCGAGTGAGTTTGCATCTAACTATGTCAGATATCGTCGATTAACATCCACTGAAGCCAATTGAGGTCGACTGTCACTTTGTGTTGATTGAAAATTTTCAAAGTCTATCTTCCTCATTTGAAGTCGAATTTCAACATTTCTCATATATTTGAATGAGTTTGCATCTAACTTTGTCAGATATCGTCGATTTACATTCATTGAAGCCCATTGAAGTCGATTCTCACTTTGTGTTGATTGAAAATTTTCAAAGTCTATCTTCCTCATTTGAAGTCGAATTTCAACATTTCTCATATATTTGAATGAGTTTGCATCTAACTTTGTCAGATATCGTCGATTTACATTCATTGAAGCCCATTGAAGTCGATTCTCACTTTGTGTTGATTAAAAATTTTCAAAGTCTATCTTCCTCATTTGAAGTCGAATTTCAACATTTCTCATATATTTGGATGAGTTTGCATCTAACTTTGTCAGATATCGTCGATTAACATCCACTGAAGCCAATTGAGGTCGACTGTCACTTTGTGTTGATTGAAAATTTTCAAAGTCTATCTTCCTCATTTGAAGTCGAATTTCAACATATCTCATATATTTGAATGAGTTCGCATCTAACTTTGTCAAATATCGTCGATTTACATTCATTGAAGCCCATTGAAGTCGATTCTCACTTTGTGTTGATTCAAAATTTTCAAAGTCTATTTTCCTCATTTGAAGTCGAATTTCAACATTTCTCATATATTTGAATGAGTTTGCATCTAACTTTGTCAGATATCGTCGATTTACATTCATTGAAGCCCATTGAAGTCGATTCTCACTTTGTGTTGATTGAAAATTTTCAAAGTCTATCTTCCTCATTTGAAGTCGAATTTTAACATTTCTCATATATTTGAATGAGTTTGCATCTAACTTTGTCAGATATCGTCGATTTACATTCATTGAAGCCCATTGAAGTCGATTCTCACTTTGTGTTGATTGAAAATTTTCAAAGTCTATCTTCCTCATTTGAAGTCGAATTTCAACATTTCTCATATATTTGAATGAGTTTGCATCTAACTTTGTCAGATATCGTCGATTTACATTCATTGAAGCCCATTGAGTTCAACTGTCAATTTGTGTTGATTGAAAATTTTCAAAGTCTATCTTCCTAATTTGAAGTCGAATTTCAACATTTCTCATATATTCGAGTGAGTTTGCATCTAACTATGTCAGATATCGTCGATTAACATCCACTGAAGCCAATTGAGGTCGACTGTCACTTTGTGTTGATTGAAAATTTTCAAAGTCTATCTTCCTCATTTGAAGTCGAATTTCAACATATATCATATATTTGAATGAGTTCGCATCTAACTTTATCAGATATCGTCGATTTACATTCATTGAAGCCCATTGAGGTCGATTGTCACTTTGTGTTTATTGAAAATTTTCAAAGTCTATCTTCCTCATTTGAAGTCGAATTTCAACATTTCTCATATATTTGAATGAGTTTGCATCTAACTTTGTCAGATATCGTCGATTTACATTCATTGAAGCCCATTGAAGTCGATTCTCACTTTGTGTTGATTGAAAATTTTCAAAGTCTATCTTCCTCATTTGAAGTCGAATTTCAACATTTCTCATATATTTGAATGAGTTTGCATCTAACTTTGTCAGATATCGTCGATTTACATTCATTGAAGCCCATTGAGGTCAACTGTCAATTTGTGTTGATTGAAAATTTTCAAAGTCTATCTTCCTCATTTGAAGTCGAATTTCAACATATCTCATATATTTGAATGAGTTCGCATCTAACTTTATCAGATATCGTCGATTTACATTCATTGAAGCCCATTGAGGTCGATTGTCACTTTGTGTTTATTGAAAATTTTTAAAGTCTGTCTTCCTCATTTGAAGTCGAATTTTAACATTTCTCATATATTTGAATGAGTTTGCATCTAACTTTGTCAGATATCGTCGATTTACATTCATTGAAGCCCATTGAAGTCGATTCTCACTTTGTGTTGATTGAAAATTTTCAAAGTCTATCTTCCTCATTTGAAGTCGAATTTCAACATTTCTCATATATTTGAATGAGTTTGCATCTAACTTTGTCAGATATCGTCGATTTACATTCATTGAAGCCCATTGAAGTCGATTCTCACTTTGTGTTGATTAAAAATTTTCAAAGTCTATCTTCCTCATTTGAAGTCGAATTTCAACATTTCTCATATATTTGAATGAGTTTGCATCTAACTTTGTCAGATATCGTCGATTAACATCCACTGAAGCCAATTGAGGTCGACTGTCACTTTGTGTTGATTGAAAATTTTCAAAGTCTATCTTCCTCATTTGAAGTCGAATTTCAACATATCTCATATATTTGAATGAGTTCGCATCTAACTTTATCAGATTATCGTCGATTTACATTCATTGAAGCCCATTGAAGTCGATTCTCACTTTGTGTTGATTGAAAATTTTCAAAGTCTATCTTCCTCATTTGAAGTCGAATTTCAACATTTCTCATATATTTGAATGAGTTTGCATCTAACTTTGTCAGATATCGTCGATTTACATTCATTGAAGCCCATTGAAGTCGATTCTCACTTTGTGTTGATTGAAAATTTTCAAAGTCTATCTTCCTCATTTGAAGTCGAATTTCAACATTTCTCATATATTTGAATGAGTTTGCATCTAACTTTGTCAGATATCGTCGATTTACATTCATTGAAGACCATTGAAGTCGATTCTCACTTTGTGTTGATTGAAAATTTTCAAAGTCTATCTTCCTCATTTGAAGTCGAATTTTAACATTTCTCATATATTTGAATGAGTTTGCATCTAACTTTGTCAGATATCGTCGATTTACATTCATTGAAGCCCATTGAAGTCGATTCTCACTTTGTGTTGATTGAAAATTTTCAAAGTCTATCTTCCTCATTTGAAGTCGAATTTTAACATTTCTCATATATTTGAATGAGTTTGCATCTAACTTTGTCAGATATCGTCGATTTACATTCATTGAAGCCCATTGAAGTCGATTCTCACTTTGTGTTGATTGAAAATTTTCAAAGTCTATCTTCCTCATTTGAAGTCGAATTTCAACATTTCTCATATATTTGAATGAGTTTGCATCTAACTTTGTCAGATATCGTCGATTTACATTCATTGAAGCCATTGAGTTCAACTGTCACTTTGTGTTGATTGAAAATTTTCAAAGTCTATCTTCCTCATTTGAAGTCGAATTTCAACATATCTCATATATATTTGAATGAGTTCGCATCTAACTTTATCAGATATCGTCGATTTACATTCATTGAAGCCCATTGAAGTCGATTCTCACTTTGTGTTGATTGAAAATTTTCAAAGTCTATCTTCCTCATTTGAAGTCGAATTTCAACATTTCTCATATATTTGAATGAGTTTGCATCTAACTTTGTCAGATATCGTCGATTTACATTCATTGAAGCCCATTGAAGTCGATTCTCACTTTGTGTTGATTGAAAATTTTCAAAGTCTATCTTCCTCATTTGAAGTCGAATTTCAACATTTCTCATATATTTGAATGAGTTTGCATCTAACTTTGTCAGATATCGTCGATTTACATTCATTGAAGCCCATTGAAGTCGATTCTCACTTTGTGTTGATTGAAAATTTTCAAAGTCTATCTTCTCATTTGAAGTCGAATTTCAACATTTCTCATATATTTGAATGAGTTTGCATCTAACTTTGTCAGATATCGTCGATTTACATTCATTGAAGCCCATTGAAGTCGATTCTCACTTTGTGTTGATTGAAAATTTTCAAAGTCTATCTTCCTCATTTGAAGTCGAATTTTAACATTTCTCATATATTTGAATGAGTTTGCATCTAACTTTGTCAGATATCGTCGATTTACATTCATTGAAGCCCATTGAAGTCGATTCTCACTTTGTGTGATTGAAAATTTTCAAAGTCTATCTTCCTCATTTGAAGTCGAATTTTAACATTTCTCATATATTTGAATGAGTTTGCATCTAACTTTGTCAGATATCGTCGATTTACATTCATTGAAGCCCATTGAAGTCGATTCTCACTTTGTGTTGATTGAAAATTTTCAAAGTCTATCTTCCTCATTTGAAGTCGAATTTCAACATTTCTCATATATTTGAATGAGTTTGCATCTAACTTTGTCAGATATCGTCGATTTACATTCATTGAGCCCATTGAGTTCAACTGTCACTTTGTGTTGATTGAAAATTTTCAAAGTCTATCTTCCTCATTTGAAGTCGAATTTCAACATATCTCATATATTTGAATGAGTTCGCATCTAACTTTATCAGATATCGTCGATTTACATTCATTGAAGCCCATTGAAGTCGATTCTCACTTTGTGTTGATTGAAAATTTTCAAAGTCTATCTTCCTCATTTGAAGTCGAATTTCAACATTTCTCATATATTTGAATGAGTTTGCATCTAACTTTGTCAGATATCGTCGATTTACATTCATTGAAGCCCATTGAAGTCGATTCTCACTTTGTGTTGATTGAAAATTTTCAAAGTCTATCTTCCTCATTTGAAGTCGAATTTCAACATTTCTCATATATTTGAATGAGTTTGCATCTAACTTTGTCAGATATCGTCGATTTACATTCATTGAAGCCATTGAAGTCGATTCTCACTTTGTGTTGATTGAAAATTTTCAAAGTCTATCTTCCTCATTTGAAGTCGAATTTTAACATTTCTCATATATTTGAATGAGTTTGCATCTAACTTTGTCAGATATCGTCGATTTACATTCATTGAAGCCCATTGAAGTCGATTCTCACTTTGTGTTGATTGAAAATTTTCAAAGTCTATCTTCCTCATTTGAAGTCGAATTTCAACATTTCTCATATAATTGAATGAGTTTGCATATAACTTTGTCAGATATCGTCGATTTACATTCATTGAAGCCCATTGAAGTCGATTCTCACTTTGTGTTGATTGAAAATTTTCAAAGTCTATCTTCCTCATTTGAAGTCGAATTTTAACATTTCTCATATATTTGAATGAGTTTGCATCTAACTTTCTCAGATATCGTCGATTTACATTCATTGAAGCTGCCCATTGAAGTCGATTCTCACTTTGTGTTGATTGAAAATTTTCAAAGTCTATCTTCCTCATTTGAAGTCGAATTTCAACATTTCTCATATAATTGAATGAGTTTGCATATAACTTTGTCAGATATCGTCGATTTACATTCATTGAAGCCCATTGAAGTCGATTCTCACTTTGTGTTGATTGAAAATTTTCAAAGTCTATCTTCCTCATTTGAAGTCGAATTTTAACATTTCTCATATATTTGAATGAGTTTGCATCTAACTTTGTCAGATATCGTCGATTTACATTCATTGAAGCCCATTGAAGTCGATTCTCACTTTGTGTTGATTGAAAATTTTCAAAGTCTATCTTCCTCATTTGAAGTCGAATTTCAACATTTCTCATATATTTGAATGAGTTTGCATCTAACTTTGTCAGATATCGTCGATTTACATTCATTGAAGCCCATTGAGTTCAACTGTCAATTTGTGTTGATTGAAAATTTTCAAAGTCTATCTTCCTAATTTGAAGTCGAATTTCAACATTTCTCATATATTCGAGTGAGTTTGCATCTAACTATGTCAGATATCGTCGATTAACATCCACTGAAGCCAATTGAGGTCGACTGTCACTTTGTGTTGATCGAAAATTTTCAAAGTCTATCTTCCTCATTTGAAGTCGAATTTCAACATATATCATATATTTGAATGAGTTTGCATCTAACTTTGTCAGATATCGTCGATTTACATTCATTGAAGCCCATTGAAGTCGATTCTCACTTTGTGTTGATTGAAAATTTTCAAAGTCTATCTTCCTTATTTGAAGTCGAATTTTAACATTTCTCATATATTTGAATGAGTTTGCATCTAACTTTGTCAGATATCGTCGATTTACATTCATTGAAGCCCATTGAAGTCGATTCTCACTTTGTGTTGATTGAAAATTTTCAAAGTCTATCTTCCTCATTTGAAGTCGAATTTCAACATTTCTCATATATTTGAATGAGTTTGCATCTAACTTTGTCAGATATCGTCGATTTACATTCATTGAAGCCCATTGAAGTCGATTCTCACTTTGTGTTGATTGAAAATTTTCAAAGTCTATCTTCCTCATTTGAAGTCGAATTTTAACATTTCTCATATATTTGAATGAGTTTGCATCTAACTTTGTCAGATATCGTCGATTTACATTCATTGAAGCCCATTGAAGTCGATTCTCACTTTGTGTTGATTGAAAATTTTCAAAGTCTATCTTCCTCATATGAAGTCGAATTTCAACATTTCTCATATAATTGAATGAGTTTGCATATAACTTTGTCAGATATCGTCGATTTACATTCATTGAAGCCCATTGAAGTCGATTCTCACTTTGTGTTGATTGAAAATTTTCAAAGTCTATCTTCCTCATTTGAAGTCGAATTTCCACATTTCTCATATATTTGAATGAGTTTGCATCTAACTTTGTCAGATATCGTCGATTTACATTCATTGAAGCCCATTGAGGTCGATTGTCACTTTGTGTTTATTGAAAATTTTCAAAGTCTATCTTCCTCATTTGAAGTCGAATTTCAACATATATCATATATTTGAATGAGTTCGCATCTAACTTTATCAGATATCGTCGATTTACATTCATTGAAGCCCATTGAGGTCGATTGTCACTTTGTGTTTATTGAAAATTTTCAAAGTCTATCTTTCTCATTTGAAGTCGAATTTCAACATTTCTCATATATTTGAATTAGTTTGCATCTAACTTTGTCAGATATCGTCGATTTACATTCATTGAAGCCCATTGAAGTCGATTCTCACTTTGTGTTGATTGAAAATTTTCAAAGTCTATCTTCCTCATTTGAAGTCGAATTTCAACATTTCTCATATATTTGAATGAGTTTGCATCTAACTTTGTCAGATATCGTCGATTTACATTCATTGAAGCCCATTGAAGTCGATTCTCACTTTGTGTTGATTGAAAATTTTCAAAGTCTATCTTCCTTATTTGAAGTCGAATTTTAACATTTCTCATATATTTGAATGAGTTTGCATCTAACTTTGTCAGATATCGTCGATTTACATTCATTGAAGCCCATTGAAGTCGATTCTCACTTTGTGTTGATTGAAAATTTTCAAAGTCTAACTTCCTCATTGGAAGTCGAATTTTAACATTTCTCATATATTTGAATGAGTTTGCATCTAACTTTGTCAGATATCGTCGATTTACATTCATTGAAGCCCATTGAAGTCGATTCTCACTTTGTGTTGATTGAAAATTTTCAAAGTCTATCTTCCTCATTTGAAGTCGAATTTCAACATTTCTCATATATTTGAATGAGTTTGCATCTAACTTTGTCAGATATCGTCGATTTACATTCATTGAAGCCCATTGAAGTCGATTCTCACTTTGTGTTGATTGAAAATTTTCAGTCTATCTTCCTCATATGAAGTCGAATTTCAACATTTCTCATATAATTGAATGAGTTTGCATATAACTTTGTCAGATATCGTCGATTTACATTCATTGAAGCCCATTGAAGTCGATTCTCACTTTGTGTTGATTGAAAATTTTCAAAGTCTATCTTCCTCATTTGAAGTCGAATTTCCACATTTCTCATATATTTGAATGAGTTTGCATCTAACTTTGTCAGATATCGTCGATTTACATTCATTGAAGCCCATTGAAGTCGATTCTCACTTTGTGTTGATTGAAAATTTTCAAAGTCTATCTTCCTCATTTGAAGTCGAATTTTAACATTTCTCATATATTTGAATGAGTTTGCATCTAACTTTGTCAGATATCGTCGATTTACATTCATTGAAGCCCATTGAAGTCGATTCTCACTTTGTGTTGATTGAAAATTTTCAAAGTCTATCTTCCTCATTTGAAGTCGAATTTCAACATTTCTCATATATTTGAATGAGTTTGCATCTAACTTTGTCAGATATCGTCGATTTACATTCATTGAAGCCCATTGAGTTCAACTGTCAATTTGTGTTGATTGAAAATTTTCAAAGTCTATCTTCCTAATTTGAAGTCGAATTTCAACATTTCTCATATATTCGAGTGAGTTTGCATCTAACTATGTCAGATATCGTCGATTAACATCCACTGAAGCCAATTGAGGTCGACTGTCACTTTGTGTTGATTGAAAATTTTCAAAGTCTATCTTCCTCATTTGAAGTCGAATTTCAACATATATCATATATTTGAATGAGTTCGCATCTAACTTTTTCAGATATCGTCGATTTACATTCATTGAAGCCCATTGAGGTCGATTGTCACTTTGTGTTTATTGAAAATTTTCAAAGTCTATCTTCCTCATTTGAAGTCGAATTTCAACATATATCATATATTTGAATGAGTTCGCATCTAACTTTATCAGATATCGTCGATTTACATTCATTGAAGCCCATTGAGGTCGATTGTCACTTTGTGTTTATTGAAAATTTTCAAAGTCTATCTTCCTCATTTGAAGTCGAATTTCAACATTTCTCATATATTTGAATGAGTTTGCATCTAACTTTGTCAGATATCGTCGATTTACATTCATTGAAGCCCATTGAAGTCGATTCTCACTTTGTGTTGATTGAAAATTTTCAAAGTCTATCTTCCTTATTTGAAGTCGAATATTAACATTTCTCATATATTTGAATGAGTTTGCATCTAACTTTGTCAGATATCGTCGATTTACATTCATTGAAGCCCATTGAAGTCGATTCTCACTTTGTGTTGATTGAAAATTTTCAAAGTCTAACTTCCTCATTGGAAGTCGAATTTTAACATTTCTCATATATTTGAATGAGTTTGCATCTAACTTTGTCAGATATCGTCGATTTACATTCATTGAAGCCCATTGAAGTCGATTCTCACTTTGTGTTGATTGAAAATTTTCAAAGTCTATCTTCCTCATTTGAAGTCGAATTTCAACATTTCTCATATAATTGAATGAGTTTGCATATAACTTTGTCAGATATCGTCGATTTACATTCATTGAAGCCCATTGAAGTCGATTCTCACTTTGTGTTGATTGAAAATTTTCAAAGTCTATCTTCCTCATTTGAAGTCGAATTTCCACATTTCTCATATATTTGAATGAGTTTGCATCTAACTTTGTCAGATATCGTCGATTTACATTCATTGAAGCCCATTGAAGTCGATTCTCACTTTGTGTTGATTGAAAATTTTCAAAGTCTATCTTCCTCATTTGAAGTCGAATTTTAACATTTCTCATATATTTGAATGAGTTTGCATCTAACTTTGTCAGATATCGTCGATTTACATTCATTGAAGCCCATTGAAGTCGATTCTCACTTTGTGTTGATTGAAAATTTTCAAAGTCTATCTTCCTCATTTGAAGTCGAATTTCAACATTTCTCATATATTTGAATGAGTTTGCATCTAACTTTGTCAGATATCGTCGATTTACATTCATTGAAGCCCATTGAGTTCAACTGTCAATTTGTGTTGATTGAAAATTTTCAAAGTCTATCTTCCTAATTTGAAGTCGAATTTCAACATTTCTCATATATTCGAGTGAGTTTGCATCTAACTATGTCAGATATCGTCGATTAACATCCACTGAAGCCAATTGAGGTAGACTGTCACTTTGTGTTGATTGAAAATTTTCAAAGTCTATCTTCCTCATTTGAAGTCGAATTTCAACATATATCATATAATTGAATGAGTTCGCATCTAACTTTTTCAGATATCGTCGATTTACATTCATTGAAGCCCATTGAGGTCGATTGTCACTTTGTGTTTATTGAAAATTTTCAAAGTCTATCTTCCTCATTTGAAGTCGAATTTCAACATTTCTCATATATTTGAATGAGTTTGCATCTAACTTTGTCAGATATCGTCGATTTACATTCATTGAAGCCCATTGAAGTCCATTCTCACTTTGTGTTGATTGAAAATTTTCAAAGTCTATCTTCCTCATTTGAAGTCGAATTTTAACATTTCTCATATATTTGAATGAGTTTGCATCTAACTTTGTCAGATATCGTCGATTTACATTCATTGAAGCCCATTGAAGTCGATTCTCACTTTGTGTTGATTGAAAATTTTCAAAGTCTATCTTCCTCATTTGAAGTCGAATTTCAACATTTCTCATATATTTGAATGAGTTTGCATCTAACTTTGTCAGATATCGTCGATTTACATTCATTGAAGCCCATTGAAGTCGATTCTCACTTTGTGTTGATTGAAAATTTTCAAAGTCTATCTTCCTCATTTGAAGTCGAATTTTAACATTTCTCATATATTTGAATGAGTTTGCATCTAACTTTGTCAGATATCGTCGATTTACATTCATTGAAGCCCATTGAAGTCGATTCTCACTTTGTGTTGATTGAAAATTTTCAAAGTCTATCTTCCTCATATGAAGTCGAATTTCAACATTTCTCATATAATTGAATGAGTTTGCATATAACTTTGTCAGATATCGTCGATTTACATTCATTGAAGCCCATTGAAGTCGATTCTCACTTTGTGTTGATTGAAAATTTTCAAAGTCTATCTTCCTCATTTGAAGTCGAATTTCCACATTTCTCATATATTTGAATGAGTTTGCATCTAACTTTGTCAGATATCGTCGATTTACATTCATTGAAGCCCATTGAAGTCGATTCTCACTTTGTGTTGATTGAAAATTTTCAAAGTCTATCTTCCTCATTTGAAGTCGAATTTTAACATTTCTCATATATTTGAATGAGTTTGCATCTAACTTTGTCAGATATCGTCGATTTACATTCATTGAAGCCCATTGAAGTCGATTCTCACTTTGTGTTGATTGAAAATTTTCAAAGTCTATCTTCCTCATTTGAAGTCGAATTTCAACATTTCTCATATATTTGAATGAGTTTGCATCTAACTTTGTCAGATATCGTCGATTTACATTCATTGAAGCCCATTGAGTTCAACTGTCAATTTGTGTTGATTGAAAATTTTCAAAGTCTATCTTCCTAATTTGAAGTCGAATTTCAACATTTCTCATATATTCGAGTGAGTTTGCATCTAACTATGTCAGATATCGTCGATTAACATCCACTGAAGCCAATTGAGGTCGACTGTCACTTTGTGTTGATTGAAAATTTTCAAAGTCTATCTTCCTCATTTGAAGTCGAATTTCAACATATATCATATATTTGAATGAGTTCGCATCTAACTTTTTCAGATATCGTCGATTTACATTCATTGAAGCCCATTGAGGTCGAATGTCACTTTGTGTTTATTGAAAATTTTCAAAGTCTATCTTCCTCATTTGAAGTCGAATTTCAACATATATCATATATTTGAATGAGTTTGCATCTAACTTTGTCAGATATCGTCGATTTACATTCATTGAAGCCCATTGAAGTCGATTCTCACTTTGTGTTGATTGAAAATTTTCAAAGTCTATCTTCCTCATTTGAAGTCGAATTTCAACATTTCTCATATATTTGAATGAGTTTGCATCTAACTTTGTCAGATATCGTCGATTTACATTCATTGAAGCCCATTGAGTTCAACTGTCAATTTGTGTTGATTGAAAATTTTCAAAGTCTATCTTCCTAATTTGAAGTCGAATTTCAACATTTCTCATATATTCGAGTGAGTTTGCATCTAACTATGTCAGATATCGTCGATTAACATCCACTGAAGCCAATTGAGGTCGACTGTCACTGTGTTGATTGAAAATTTTCAAAGTCTATCTTCCTCATTTGAAGTCGAATTTCAACATATATCATATATTTGAATGAGTTCGCATCTAACTTTTTCAGATATCGTCGATTTACATTCATTGAAGCCCATTGAGGTCGATTGTCACTTTGTGTTTATTGAAAATTTTCAAAGTCTATCTTCCTCATTTGAAGTCGAATTTCAACATATATCATATATTTGAATGAGTTCGCATCTAACTTTATCAGATATCGTCGATTTACATTCATTGAAGCCCATTGAGGTCGATTGTCACTTTGTGTTTATTGAAAATTTTCAAAGTCTATCTTTCTCATTTGAAGTCGAATTTCAACATTTCTCATATATTTGAATTAGTTTGCATCTAACTTTGTCAGATATCGTCGATTTACATTCATTGAAGCCCATTGAAGTCGATTCTCACTTTGTGTTGATTGAAAATTTTCAAAGTCTATCTTCCTCATTTGAAGTCGAATTTCAACATTTCTCATATATTTGAATGAGTTTGCATCTAACTTTGTCAGATATCGTCGATTTACATTCATTGAAGCCCATTGAAGTCGATTCTCACTTTGTGTTGATTGAAAATTTTCAAAGTCTATCTTCCTTATTTGAAGTCGAATTTTAACATTTCTCATATATTTGAATGAGTTTGCATCTAACTTTGTCAGATATCGTCGATTTACATTCATTGAAGCCCATTGAAGTCGATTCTCACTTTGTGTTGAATGAAAATTTTCAAAGTCTAACTTCCTCATTGGAAGTCGAATTTTAACATTTCTCATATATTTGAATGAGTTTGCATCTAACTTTGTCAGATATCGTCGATTTACATTCATTGAAGCCCATTGAAGTCGATTCTCACTTTGTGTTGATTGAAAATTTTCAAAGTCTATCTTCCTCATTTGAAGTCGAATTTCCACATTTCTCATATATTTGAATGAGTTTGCATCTAACTTTGTCAGATATCGTCGATTTACATTCATTGAAGCCCATTGAAGTCGATTCTCACTTTGTGTTGATTGAAAATTTTCAAAGTCTATCTTCCTCATTTGAAGTCGAATTTTAACATTTCTCATATATTTGAATGAGTTTGCATCTAACTTTGTCAGATATCGTCGATTTACATTCATTGAAGCCCATTGAAGTCGATTCTCACTTTGTGTTGATTGAAAATTTTCAAAGTCTATCTTCCTCATTTGAAGTCGAATTTCAACATTTCTCATATATTTGAATGAGTTTGCATCTAACTTTGTCAGATATCGTCGATTTACATTCATTGAAGCCCATTGAGTTCAACTGTCAATTTGTGTTGATTGAAAATTTTCAAAGTCTATCTTCCTAATTTGAAGTCGAATTTCAACATTTCTCATATATTCGAGTGAGTTTGCATCTAACTATGTCAGATATCGTCGATTAACATCCACTGAAGCCAATTGAGGTCGACTGTCACTTTGTGTTGATTGAAAATTTTCAAAGTCTATCTTCCTCATTTGAAGTCGAATTTCAACATATATCATATAATTGAATGAGTTCGCATCTAACTTTTTCAGATATCGTCGATTTACATTCATTGAAGCCCATTGAGGTCGATTGTCACTTTGTGTTTATTGAAAATTTTCAAAGTCTATCTTCCTCATTTGAAGTCGAATTTCAACATTTCTCATATATTTGAATGAGTTTGCATCTAACTTTGTCAGATATCGTCGATTTACATTCATTGAAGCCCATTGAAGTCGATTCTCACTTTGTGTTGATTGAAAATTTTCAAAGTCTATCTTCCTCATTTGAAGTCGAATTTTAACATTTCTCATATATTTGAATGAGTTTGCATCTAACTTTGTCAGATATCGTCGATTTACATTCATTGAAGCCCATTGGAGTCGATTCTCACTTTGTGTTGATTGAAAATTTTCAAAGTCTATCTTCCTCATTTGAAGTCGAATTTCAACATTTCTCATATATTTGAATGAGTTTGCATCTAACTTTGTCAGATATCGTCGATTTACATTCATTGAAGCCCATTGAAGTCGATTCTCACTTTGTGTTGATTGAAAATTTTCAAAGTCTATCTTCCTCATTTGAAGTCGAATTTTAACATTTCTCATATATTTGAATGAGTTTGCATCTAACTTTGTCAGATATCGTCGATTTACATTCATTGAAGCCCATTGAAGTCGATTCTCACTTTGTGTTGATTGAAAATTTTCAAAGTCTATCTTCCTCATATGAAGTCGAATTTCAACATTTCTCATATAATTGAATGAGTTTGCATATAACTTTGTCAGATATCGTCGATTTACATTCATTGAAGCCCATTGAAGTCGATTCTCACTTTGTGTTGATTGAAAATTTTCAAAGTCTATCTTCCTCATTTGAAGTCGAATTTCCACATTTCTCATATATTTGAATGAGTTTGCATCTAACTTTGTCAGATATCGTCGATTTACATTCATTGAAGCCCATTGAAGTCGATTCTCACTTTGTGTTGATTGAAAATTTTCAAAGTCTATCTTCCTCATTTGAAGTCGAATTTTAACATTTCTCATATATTTGAATGAGTTTGCATCTAACTTTGTCAGATATCGTCGATTTACATTCATTGAAGCCCATTGAAGTCGATTCTCACTTTGTGTTGATTGAAAATTTTCAAAGTCTATCTTCCTCATTTGAAGTCGAATTTCAACATTTCTCATATATTTGAATGAGTTTGCATCTAACTTTGTCAGATATCGTCGATTTACATTCATTGAAGCCCATTGAGTTCAACTGTCAATTTGTGTTGATTGAAAATTTTCAAAGTCTATCTTCCTAATTTGAAGTCGAATTTCAACATTTCTCATATATTCGAGTGAGTTTGCATCTAACTATGTCAGATATCGTCGATTAACATCCACTGAAGCCAATTGAGGTCGACTGTCACTTTGTGTTGATTGAAAATTTTCAAAGTCTATCTTCCTCATTTGAAGTCGAATTTCAACATATATCATATATTTGAATGAGTTCGCATCTAACTTTTTCAGATATCGTCGATTTACATTCATTGAAGCCCATTGAGGTCGAATGTCACTTTGTGTTTATTGAAAATTTTCAAAGTCTATCTTCCTCATTTGAAGTCGAATTTCAACATATATCATATATTTGAATGAGTTTGCATCTAACTTTGTCAGATATCGTCGATTTACATTCATTGAAGCCCATTGAAGTCGATTCTCACTTTGTGTTGATTGAAAATTTTCAAAGTCTATCTTCCTCATTTGAAGTCGAATTTCAACATTTCTCATATATTTGAATGAGTTTGCATCTAACTTTGTCAGATATCGTCGATTTACATTCATTGAAGCCCATTGAGTTCAACTGTCAATTTGTGTTGATTGAAAATTTTCAAAGTCTATCTTCCTAATTTGAAGTCGAATTTCAACATTTCTCATATATTCGAGTGAGTTTGCATCTAACTATGTCAGATATCGTCGATTAACATCCACTGAAGCCAATTGAGGTCGACTGTCACTTTGTGTTGATTGAAAATTTTCAAAGTCTATCTTCCTCATTTGAAGTCGAATTTCAACATATATCATATATTTGAATGAGTTCGCATCTAACTTTTTCAGATATCGTCGATTTACATTCATTGAAGCCCATTGAGGTCGATTGTCACTTTGTGTTTATTGAAAATTTTCAAAGTCTATCTTCCTCATTTGAAGTCGAATTTCAACATATATCATATATTTGAATGAGTTCGCATCTAACTTTATCAGATATCGTCGATTTACATTCATTGAAGCCCATTGAGGTCGATTGTCACTTTGTGTTTATTGAAAATTTTCAAAGTCTATCTTTCTCATTTGAAGTCGAATTTCAACATTTCTCATATATTTGAATTAGTTTGCATCTAACTTTGTCAGATATCGTCGATTTACATTCATTGAAGCCCATTGAAGTCGATTCTCACTTTGTGTTGATTGAAAATTTTCAAAGTCTATCTTCCTCATTTGAAGTCGAATTTCAACATTTCTCATATATTTGAATGAGTTTGCATCTAACTTTGTCAGATATCGTCGATTTACATTCATTGAAGCCCATTGAAGTCGATTCTCACTTTGTGTTGATTGAAAATTTTCAAAGTCTATCTTCCTTATTTGAAGTCGAATTTTAACATTTCTCATATATTTGAATGAGTTTGCATCTAACTTTGTCAGATATCGTCGATTTACATTCATTGAAGCCCATTGAAGTCGATTCTCACTTTGTGTTGATTGAAAATTTTCAAAGTCTAACTTCCTCATTGGAAGTCGAATTTTAACATTTCTCATATATTTGAATGAGTTTGCATCTAACTTTGTCAGATATCGTCGATTTACATTCATTGAAGCCCATTGAAGTCGATTCTCACTTTGTGTTGATTGAAAATTTTCAAAGTCTATCTTCCTCATTTGAAGTCGAATTTCAACATTTCTCATATAATTGAATGAGTTTGCATATAACTTTGTCAGATATCGTCGATTTACATTCATTGAAGCCCATTGAAGTCGATTCTCACTTTGTGTTGATTGAAAATTTTCAAAGTCTATCTTCCTCATTTGAAGTCGAATTTCCACATTTCTCATATATTTGAATGAGTTTGCATCTAACTTTGTCAGATATCGTCGATTTACATTCATTGAAGCCCATTGAAGTCGATTCTCACTTTGTGTTGATTGAAAATTTTCAAAGTCTATCTTCCTCATTTGAAGTCGAATTTTAACATTTCTCATATATTTGAATGAGTTTGCATCTAACTTTGTCAGATATCGTCGATTTACATTCATTGAAGCCCATTGAAGTCGATTCTCACTTTGTGTTGATTGAAAATTTTCAAAGTCTATCTTCCTCATTTGAAGTCGAATTTCAACATTTCTCATATATTTGAATGAGTTTGCATCTAACTTTGTCAGATATCGTCGATTTACATTCATTGAAGCCCATTGAGTTCAACTGTCAATTTGTGTTGATTGAAAATTTTCAAAGTCTATCTTCCTCATTTGAAGTCGAATTTCAACATTTCTCATATATTTGAATGAGTTTGCATCTAACTTTGTCAGATATCGTCGATTTACATTCATTGAAGCCCATTGAGTTCAACTGTCAATTTGTGTTGATTGAAAATTTTCAAAGTCTATCTTCCTAATTTGAAGTCGAATTTCAACATTTCTCATATATTCGAGTGAGTTTGCATCTAACTATGTCAGATATCGTCGATTAACATCCACTGAAGCCAATTGAGGTCGACTGTCACTTTGTGTTGATTGAAAATTTTCAAAGTCTATCTTCCTCATTTGAAGTCGAATTTCAACATATATCATATATTTGAATGAGTTCGCATCTAACTTTTTCAGATATCGTCGATTTACATTCATTGAAGCCCATTGAGGTCGATTGTCACTTTGTGTTTATTGAAAATTTTCAAAGTCTATCTTCCTCATTTGAAGTCGAATTTTAACATTTCTCATATATCTGAATGAGTTTGCATCTAACTTTGTCAGATATCGTCGATTTACATTCATTGAAGCCCATTGAAGTCGATTCTCACTTTGTGTTGATTGAAAATTTTCAAAGTCTATCTTCCTCATTTGAAGTCGAATTTTAACATTTCTCATATATTTGAATGAGTTTGCATCTAACTTTGTCAGATATCGTCGATTTACATTCATTGAAGCCCATTGAAGTCGATTCTCACTTTGTGTTGATTGAAAATTTTCAAAGTCTATCTTCCTCATTTGAAGTCGAATTTCAACATTTCTCATATATTTGAATGAGTTTGCATCTAACTTTGTCAGATATCGTCGATTTACATTCATTGAAGCCCATTGAGTTCAACTGTCAATTTGTGTTGATTGAAAATTTTCAAAGTCTATCTTCCTAATTTGAAGTCGAATTTCAACATTTCTCATATATTCGAGTGAGTTTGCATCTAACTATGTCAGATATCGTCGATTAACATCCACTGAAGCCAATTGAGGTCGACTGTCACTTTGTGTTGATTGAAAATTTTCAAAGTCTATCTTCCTCATTTGAAGTCGAATTTCAACATATATCATATATTTGAATGAGTTCGCATCTAACTTTTTCAGATATCGTCGATTTACATTCATTGAAGCCCATTGAGGTCGAATGTCACTTTGTGTTTATTGAAAATTTTCAAAGTCTATCTTCCTCATTTGAAGTCGAATTTCAACATATATCATATATTTGAATGAGTTCGCATCTAACTTTATCAGATATCGTCGATTTACATTCATTGAAGCCCATTGAGGTCGATTGTCACTTTGTGTTTATTGAAAATTTTCAAAGTCCATCTTTCTCATTTGAAGTCGAATTTCAACATTTCTCATATATTTGAATGAGTTTGCATCTAACTTTGTCAGATATCGTCGATTTACATTCATTGAAGCCCATTGAAGTCGATTCTCACTTTGTGTTGATTGAAAATTTTCAAAGTCTATCTTCCTCATTTGAAGTCGAATTTCAACATTTCTCATATATTTGAATGAGTTTGCATCTAACTTTGTCAGATATCGTCGATTTACATTCATTGAAGCCCATTGAAGTCGATTCTCACTTTGTGTTGATTGAAAATTTTCAAAGTCTATCTTCCTTATTTGAAGTCGAATTTTAACATTTCTCATATATCTGAATGAGTTTGCATCTAACTTTGTCAGATATCGTCGATTTACATTCATTGAAGCCCATTGAAGTCGATTCTCACTTTGTGTTGATTGAAAATTTTCAAAGTCTATCTTCCTCATTTGAAGTCGAATTTTAACATTTCTCATATATTTGAATGAGTTTGCATCTAACTTTGTCAGATATCGTCGATTTACATTCATTGAAGCCCATTGAAGTCGATTCTCACTTTGTGTTGATTGAAAATTTTCAAAGTCTATCTTCCTCATTTGAAGTCGAATTTCAACATTTCTCATATAATTGAATGAGTTTGCATATAACTTTGTCAGATATCGTCGATTTACATTCATTGAAGCCCATTGAAGTCGATTCTCACTTTGTGTTGATTGAAAATTTTCAAAGTCTATCTTCCTCATTTGAAGTCGAATTTCCACATTTCTC
Organism: Diorhabda sublineata; assembly: GCF_026230105.1. NCBI lineage: Eukaryota > Metazoa > Arthropoda > Insecta > Coleoptera > Chrysomelidae > Diorhabda > Diorhabda sublineata. The sequence goes on from NC_079483.1 coordinate 1,572,833, forward strand.
ATATATTTGAATGAGTTTGCATCTAACTTTGTCAGATATCGTCGATTTACATTCATTGAAGCCCATTGAAGTCGATTCTCACTTTGTGTTGATTGAAAATTTTCAAAGTCTATCTTCCTCATTTGAAGTCGAATTTTAACATTTCTCATATATTTGAATGAGTTTGCATCTAACTTTGTCAGATATCGTCGATTTACATTCATTGAAGCCCATTGAAGTCGATTCTCACTTTGTGTTGATTGAAAATTTTCAAAGTCTATCTTCCTCATTTGAAGTCGAATTTCAACATTTCTCATATATTTGAATGAGTTTGCATCTAACTTTGTCAGATATCGTCGATTTACATTCATTGAAGCCCATTGAGGTCAACTGTCAATTTGTGTTGATTGAATATTTTCAAAGTCTATCTTCCTCATTTGAAGTCGAATTTCAACATATCTCATATATTCGAGTGAGTTTGCATCTAACTATGTCAGATATCGTCGATTAACATCCACTGAAGCCAATTGAGGTCGACTGTCACTTTGTGTTGATTGAAAATTTTCAAAGTCTATCTTCCTCATTTGAAGTCGAATTTCAACATATATCATATATTTGAATGAGTTCGCATCTAACTTTTCCAGATATCGTCGATTTACATTCATTGAAGCCCATTGAGGTCGATTGTCACTTTGTGTTTATTGAAAATTTTCAAAGTCTATCTTCCTCATTTGAAGTCGAATTTTAACATTTCTCATATATTTGAATGAGTTTGCATCTAACTTTGTCAGATATCGTCGATTTACATTCATTGAAGCCCATTGGAGTCGATTCTCACTTTGTGTTGATTGAAAATTTTCAAAGTCTATCTTCCTCATTTGAAGTCGAATTTCAACATTTCTCATATATTTGAATGAGTTTGCATCTAACTTTGTCAGATATCGTCGATTTACATTCATTGAAGCCCATTGAAGTCGATTCTCACTTTGTGTTGATTGAAAATTTTCAAAGTCTATCTTCCTCATTTGAAGTCGAATTTTAACATTTCTCATATATTTGAATGAGTTTGCATCTAACTTTGTCAGATATCGTCGATTTACATTCATTGAAGCCCATTGAAGTCGATTCTCACTTTGTGTTGATTGAAAATTTTCAAAGTCTATCTTCCTCATATGAAGTCGAATTTCAACATTTCTCATATAATTGAATGAGTTTGCATATAACTTTGTCAGATATCGTCGATTTACATTCATTGAAGCCCATTGAAGTCGATTCTCACTTTGTGTTGATTGAAAATTTTCAAAGTCTATCTTCCTCATTTGAAGTCGAATTTCCACATTTCTCATATATTTGAATGAGTTTGCATCTAACTTTGTCAGATATCGTCGATTTACATTCATTGAAGCCCATTGAAGTCGATTCTCACTTTGTGTTGATTGAAAATTTTCAAAGTCTATCTTCCTCATTTGAAGTCGAATTTTAACATTTCTCATATATTTGAATGAGTTTGCATCTAACTTTGTCAGATATCGTCGATTTACATTCATTGAAGCCCATTGAAGTCGATTCTCACTTTGTGTTGATTGAAAATTTTCAAAGTCTATCTTCCTCATTTGAAGTCGAATTTCAACATTTCTCATATATTTGAATGAGTTTGCATCTAACTTTGTCAGATATCGTCGATTTACATTCATTGAAGCCCATTGAGTTCAACTGTCAATTTGTGTTGATTGAAAATTTTCAAAGTCTATCTTCCTAATTTGAAGTCGAATTTCAACATTTCTCATATATTCGAGTGAGTTTGCATCTAACTATGTCAGATATCGTCGATTAACATCCACTGAAGCCAATTGAGGTCGACTGTCACTTTGTGTTGATTGAAAATTTTCAAAGTCTATCTTCCTCATTTGAAGTCGAATTTCAACATATATCATATATTTGAATGAGTTCGCATCTAACTTTTTCAGATATCGTCGATTTACATTCATTGAAGCCCATTGAGGTCGAATGTCACTTTGTGTTTATTGAAAATTTTCAAAGTCTATCTTCCTCATTTGAAGTCGAATTTCAACATATATCATATATTTGAATGAGTTTGCATCTAACTTTGTCAGATATCGTCGATTTACATTCATTGAAGCCCATTGAAGTCGATTCTCACTTTGTGTTGATTGAAAATTTTCAAAGTCTATCTTCCTCATTTGAAGTCGAATTTCAACATTTCTCATATATTTGAATGAGTTTGCATCTAACTTTGTCAGATATCGTCGATTTACATTCATTGAAGCCCATTGAGTTCAACTGTCAATTTGTGTTGATTGAAAATTTTCAAAGTCTATCTTCCTAATTTGAAGTCGAATTTCAACATTTCTCATATATTCGAGTGAGTTTGCATCTAACTATGTCAGATATCGTCGATTAACATCCACTGAAGCCAATTGAGGTCGACTGTCACTTTGTGTTGATTGAAAATTTTCAAAGTCTATCTTCCTCATTTGAAGTCGAATTTCAACATATATCATATATTTGAATGAGTTCGCATCTAACTTTTTCAGATATCGTCGATTTACATTCATTGAAGCCCATTGAGGTCGATTGTCACTTTGTGTTTATTGAAAATTTTCAAAGTCTATCTTCCTCATTTGAAGTCGAATTTCAACATATATCATATATTTGAATGAGTTCGCATCTAACTTTATCAGATATCGTCGATTTACATTCATTGAAGCCCATTGAGGTCGATTGTCACTTTGTGTTTATTGAAAATTTTCAAAGTCTATCTTTCTCATTTGAAGTCGAATTTCAACATTTCTCATATATTTGAATTAGTTTGCATCTAACTTTGTCAGATATCGTCGATTTACATTCATTGAAGCCCATTGAAGTCGATTCTCACTTTGTGTTGATTGAAAATTTTCAAAGTCTATCTTCCTCATTTGAAGTCGAATTTCAACATTTCTCATATATTTGAATGAGTTTGCATCTAACTTTGTCAGATATCGTCGATTTACATTCATTGAAGCCCATTGAAGTCGATTCTCACTTTGTGTTGATTGAAAATTTTCAAAGTCTATCTTCCTTATTTGAAGTCGAATTTTAACATTTCTCATATATTTGAATGAGTTTGCATCTAACTTTGTCAGATATCGTCGATTTACATTCATTGAAGCCCATTGAAGTCGATTCTCACTTTGTGTTGATTGAAAATTTTCAAAGTCTAACTTCCTCATTGGAAGTCGAATTTTAACATTTCTCATATATTTGAATGAGTTTGCATCTAACTTTGTCAGATATCGTCGATTTACATTCATTGAAGCCCATTGAAGTCGATTCTCACTTTGTGTTGATTGAAAATTTTCAAAGTCTATCTTCCTCATTTGAAGTCGAATTTCAACATTTCTCATATAATTGAATGAGTTTGCATATAACTTTGTCAGATATCGTCGATTTACATTCATTGAAGCCCATTGAAGTCGATTCTCACTTTGTGTTGATTGAAAATTTTCAAAGTCTATCTTCCTCATTTGAAGTCGAATTTCCACATTTCTCATATATTTGAATGAGTTTGCATCTAACTTTGTCAGATATCGTCGATTTACATTCATTGAAGCCCATTGAAGTCGATTCTCACTTTGTGTTGATTGAAAATTTTCAAAGTCTATCTTCCTCATTTGAAGTCGAATTTTAACATTTCTCATATATTTGAATGAGTTTGCATCTAACTTTGTCAGATATCGTCGATTTACATTCATTGAAGCCCATTGAAGTCGATTCTCACTTTGTGTTGATTGAAAATTTTCAAAGTCTATCTTCCTCATTTGAAGTCGAATTTCAACATTTCTCATATATTTGAATGAGTTTGCATCTAACTTTGTCAGATATCGTCGATTTACATTCATTGAAGCCCATTGAGTTCAACTGTCAATTTGTGTTGATTGAAAATTTTCAAAGTCTATCTTCCTCATTTGAAGTCGAATTTCAACATTTCTCATATATTTGAATGAGTTTGCATCTAACTTTGTCAGATATCGTCGATTTACATTCATTGAAGCCCATTGAGTTCAACTGTCAATTTGTGTTGATTGAAAATTTTCAAAGTCTATCTTCCTAATTTGAAGTCGAATTTCAACATTTCTCATATATTCGAGTGAGTTTGCATCTAACTATGTCAGATATCGTCGATTAACATCCACTGAAGCCAATTGAGGTCGACTGTCACTTTGTGTTGATTGAAAATTTTCAAAGTCTATCTTCCTCATTTGAAGTCGAATTTCAACATATATCATATATTTGAATGAGTTCGCATCTAACTTTTTCAGATATCGTCGATTTACATTCATTGAAGCCCATTGAGGTCGATTGTCACTTTGTGTTTATTGAAAATTTTCAAAGTCTATCTTCCTCATTTGAAGTCGAATTTTAACATTTCTCATATATCTGAATGAGTTTGCATCTAACTTTGTCAGATATCGTCGATTTACATTCATTGAAGCCCATTGAAGTCGATTCTCACTTTGTGTTGATTGAAAATTTTCAAAGTCTATCTTCCTCATTTGAAGTCGAATTTTAACATTTCTCATATATTTGAATGAGTTTGCATCTAACTTTGTCAGATATCGTCGATTTACATTCATTGAAGCCCATTGAAGTCGATTCTCACTTTGTGTTGATTGAAAATTTTCAAAGTCTATCTTCCTCATTTGAAGTCGAATTTCAACATTTCTCATATATTTGAATGAGTTTGCATCTAACTTTGTCAGATATCGTCGATTTACATTCATTGAAGCCCATTGAGTTCAACTGTCAATTTGTGTTGATTGAAAATTTTCAAAGTCTATCTTCCTAATTTGAAGTCGAATTTCAACATTTCTCATATATTCGAGTGAGTTTGCATCTAACTATGTCAGATATCGTCGATTAACATCCACTGAAGCCAATTGAGGTCGACTGTCACTTTGTGTTGATTGAAAATTTTCAAAGTCTATCTTCCTCATTTGAAGTCGAATTTCAACATATATCATATATTTGAATGAGTTCGCATCTAACTTTTTCAGATATCGTCGATTTACATTCATTGAAGCCCATTGAGGTCGAATGTCACTTTGTGTTTATTGAAAATTTTCAAAGTCTATCTTCCTCATTTGAAGTCGAATTTCAACATATATCATATATTTGAATGAGTTCGCATCTAACTTTATCAGATATCGTCGATTTACATTCATTGAAGCCCATTGAGGTCGATTGTCACTTTGTGTTTATTGAAAATTTTCAAAGTCCATCTTTCTCATTTGAAGTCGAATTTCAACATTTCTCATATATTTGAATGAGTTTGCATCTAACTTTGTCAGATATCGTCGATTTACATTCATTGAAGCCCATTGAAGTCGATTCTCACTTTGTGTTGATTGAAAATTTTCAAAGTCTATCTTCCTCATTTGAAGTCGAATTTCAACATTTCTCATATATTTGAATGAGTTTGCATCTAACTTTGTCAGATATCGTCGATTTACATTCATTGAAGCCCATTGAAGTCGATTCTCACTTTGTGTTGATTGAAAATTTTCAAAGTCTATCTTCCTTATTTGAAGTCGAATTTTAACATTTCTCATATATCTGAATGAGTTTGCATCTAACTTTGTCAGATATCGTCGATTTACATTCATTGAAGCCCATTGAAGTCGATTCTCACTTTGTGTTGATTGAAAATTTTCAAAGTCTATCTTCCTCATTTGAAGTCGAATTTTAACATTTCTCATATATTTGAATGAGTTTGCATCTAACTTTGTCAGATATCGTCGATTTACATTCATTGAAGCCCATTGAAGTCGATTCTCACTTTGTGTTGATTGAAAATTTTCAAAGTCTATCTTCCTCATTTGAAGTCGAATTTCAACATTTCTCATATAATTGAATGAGTTTGCATATAACTTTGTCAGATATCGTCGATTTACATTCATTGAAGCCCATTGAAGTCGATTCTCACTTTGTGTTGATTGAAAATTTTCAAAGTCTATCTTCCTCATTTGAAGTCGAATTTCCACATTTCTCATATATTTGAATGAGTTTGCATCTAACTTTGTCAGATATCGTCGATTTACATTCATTGAAGCCCATTGAAGTCGATTCTCACTTTGTGTTGATTGAAAATTTTCAAAGTCTATCTTCCTCATTTGAAGTCGAATTTTAACATTTCTCATATATTTGAATGAGTTTGCATCTAACTTTGTCAGATATCGTCGATTTACATTCATTGAAGCCCATTGAAGTCGATTCTCACTTTGTGTTGATTGAAAATTTTCAAAGTCTATCTTCCTCATTTGAAGTCGAATTTCAACATTTCTCATATATTTGAATGAGTTTGCATCTAACTTTGTCAGATATCGTCGATTTACATTCATTGAAGCCCATTGAGGTCAACTGTCAATTTGTGTTGATTGAATATTTTCAAAGTCTATCTTCCTCATTTGAAGTCGAATTTCAACATATCTCATATATTCGAGTGAGTTTGCATCTAACTATGTCAGATATCGTCGATTAACATCCACTGAAGCCAATTGAGGTCGACTGTCACTTTGTGTTGATTGAAAATTTTCAAAGTCTATCTTCCTCATTTGAAGTCGAATTTCAACATATATCATATATTTGAATGAGTTCGCATCTAACTTTTCCAGATATCGTCGATTTACATTCATTGAAGCCCATTGAGGTCGATTGTCACTTTGTGTTTATTGAAAATTTTCAAAGTCTATCTTCCTCATTTGAAGTCGAATTTCAACATTTCTCATATATTTGAATGAGTTTGCATCTAACTTTGTCAGATATCGTCGATTTACATTCATTGAAGCCCATTGAAGTCGATTCTCACTTTGTGTTGATTGAAAATTTTCAAAGTCTATCTTCCTCATTTGAAGTCGAATTTCAACATTTCTCATATATTTGAATGAGTTTGCATCTAACTTTGTCAGATATCGTCGATTTACATTCATTGAAGCCCATTGAGGTCAACTGTCAATTTGTGTTGATTGAATATTTTCAAAGTCTATCTTCCTCATTTGAAGTCGAATTTCAACATATCTCATATATTTGAATGAGTTCGCATCTAACTTTATCAGATATCGTCGATTTACATTCATTGAAGCCCATTGAGGTCGATTGTCACTTTGTGTTTATTGAAAATTTTCAAAGTCTGTCTTCCTCATTTGAAGTCGAATTTTAACATTTCTCATATATTTGAATGAGTTTGCATCTAACTTTGTCAGATATCGTCGATTTACATTCATTGAAGCCCATTGAAATCGATTCTCACTTTGTGTTGATTGAAAATTTTCAAAGTCTATCTTCCTCATTTGAAGTCGAATTTCAACATTTCTCATATATTTGAATGAGTTTGCATCTAACTTTGTCAGATATCGTCGATTTACATTCATTGAAGCCCATTGAAGTCGATTCTCACTTTGTGTTGATTGAAAATTTTCAAAGTCTATCTTCCTCATTTGAAGTCGAATTTTAACATTTCTCATATATTTGAATGAGTTTGCATCTAACTTTGTCAGATATCGTCGATTTACATTCATTGAAGCCCATTGAAGTCGATTCTCACTTTGTGTTGATTGAAAATTTTCAAAGTCTATCTTCCTCATTTGAAGTCGAATTTCAACATTTCTCATATATTTGAATGAGTTTGCATCTAACTTTGTCAGATATCGTCGATTTACATTCATTGAAGCCCATTGAGTTCAACTGTCAATTTGTGTTGATTGAAAATTTTCAAAGTCTATCTTCCTAATTTGAAGTCGAATTTCAACATTTCTCATATATTCGAGTGAGTTTGCATCTAACTATGTCAGATATCGTCGATTAACATCCACTGAAGCCAATTGAGGTCGACTGTCACTTTGTGTTGATTGAAAATTTTCAAAGTCTATCTTCCTCATTTGAAGTCGAATTTCAACATATATCATATATTTGAATGAGTTCGCATCTAACTTTTTCAGATATCGTCGATTTACATTCATTGAAGCCCATTGAGGTCGAATGTCACTTTGTGTTTATTGAAAATTTTCAAAGTCTATCTTCCTCATTTGAAGTCGAATTTCAACATATATCATATATTTGAATGAGTTCGCATCTAACTTTATCAGATATCGTCGATTTACATTCATTGAAGCCCATTGAGGTCGATTGTCACTTTGTGTTGATTGAAAATTTTCAAAGTCTATCTTCCTCATTTGAAGTCGAATTTTAACATTTCTCATATATTTGAATGAGTTTGCATCTAACTTTGTCAGATATCGTCGATTTACATTCATTGAAGCCCATTGAAGTCGATTCTCACTTTGTGTTGATTGAAAATTTTCAAAGTCTATCTTCCTCATTTGAAGTCGAATTTTAACATTTCTCATATATTTGAATGAGTTTGCATCTAACTTTGTCAGATATCGTCGATTTACATTCATTGAAGCCCATTGAAGTCGATTCTCACTTTGTGTTGATTGAAAATTTTCAAAGTCTATCTTCCTCATTTGAAGTCGAATTTCAACATTTCTCATATATTTGAATGAGTTTGCATCTAACTTTGTCAGATATCGTCGATTTACATTCATTGAAGCCCATTGAGTTCAACTGTCAATTTGTGTTGATTGAAAATTTTCAAAGTCTATCTTCCTAATTTGAAGTCGAATTTCAACATTTCTCATATATTCGAGTGAGTTTGCATCTAACTATGTCAGATATCGTCGATTAACATCCACTGAAGCCAATTGAGGTCGACTGTCACTTTGTGTTGATTGAAAATTTTCAAAGTCTATCTTCCTCATTTGAAGTCGAATTTCAACATATATCATATATTTGAATGAGTTCGCATCTAACTTTTTCAGATATCGTCGATTTACATTCATTGAAGCCCATTGAGGTCGAATGTCACTTTGTGTTTATTGAAAATTTTCAAAGTCTATCTTCCTCATTTGAAGTCGAATTTCAACATATATCATATATTTGAATGAGTTCGCATCTAACTTTATCAGATATCGTCGATTTACATTCATTGAAGCCCATTGAGGTCGATTGTCACTTTGTGTTTATTGAAAATTTTCAAAGTCCATCTTTCTCATTTGAAGTCGAATTTCAACATTTCTCATATATTTGAATGAGTTTGCATCTAACTTTGTCAGATATCGTCGATTTACATTCATTGAAGCCCATTGAAGTCGATTCTCACTTTGTGTTGATTGAAAATTTTCAAAGTCTATCTTCCTCATTTGAAGTCGAATTTCAACATTTCTCATATATTTGAATGAGTTTGCATCTAACTTTGTCAGATATCGTCGATTTACATTCATTGAAGCCCATTGAAGTCGATTCTCACTTTGTGTTGATTGAAAATTTTCAAAGTCTATCTTCCTTATTTGAAGTCGAATTTTAACATTTCTCATATATCTGAATGAGTTTGCATCTAACTTTGTCAGATATCGTCGATTTACATTCATTGAAGCCCATTGAAGTCGATTCTCACTTTGTGTTGATTGAAAATTTTCAAAGTCTATCTTCCTCATTTGAAGTCGAATTTTAACATTTCTCATATATTTGAATGAGTTTGCATCTAACTTTGTCAGATATCGTCGATTTACATTCATTGAAGCCCATTGAAGTCGATTCTCACTTTGTGTTGATTGAAAATTTTCAAAGTCTATCTTCCTCATTTGAAGTCGAATTTCAACATTTCTCATATAATTGAATGAGTTTGCATATAACTTTGTCAGATATCGTCGATTTACATTCATTGAAGCCCATTGAAGTCGATTCTCACTTTGTGTTGATTGAAAATTTTCAAAGTCTATCTTCCTCATTTGAAGTCGAATTTCCACATTTCTCATATATTTGAATGAGTTTGCATCTAACTTTGTCAGATATCGTCGATTTACATTCATTGAAGCCCATTGAAGTCGATTCTCACTTTGTGTTGATTGAAAATTTTCAAAGTCTATCTTCCTCATTTGAAGTCGAATTTTAACATTTCTCATATATTTGAATGAGTTTGCATCTAACTTTGTCAGATATCGTCGATTTACATTCATTGAAGCCCATTGAAGTCGATTCTCACTTTGTGTTGATTGAAAATTTTCAAAGTCTATCTTCCTCATTTGAAGTCGAATTTCAACATTTCTCATATATTTGAATGAGTTTGCATCTAACTTTGTCAGATATCGTCGATTTACATTCATTGAAGCCCATTGAGGTCAACTGTCAATTTGTGTTGATTGAATATTTTCAAAGTCTATCTTCCTCATTTGAAGTCGAATTTCAACATATCTCATATATTCGAGTGAGTTTGCATCTAACTATGTCAGATATCGTCGATTAACATCCACTGAAGCCAATTGAGGTCGACTGTCACTTTGTGTTGATTGAAAATTTTCAAAGTCTATCTTCCTCATTTGAAGTCGAATTTCAACATATATCATATATTTGAATGAGTTCGCATCTAACTTTTCCAGATATCGTCGATTTACATTCATTGAAGCCCATTGAGGTCGATTGTCACTTTGTGTTTATTGAAAATTTTCAAAGTCTATCTTCCTCATTTGAAGTCGAATTTCAACATTTCTCATATATTTGAATGAGTTTGCATCTAACTTTGTCAGATATCGTCGATTTACATTCATTGAAGCCCATTGAAGTCGATTCTCACTTTGTGTTGATTGAAAATTTTCAAAGTCTATCTTCCTCATTTGAAGTCGAATTTCAACATTTCTCATATATTTGAATGAGTTTGCATCTAACTTTGTCAGATATCGTCGATTTACATTCATTGAAGCCCATTGAGGTCAACTGTCAATTTGTGTTGATTGAATATTTTCAAAGTCTATCTTCCTCATTTGAAGTCGAATTTCAACATATCTCATATATTTGAATGAGTTCGCATCTAACTTTATCAGATATCGTCGATTTACATTCATTGAAGCCCATTGAGGTCGATTGTCACTTTGTGTTTATTGAAAATTTTCAAAGTCTGTCTTCCTCATTTGAAGTCGAATTTTAACATTTCTCATATATTTGAATGAGTTTGCATCTAACTTTGTCAGATATCGTCGATTTACATTCATTGAAGCCCATTGAAATCGATTCTCACTTTGTGTTGATTGAAAATTTTCAAAGTCTATCTTCCTCATTTGAAGTCGAATTTCAACATTTCTCATATATTTGAATGAGTTTGCATCTAACTTTGTCAGATATCGTCGATTTACATTCATTGAAGCCCATTGAAGTCGATTCTCACTTTGTGTTGATTGAAAATTTTCAAAGTCTATCTTCCTCATTTGAAGTCGAATTTTAACATTTCTCATATATTTGAATGAGTTTGCATCTAACTTTGTCAGATATCGTCGATTTACATTCATTGAAGCCCATTGAAGTCGATTCTCACTTTGTGTTGATTGAAAATTTTCAAAGTCTATCTTCCTCATTTGAAGTCGAATTTCAACATTTCTCATATATTTGAATGAGTTTGCATCTAACTTTGTCAGATATCGTCGATTTACATTCATTGAAGCCCATTGAGTTCAACTGTCAATTTGTGTTGATTGAAAATTTTCAAAGTCTATCTTCCTAATTTGAAGTCGAATTTCAACATTTCTCATATATTCGAGTGAGTTTGCATCTAACTATGTCAGATATCGTCGATTAACATCCACTGAAGCCAATTGAGGTCGACTGTCACTTTGTGTTGATTGAAAATTTTCAAAGTCTATCTTCCTCATTTGAAGTCGAATTTCAACATATATCATATATTTGAATGAGTTCGCATCTAACTTTTTCAGATATCGTCGATTTACATTCATTGAAGCCCATTGAGGTCGAATGTCACTTTGTGTTTATTGAAAATTTTCAAAGTCTATCTTCCTCATTTGAAGTCGAATTTCAACATATATCATATATTTGAATGAGTTCGCATCTAACTTTATCAGATATCGTCGATTTACATTCATTGAAGCCCATTGAGGTCGATTGTCACTTTGTGTTGATTGAAAATTTTCAAAGTCTATCTTCCTCATTTGAAGTCGAATTTTAACATTTCTCATATATTTGAATGAGTTTGCATCTAACTTTGTCAGATATCGTCGATTTACATTCATTGAAGCCCATTGAAGTCGATTCTCACTTTGTGTTGATTGAAAATTTTCAAAGTCTATCTTCCTCATTTGAAGTCGAATTTCAACATTTCTCATATATTTGAATGAGTTTGCATCTAACTTTGTCAGATATCGTCGATTTACATTCATTGAAGCCCATTGAGGTCAACTGTCAATTTGTGTTGATTGAATATTTTCAAAGTCTATCTTCCTCATTTGAAGTCGAATTTCAACATATCTCATATATTCGAGTGAGTTTGCATCTAACTATGTCAGATATCGTCGATTAACATCCACTGAAGCCAATTGAGGTCGACTGTCACTTTGTGTTGATTGAAAATTTTCAAAGTCTATCTTCCTCATTTGAAGTCGAATTTCAACATATATCATATATTTGAATGAGTTCGCATCTAACTTTTCCAGATATCGTCGATTTACATTCATTGAAGCCCATTGAGGTCGATTGTCACTTTGTGTTTATTGAAAATTTTCAAAGTCTATCTTCCTCATTTGAAGTCGAATTTCAACATTTCTCATATATTTGAATGAGTTTGCATCTAACTTTGTCAGATATCGTCGATTTACATTCATTGAAGCCCATTGAAGTCGATTCTCACTTTGTGTTGATTGAAAATTTTCAAAGTCTATCTTCCTCATTTGAAGTCGAATTTCAACATTTCTCATATATTTGAATGAGTTTGCACCTAACTTTGTCAGATATCGTCGATTTACATTCATTGAAGCCCATTGAGGTCAACTGTCAATTTGTGTTGATTGAATATTTTCAAAGTCTATCTTCCTCATTTGAAGTCGAATTTCAACATATCTCATATATTTGAATGAGTTCGCATCTAACTTTATCAGATATCGTCGATTTACATTCATTGAAGCCCATTGAGGTCGATTGTCACTTTGTGTTTATTGAAAATTTTCAAAGTCTGTCTTCCTCATTTGAAGTCGAATTTTAACATTTCTCATATATTTGAATGAGTTTGCATCTAACTTTGTCAGATATCGTCGATTTACATTCATTGAAGCCCATTGAAATCGATTCTCACTTTGTGTTGATTGAAAATTTTCAAAGTCTATCTTCCTCATTTGAAGTCGAATTTCAACATTTCTCATATATTTGAATGAGTTTGCATCTAACTTTGTCAGATATCGTCGATTTACATTCATTGAAGCCCATTGAAGTCGATTCTCACTTTGTGTTGATTAAAAATTTTCAAAGTCTATCTTCCTCATTTGAAGTCGAATTTCAACATTTCTCATATATTTGAATGAGTTTGCATCTAACTTTGTCAGATATCGTCGATTAACATCCACTGAAGCCAATTGAGGTCGACTGTCACTTTGTGTTGATTGAAAATTTTCAAAGTCTATCTTCCTCATTTGAAGTCGAATTTCAACATATCTCATATATTTGAATGAGTTCGCATCTACCTTTATCAGATATCGTCGATTTACATTCATTGAAGCCCATTGAGGTCGATTGTCACTTTGTGTTTATTGAAAATTTTCAAAGTCTATCTTCCTCATTTGAAGTCGAATTTTAACATTTCTCATATATTTGAATGAGTTTGCATCTAACTTTGTCAGATATCGTCGATTTACATTCATTGAAGCCCATTGAAGTCGATTCTCACTTTGTGTTGATTCAAAATTTTCAAAGTCTATCTTCCTCATTTGAAGTCGAATTTTAACATTTCTCATATATTTGAATGAGTTTGCATCTAACTTTGTCAGATATCGTCGATTTACATTCATTGAAGCCCATTGAAGTCGATTCTCACTTTGTGTTGATTGAAAATTTTCAAAGTCTATCTTCCTCATTTGAAGTCGAATTTCAACATTTCTCATATAATTGAATGAGTTTGCATATAACTTTGTCAGATATCGTCGATTTACATTCATTGAAGCCCATTGAAGTCGATTCTCACTTTGTGTTGATTGAAAATTTTCAAAGTCTATCTTCCTCATTTGAAGTCGAATTTCCACATTTCTCATATATTTGAATGAGTTTGCATCTAACTTTGTCAGATATCGTCGATTTACATTCATTGAAGCCCATTGAAGTCGATTCTCACTTTGTGTTGATTGAAAATTTTCAAAGTCTATCTTCCTCATTTGAAGTCGAATTTCAACATTTCTCATATATTTGAATGAGTTTGCATCTAACTTTGTCAGATATCGTCGATTTACATTCATTGAAGCCCATTGAGTTCAACTGTCAATTTGTGTTGATTGAAAATTTTCAAAGTCTATCTTCCTAATTTGAAGTCGAATTTCAACATTTCTCATATATTCGAGTGAGTTTGCATCTAACTATGTCAGATATCGTCGATTAACATCCACTGAAGCCAATTGAGGTCGACTGTCACTTTTTGTTGATTGAAAATTTTCAAAGTCTATCTTCCTCATTTGAAGTCGAATTTCAACATATATCATATATTTGAATGAGTTCGCATCTAACTTTATCAGATATCGTCGATTTACATTCATTGAAGCCCATTGAGGTCGATTGTCACTTTGTGTTTATTGAAAATTTTCAGTCTATCTTCCTCATTTGAAGTCGAATTTCAACATTTCTCATATATTTGAATGAGTTTGCATCTAACTTTGTCAGATATCGTCGATTTACATTCATTGAAGCCCATTGAAGTCGATTCTCACTTTGTGTTGATTGAAAATTTTCAAAGTCTATCTTCCTCATTTGAAGTCGAATTTCAACATTTCTCATATATTTGAATGAGTTTGCATCTAACTTTGTCAGATATCGTCGATTTACATTCATTGAAGCCCATTGAGGTCAACTGTCAATTTGTGTTGATTGAAAATTTTCAAAGTCTATCTTCCTCATTTGAAGTCGAATTTCAACATATCTCATATATTTGAATGAGTTCGCATCTAACTTTATCAGATATCGTCGATTTACATTCATTGAAGCCCATTGAGGTCGATTCTCACTTTGTGTTGATTGAAAATTTTCAAAGTCTATCTTCCTCATTTGAAGTCGAATTTCCACATTTCTCATATATTTGAATGAGTTTGCATCTAACTTTGTCAGATATCGTCGATTTACATTCATTGAAGCCCATTGAAGTCGATTCTCACTTTGTGTTGATTGAAAATTTTCAAAGTCTATCTTCCTCATTTGAAGTCGAATTTTAACATTTCTCATATATTTGAATGAGTTTGCATCTAACTTTGTCAGATATCGTCGATTTACATTCATTGAAGCCCATTGAAGTCGATTCTCACTTTGTGTTGATTGAAAATTTTCAAAGTCTATCTTCCTCATTTGAAGTCGAATTTCAACATTTCTCATATATTTGAATGAGTTTGCATCTAACTTTGTCAGATATCGTCGATTTACATTCATTGAAGCCCATTGAGGTCAACTGTCAATTTGTGTTGATTGAATATTTTCAAAGTCTATCTTCCTCATTTGAAGTCGAATTTCAACATATCTCATATATTCGAGTGAGTTTGCATCTAACTATGTCAGATATCGTCGATTAACATCCACTGAAGCCAATTGAGGTCGACTGTCACTTTGTGTTGATTGAAAATTTTCAAAGTCTATCTTCCTCATTTGAAGTCGAATTTCAACATATATCATATATTTGAATGAGTTCGCATCTAACTTTTCCAGATATCGTCGATTTACATTCATTGAAGCCCATTGAGGTCGATTGTCACTTTGTGTTTATTGAAAATTTTCAAAGTCTATCTTCCTCATTTGAAGTCGAATTTCAACATTTCTCATATATTTGAATGAGTTTGCATCTAACTTTGTCAGATATCGTCGATTTACATTCATTGAAGCCCATTGAAGTCGATTCTCACTTTGTGTTGATTGAAAATTTTCAAAGTCTATCTTCCTCATTTGAAGTCGAATTTCAACATTTCTCATATATTTGAATGAGTTTGCATCTAACTTTGTCAGATATCGTCGATTTACATTCATTGAAGCCCATTGAGGTCAACTGTCAATTTGTGTTGATTGAATATTTTCAAAGTCTATCTTCCTCATTTGAAGTCGAATTTCAACATATCTCATATATTTGAATGAGTTCGCATCTAACTTTATCAGATATCGTCGATTTACATTCATTGAAGCCCATTGAGGTCGATTGTCACTTTGTGTTTATTGAAAATTTTCAAAGTCTGTCTTCCTCATTTGAAGTCGAATTTTAACATTTCTCATATATTTGAATGAGTTTGCATCTAACTTTGTCAGATATCGTCGATTTACATTCATTGAAGCCCATTGAAATCGATTCTCACTTTGTGTTGATTGAAAATTTTCAAAGTCTATCTTCCTCATTTGAAGTCGAATTTCAACATTTCTCATATATTTGAATGAGTTTGCATCTAACTTTGTCAGATATCGTCGATTTACATTCATTGAAGCCCATTGAAGTCGATTCTCACTTTGTGTTGATTAAAAATTTTCAAAGTCTATCTTCCTCATTTGAAGTCGAATTTCAACATTTCTCATATATTTGAATGAGTTTGCATCTAACTTTGTCAGATATCGTCGATTAACATCCACTGAAGCCAATTGAGGTCGACTGTCACTTTGTGTTGATTGAAAATTTTCAAAGTCTATCTTCCTCATTTGAAGTCGAATTTCAACATATCTCATATATTTGAATGAGTTCGCATCTACCTTTATCAGATATCGTCGATTTACATTCATTGAAGCCCATTGAGGTCGATTGTCACTTTGTGTTTATTGAAAATTTTCAAAGTCTATCTTCCTCATTTGAAGTCGAATTTTAACATTTCTCATATATTTGAATGAGTTTGCATCTAACTTTGTCAGATATCGTCGATTTACATTCATTGAAGCCCATTGAAGTCGATTCTCACTTTGTGTTGATTCAAAATTTTCAAAGTCTATCTTCCTCATTTGAAGTCGAATTTTAACATTTCTCATATATTTGAATGAGTTTGCATCTAACTTTGTCAGATATCGTCGATTTACATTCATTGAAGCCCATTGAAGTCGATTCTCACTTTGTGTTGATTGAAAATTTTCAAAGTCTATCTTCCTCATTTGAAGTCGAATTTCAACATTTCTCATATAATTGAATGAGTTTGCATATAACTTTGTCAGATATCGTCGATTTACATTCATTGAAGCCCATTGAAGTCGATTCTCACTTTGTGTTGATTGAAAATTTTCAAAGTCTATCTTCCTCATTTGAAGTCGAATTTCCACATTTCTCATATATTTGAATGAGTTTGCATCTAACTTTGTCAGATATCGTCGATTTACATTCATTGAAGCCCATTGAAGTCGATTCTCACTTTGTGTTGATTGAAAATTTTCAAAGTCTATCTTCCTCATTTGAAGTCGAATTTCAACATTTCTCATATATTTGAATGAGTTTGCATCTAACTTTGTCAGATATCGTCGATTTACATTCATTGAAGCCCATTGAGTTCAACTGTCAATTTGTGTTGATTGAAAATTTTCAAAGTCTATCTTCCTAATTTGAAGTCGAATTTCAACATTTCTCATATATTCGAGTGAGTTTGCATCTAACTATGTCAGATATCGTCGATTAACATCCACTGAAGCCAATTGAGGTCGACTGTCACTTTGTGTTGATTGAAAATTTTCAAAGTCTATCTTCCTCATTTGAAGTCGAATTTCAACATATATCATATATTTGAATGAGTTCGCATCTAACTTTATCAGATATCGTCGATTTACATTCATTGAAGCCCATTGAGGTCGATTGTCACTTTGTGTTTATTGAAAATTTTCAGTCTATCTTCCTCATTTGAAGTCGAATTTCAACATTTCTCATATATTTGAATGAGTTTGCATCTAACTTTGTCAGATATCGTCGATTTACATTCATTGAAGCCCATTGAAGTCGATTCTCACTTTGTGTTGATTGAAAATTTTCAAAGTCTATCTTCCTCATTTGAAGTCGAATTTCAACATTTCTCATATATTTGAATGAGTTTGCATCTAACTTTGTCAGATATCGTCGATTTACATTCATTGAAGCCCATTGAGGTCAACTGTCAATTTGTGTTGATTGAAAATTTTCAAAGTCTATCTTCCTCATTTGAAGTCGAATTTCAACATATCTCATATATTTGAATGAGTTCGCATCTAACTTTATCAGATATCGTCGATTTACATTCATTGAAGCCCATTGAGGTCGATTGTCACTTTGTGTTTATTGAAAATTTTCAAAGTCTGTCTTCCTCATTTGAAGTCGAATTTTAACATTTCTCATATATTTGAATGAGTTTGCATCTAACTTTGTCAGATATCGTCGATTTACATTCATTGAAGCCCATTGAAATCGATTCTCACTTTGTGTTGATTGAAAATTTTCAAAGTCTATCTTCCTCATTTGAAGTCGAATTTCAACATTTCTCATATATTTGAATGAGTTTGCATCTAACTTTGTCAGATATCGTCGATTTACATTCATTGAAGCCCATTGAAGTCGATTCTCACTTTGTGTTGATTGAAAATTTTCAAAGTCTATCTTCCTCATTTGAAGTCGAATTTCAACATTTCTCATATATTTGAATGAGTTTGCATCTATCTTTGTCAGATATCGTCGATTTACATTCATTGAAGCCCATTGAAGTCGATTCTCACTTTGTGTTGATTGAAAATTTTCAAAGTCTATCTTCCTCATTTGAAGTCGAATTTCAACATTTCTCATATATTTGAATAAGTTTGCATCTAACTTTGTCAGATATCGTCGATTTACATTCATTGAAGCCCATTGAGGTCGATTGTCACTTTGTGTTTATTGAAAATTTTCAAAGTCTATCTTCCTCATTTGAAGTCGAATTTTAACATTTCTCATATATTTGAATGAGTTTGCATCTAACTTTGTCAGATATCGTCGATTTACATTCATTGAAGCCCATTGAAGTCGATTCTCACTTTGTGTTGATTGAAAATTTTCAAAGTCTATCTTCCTCATTTGAAGTCGAATTTCAACATTTCTCATATATTTGAATGAGTTTGCATCTAACTTTATCAGATATCGTCGATTTACATTCATTGAAGCCCATTGAGGTCGATTGTCACTTTGTGTTTATTGAAAATTTTCAAAGTCTATCTTCCTCATTTGAAGTCGAATTTTAACATTTCTCATATATTTGAATGAGTTTGCATCTAACTTTGTCAGATATCGTCGATTTACATTCATTGAAGCCCATTGAAGTCGATTCTCACTTTGTGTTGATTCAAAATTTTCAAAGTCTATCTTCCTCATTTGAAGTCGAATTTCAACATTTCTCATATATTTGAATGAGTTTGCATCTAACTTTGTCAGATATCGTCGATTTACATTCATTGAAGCCCATTGAAGTCGATTCTCACTTTGTGTTGATTGAAAATTTTCAAAGTCTATCTTCCTCATTTGAAGTCGAATTTCAACATTTCTCATATATTTGAATGAGTTTGCATCTAACTTTGTCAGATATCGTCGATTTACATTCATTGAAGCCCATTGAAGTCGATTCTCACTTTGTGTTGATTGAAAATTTTCAAAGTCTATCTTCCTCATTTGAAGTCGAATTTTAACATTTCTCATATATTTGAATGAGTTTGCATCTAACTTTGTCAGATATCGTCGATTTACATTCATTGAAGCCCATTGAAGTCGATTCTCACTTTGTGTTGATTGAAAATTTTCAAAGTCTATCTTCCTCATTTGAAGTCGAATTTCAACATTTCTCATATAATTGAATGAGTTTGCATCTAACTTTGTCAGATATCGTCGATTTACATTCATTGAAGCCCATTGAAGTCGATTCTCACTTTGTGTTGATTGAAAATTTTCAAAGTCTATCTTCCTCATTTGAAGTCGAATTTCAACATTTCTCATATATTTGAATGAGTTTGCATCTAACTTTGTCAGATATCGTCGATTTACATTCATTGAAGCCCATTGAGGTCAACTGTCAATTTGTGTTGATTGAAAATTTTCAAAGTCTATCTTCCTAATTTGAAGTCGAATTTCAACATTTCTCATATATTCGAGTGAGTTTGCATCTAACTATGTCAGATATCGTCGATTAACATCCACTGAAGCCAATTGAGGTCGACTGTCACTTTGTGTTGATTGAAAATTTTCAAAGTCTATCTTCCTCATTTGAAGTCGAATTTCAACATATCTCATATATTTGAATGAGTTCGCATCTAACTTTATCAGATATCGTCGATTTACATTCATTGAAGCCCATTGAGGTCGATTGTCACTTTGTGTTTATTGAAAACTTTCAAAGTCTATCTTCCTCATTTGAAGTCGAATTTTAACATTCCTCATATATTTGAATGAGTTTGCATCTAACTTTGTCAGATATCGTCGATTTACATTCATTGAAGCCCATTGAAGTCGATTCTCACTTTGTGTTGATTGAAAATTTTCAAAGTCTATCTTCCTCATTTGAAGTCGAATTTCAACATTTCTCATATATTTGAATGAGTTTGCATCTAACTTTGTCAGATATCGTCGATTTACATTCATTGAAGCCCATTGAAGTCGATTCTCACTTTGTGTTGATTGAAAATTTTCAAAGTCTATCTTCCTCATTTGAAGTCGAATTTCAACATTTCTCATATATTTGAATGAGTTTGCATGTAACTTTGTCAGATATCGTCGATTTACATTCATTGAAGCCCATTGAAGTCGATTCTCACTTTGTGTTGATTGAAAATTTTCAAAGTCTATCTTCCTCATTTGAAGTCGAATTTCAACATTTCTCATATATTTGAATGAGTTTGCATCTAACTTTGTCAGATATCGTCGATTTACATTCATTGAAGCCTATTGAAGTCGATTCTCACTTTGTGTTGATTGAAAATTTTCAAAGTCTATCTTCCTCATTTGAAGTCGAATTTTAACATTTCTCATATATTTGAATGAGTTTGCATCTAACTTTGTCAGATATCGTCGATTTACATTCATTGAAGCCCATTGAAGTCGATTCTCACTTTGTGTTGATTGAAAATTTTCAAAGTCTATCTTCCTCATTTGAAGTCGAATTTCAACATTTCTCATATAATTGAATGAGTTTGCATATAACTTTGTCAGATATCGTCGATTTACATTCATTGAAGCCCATTGAAGTCGATTCTCACTTTGTGTTGATTGAAAATTTTCAAAGTCTATCTTCCTCATTTGAAGTCGAATTTCAACATTTCTTATATATTTGAGAGAGTTTGCATCTAACTTTGTCAGATATCGTCGATTAACTTCCATTCAAGCCCATTGAGGTCAACTGTCACTTTGTGTTGAATGAAAATTTTCAAAGTCTATCTTCCTAATTTGAAGTCGAATTGCAACATTTCTCATATATTTGAGTGAGTTTGCATCTAACTTTGTCAGATATACGCGATTAACATCCATTGAAGCCCATTGAGGTCAACTGTCACTTTGTGTTGATTGAAAATTTTCGAAGTCTATCTTCCTAATTTGAAGACGAATTTCAACATTTCTCATATATTTGAGTGAGTTTGCATCTAACTTTGTCAGATATACGCGATTAACATCCATTGAAGCCAATTGAGGTCGACTGTCACTTTGTGTTGATTGAAAATTTTCAAAGTCTATCTTCCTAATTTGAAGTCGAATTTCAACATTTCTCATATATTTGAATCAGTTTGCATCTAACTTTGTCAGATATCGTCGATTTACATTCATTGAAGCCCATTGAAGTCGATTCTCACTTTGTGTTGATTGAAAATTTTCAAAGTCTATCTTCCTCATTTGAAGTCGAATTTCAACATTTCTCATATATTTGAATGAGTTTGCATCTAACTTTGTCAGATATCGTCGATTTACATTCATTGAAGCCCATTGAGGTCAACTGTCAATTTGTGTTGATTGAAAATTTTCAAAGTCTATCTTCCTAATTTGAAGTCGAATTTCAACATTTCTCATATATTCGAGTGAGTTTGCATCTAACTATGTCAGATATCGTCGATTAACATCCACTGAAGCCAATTGAGGTCGACTGTCACTTTGTGTTGATTGAAAATTTTCAAAGTCTATCTTCCTCATTTGAAGTCGAATTTCAACATTTCTCATATATTTGAATGAGTTTGCATCTAACTTTGTCAGATATCGTCGATTTACATTCATTGAAGCCTATTGAAGTCGATTCTCACTTTGTGTTGATTGAAAATTTTCAAAGTCTATCTTCCTCATTTGAAGTCGAATTTTAACATTTCTCATATATTTGAATGAGTTTGCATCTAACTTTGTCAGATATCGTCGATTTACATTCATTGAAGCCCATTGAAGTCGATTCTCACTTTGTGTTGATTGAAAATTTTCAAAGTCTATCTTCCTCATTTGAAGTCGAATTTCAACATTTCTCATATAATTGAATGAGTTTGCATATAACTTTGTCAGATATCGTCGATTTACATTCATTGAAGCCCATTGAAGTCGATTCTCACTTTGTGTTGATTGAAAATTTTCAAAGTCTATCTTCCTCATTTGAAGTCGAATTTCAACATTTCTCATATATTTGAATGAGTTTGCATCTAACTTTGTCAGATATCGTCGATTTACATTCATTGAAGCCCATTGAAGTCGATTCTCACTTTGTGTTGATTGAAAATCTTCAAAGTCTATCTTCCTCATTTGAAAACGAATTTCAACATTTCTCATATATTTGAATGAGTTTGCATCTAACTTTGTCAGATATCGTCGATTTACATTCATTGAAGCCCATTGAGGTCAACTGTCAATTTGTGTTGATTGAAAATTTTCAAAGTCTATCTTCCTAATTTGAAGTCGAATTTCAACATTTCTCATATATTCGAGTGAGTTTGCATCTAACTATGTCAGATATCGTCGATTAACATCCACTGAAGCCAATTGAGGTCGACTGTCACTTTGTGTTGATTGAAAATTTTCAAAGTCTATCTTCCTCAGTTGAAGTCGAATTTCAACATTTCTCATATATTTGAATGAGTTTGCATCTAACTTTGTCAGATATCGTCGATTTACATTCATTGAAGCCCATTGAGGTCGACTGTCACTTTGTGTTGATTGAAAATTTTCAAAGTCTATCTTCCTAATTTGAAGTCAAATTTCAACATTTCTTATATATTTGAGAGAGTTTGCATCTAACTTTGTCAGATATCGTCGATTAACTTCCATTCAAGCCCATTGAGGTCAACTGTCACTTTGTGTTGAATGAAAATTTTCAAAGTCTATCTTCCTAATTTGAAGTCGAATTGCAACATTTCTCATATATTTGAGTGAGTTTGCATCTAACTTTGTCAGATATACGCGATTAACATCCATTGAAGCCCATTGAGGTCAACTGTCACTTTGTGTTGATTGAAAATTTTCGAAGTCTATCTTCCTAATTTGAAGACGAATTTCAACATTTCTCATATATTTGAGTGAGTTTGCATCTAACTTTGTCAGATATACGCGATTAACATCCATTGAAGCCCATTGAGGTCAACTGTCACTTTGTGTTGATTGAAAATTTTCAAAGTCTATCTTCCTAATTTGAAGTCGAATTTCAACATTTCTCATATATTTGAATCAGTTTGCATCTAACTTTGTCAGATATCGTCGATTTACATTCATTGAAGCCCATTGAAGTCGATTCTCACTTTGTGTTGATTGAAAATTTTCAAAGTCTATCTTCCTCATTTGAAGTCGAATTTCAACATTTCTCATATATTTGAATGAGTTTGCATCTAACTTTGTCAGATATCGTCGATTTACATTCATTGAAGCCCATTGAGGTCAACTGTCAATTTGTGTTGATTGAAAATTTTCAAAGTCTATCTTCCTAATTTGAAGTCGAATTTCAACATTTCTCATATATTCGAGTGAGTTTGCATCTAACTATGTCAGATATCGTCGATTAACATCCACTGAAGCCAATTGAGGTCGACTGTCACTTTGTGTTGATTGAAAATTTTCAAAGTCTATCTTCCTCATTTGAAGTCGAATTTCAACATTTCTCATATATTTGAATGAGTTTGCATCTAACTTTGTCAGATATCGTCGATTTACATTCATTGAAGCCTATTGAAGTCGATTCTCACTTTGTGTTGATTGAAAATTTTCAAAGTCTATCTTCCTCATTTGAAGTCGAATTTTAACATTTCTCATATATTTGAATGAGTTTGCATCTAACTTTGTCAGATATCGTCGATTTACATTCATTGAAGCCCATTGAAGTCGATTCTCACTTTGTGTTGATTGAAAATTTTCAAAGTCTATCTTCCTCATTTGAAGTCGAATTTCAACATTTCTCATATAATTGAATGAGTTTGCATATAACTTTGTCAGATATCGTCGATTTACATTCATTGAAGCCCATTGAAGTCGATTCTCACTTTGTGTTGATTGAAAATTTTCAAAGTCTATCTTCCTCATTTGAAGTCGAATTTCAACATTTCTCATATATTTGAATGAGTTTGCATCTAACTTTGTCAGATATCGTCGATTTACATTCATTGAAGCCCATTGAAGTCGATTCTCACTTTGTGTTGATTGAAAATCTTCAAAGTCTATCTTCCTCATTTGAAAACGAATTTCAACATTTCTCATATATTTGAATGAGTTTGCATCTAACTTTGTCAGATATCGTCGATTTACATTCATTGAAGCCCATTGAGGTCAACTGTCAATTTGTGTTGATTGAAAATTTTCAAAGTCTATCTTCCTAATTTGAAGTCGAATTTCAACATTTCTCATATATTCGAGTGAGTTTGCATCTAACTATGTCAGATATCGTCGATTAACATCCACTGAAGCCAATTGAGGTCGACTGTCACTTTGTGTTGATTGAAAATTTTCAAAGTCTATCTTCCTCAGTTGAAGTCGAATTTCAACATTTCTCATATATTTGAATGAGTTTGCATCTAACTTTGTCAGATATCGTCGATTTACATTCATTGAAGCCCATTGAGGTCGACTGTCACTTTGTGTTGATTGAAAATTTTCAAAGTCTATCTTCCTAATTTGAAGTCAAATTTCAACATTTCTTATATATTTGAGAGAGTTTGCATCTAACTTTGTCAGATATCGTCGATTAACTTCCATTCAAGCCCATTGAGGTCAACTGTCACTTTGTGTTGAATGAAAATTTTCAAAGTCTATCTTCCTAATTTGAAGTCGAATTGCAACATTTCTCATATATTTGAGTGAGTTTGCATCTAACTTTGTCAGATATACGCGATTAACATCCATTGAAGCCCATTGAGGTCAACTGTCACTTTGTGTTGATTGAAAATTTTCGAAGTCTATCTTCCTAATTTGAAGACGAATTTCAACATTTCTCATATATTTGAGTGAGTTTGCATCTAACTTTGTCAGATATACGCGATTAACATCCATTGAAGCCCATTGAGGTCAACTGTCACTTTGTGTTGATTGAAAATTTTCAAAGTCTATCTTCCTAATTTGAAGTCGAATTTCAACATTTCTCATATATTTGAATCAGTTTGCATCTAACTTTGTCAGATATCGTCGATTTACATTCATTGAAGCCCATTGAAGTCGATTCTCACTTTGTGTTGATTGAAAATTTTCAAAGTCTATCTTCCTCATTTGAAGTCGAATTTCAACATTTCTCATATATTTGAATGAGTTTGCATCTAACTTTGTCAGATATCGTCGATTTACATTCATTGAAGCCCATTGAGGTCAACTGTCAATTTGTGTTGATTGAAAATTTTCAAAGTCTATCTTCCTAATTTGAAGTCGAATTTCAACATTTCTCATATATTCGAGTGAGTTTGCATCTAACTATGTCAGATATCGTCGATTAACATCCACTGAAGCCAATTGAGGTCGACTGTCACTTTGTGTTGATTGAAAATTTTCAAAGTCTATCTTCCTCAGTTGAAGTCGAATTTCAACATTTCTCATATATTTGAATGAGTTTGCATCTAACTTTGTCAGATATCGTCGATTTACATTCATTGAAGCCCATTGAAGTCGATTCTCACTTTGTGTTTATTGAAAATTTTCAAAGTCTATCTTCCTCATTTGAAGTCGAATTTTAACATTTCTCATATATTTGAATGAGTTTGCATCTAACTTTGTCAGATATCGTCGATTAACATCCACTGAAGCCAATTGAGGTCGACTGTTACTTTGTGTTGATTGAAAATTTTCAAAGTCTATCTTCCTCAGTTGAAGTCGAATTTCAACATTTCTCATATATTTGAATGAGTTTGCATCTAACTTTGTCAGATATCGTCGATTTACATTCATTGAAGCCCATTGAAGTCGATTCTCACTTTGTGTTGATTGAAAATTTTCAAAGTCTATCTTCCTCATTTGAAGTCGAATTTCAACATATCTCATATATTCGAGTGAGTTTGCATCTAACTATGTCAGATATCGTCGATTAACATCCACTGAAGCCAATTGAGGTCGACTGTCACTTTGTGTTGATTGAAAATTTTCAAAGTCTATCTTCCTCATTTGAAGTCGAATTTCAACATATCTCATATATTTGAATGAGTTCGCATCTAACTTTATCAGATATCGTCGATTTACATTCATTGAAGCCCATTGAGGTCGATTGTCACTTTGTGTTTATTGAAAACTTTCAAAGTCTATCTTCCTCATTTGAAGTCGAATTTTAACATTTCTCATATATTTGAATGAGTTTGCATCTAACTTTGTCAGATATCGTCGATTTACATTCATTGAAGCCCATTGAAGTCGATTCTCACTTTGTGTTGATTGAAAATTTTCAAAGTCTATCTTCCTCATTTGAAGTCGAATTTCAACATTTCTCATATATTTGAATGAGTTTGCATCTAACTTTGTCAGATATCGTCGATTTACATTCATTGAAGCCCATTGAAGTCGATTCTCACTTTGTGTTGATTGAAAATTTTCAAAGTCTATCTTCCTCATTTGAAGTCGAATTTCAACATTTCTCATATATTTGAATGAGTTTGCATGTAACTTTGTCAGATATCGTCGATTTACATTCATTGAAGCCCATTGAAGTCGATTCTCACTTTGTGTTGATTGAAAATTTTCAAAGTCTATCTTCCTCATTTGAAGTCGAATTTCAACATTTCTCATATATTTGAATGAGTTTGCATCTAACTTTGTCAGATATCGTCGATTTACATTCATTGAAGCCTATTGAAGTCGATTCTCACTTTGTGTTGATTGAAAATTTTCAAAGTCTATCTTCCTCATTTGAAGTCGAATTTTAACATTTCTCATATATTTGAATGAGTTTGCATCTAACTTTGTCAGATATCGTCGATTTACATTCATTGAAGCCCATTGAAGTCGATTCTCACTTTGTGTTGATTGAAAATTTTCAAAGTCTATCTTCCTCATTTGAAGTCGAATTTCAACATTTCTCATATAATTGAATGAGTTTGCATATAACTTTGTCAGATATCGTCGATTTACATTCATTGAAGCCCATTGAAGTCGATTCTCACTTTGTGTTGATTGAAAATTTTCAAAGTCTATCTTCCTCATTTGAAGTCGAATTTCAACATTTCTCATATATTTGAATGAGTTTGCATCTAACTTTGTCAGATATCGTCGATTTACATTCATTGAAGCCCATTGAAGTCGATTCTCACTTTGTGTTGATTGAAAATCTTCAAAGTCTATCTTCCTCATTTGAAGTCGAATTTCAACATTTCTCATATATTTGAATGAGTTTGCATCTAACTTTGTCAGATATCGTCGATTTACATTCATTGAAGCCCATTGAGGTCAACTGTCAATTTGTGTTGATTGAAAATTTTCAAAGTCTATCTTCCTAATTTGAAGTCGAATTTCAACATTTCTCATATATTCGAGTGAGTTTGCATCTAACTATGTCAGATATCGTCGATTAACATCCACTGAAGCCAATTGAGGTCGACTGTCACTTTGTGTTGATTGAAAATTTTCAAAGTCTATCTTCCTCAGTTGAAGTCGAATTTCAACATTTCTCATATATTTGAATGAGTTTGCATCTAACTTTGTCAGATATCGTCGATTTACATTCATTGAAGCCCATTGAGGTCGACTGTCACTTTGTGTTGATTGAAAATTTTCAAAGTCTATCTTCCTAATTTGAAGTCAAATTTCAACATTTCTTATATATTTGAGAGAGTTTGCATCTAACTTTGTCAGATATCGTCGATTAACTTCCATTCAAGCCCATTGAGGTCAACTGTCACTTTGTGTTGAATGAAAATTTTCAAAGTCTATCTTCCTAATTTGAAGTCGAATTGCAACATTTCTCATATATTTGAGTGAGTTTGCATCTAACTTTGTCAGATATACGCGATTAACATCCATTGAAGCCCATTGAGGTCAACTGTCACTTTGTGTTGATTGAAAATTTTCGAAGTCTATCTTCCTAATTTGAAGACGAATTTCAACATTTCTCATATATTTGAGTGAGTTTGCATCTAACTTTGTCAGATATACGCGATTAACATCCATTGAAGCCCATTGAGGTCAACTGTCACTTTGTGTTGATTGAAAATTTTCAAAGTCTATCTTCCTAATTTGAAGTCGAATTTCAACATTTCTCATATATTTGAATCAGTTTGCATCTAACTTTGTCAGATATCGTCGATTTACATTCATTGAAGCCCATTGAAGTCGATTCTCACTTTGTGTTGATTGAAAATTTTCAAAGTCTATCTTCCTCATTTGAAGTCGAATTTCAACATTTCTCATATATTTGAATGAGTTTGCATCTAACTTTGTCAGATATCGTCGATTTACATTCATTGAAGCCCATTGAGGTCAACTGTCAATTTGTGTTGATTGAAAATTTTCAAAGTCTATCTTCCTAATTTGAAGTCGAATTTCAACATTTCTCATATATTCGAGTGAGTTTGCATCTAACTATGTCAGATATCGTCGATTAACATCCACTGAAGCCAATTGAGGTCGACTGTCACTTTGTGTTGATTGAAAATTTTCAAAGTCTATCTTCCTCAGTTGAAGTCGAATTTCAACATTTCTCATATATTTGAATGAGTTTGCATCTAACTTTGTCAGATATCGTCGATTTACATTCATTGAAGCCCATTGAAGTCGATTCTCACTTTGTGTTTATTGAAAATTTTCAAAGTCTATCTTCCTCATTTGAAGTCGAATTTTAACATTTCTCATATATTTGAATGAGTTTGCATCTAACTTTGTCAGATATCGTCGATTTACATTCATTGAAGCCCATTGAAGTCGATTCTCACTTTGTGTTGATTGAAAATTTTCAAAGTCTATCTTCCTCATTTGAAGTCGAATTTCAACATTTCTCATATATTTGAATGAGTTTGCATCTAACTTTGTCAGATATCGTCGATTTACATTCATTGAAGCCCATTGAAGTCGATTCTCACTTTGTGTTGATTGAAAATTTTCAAAGTCTATCTTCCTCATTTGAAGTCGAATTTCAACATATCTCATATATTTGAATGAGTTTGCATCTAACTTTGTCAGATATCGTCGATTTACATTCATTGAAGCCCATTAGTCGATTTTCACTTTGTGTTGATTGAAAATTTTCAAAGTCTATCTGCCTCATTTGAAGTCGAATTTCAACTTTTCTCATATATTTGAGTGATTTTGCATCTAACTTTGTCAGATATCGTCGATTAACTTCCACTGAAGCCCTTTGAGGTCAACTGTCACTTTGTGTTGATTGAAAATTTTCAAAGTGTATCTTGCTAATTTGAAGTCGAATTTCAACATTTCTCATATATTCGAGTGAGTTTGCATCTAACTTTGTCAGATATACGCGATTAACATCCATTGAAGCCCATTGAGGTCGACTGTCACTTTGTGTTGATTGAAAATTTTCAAAGTCTATCTTCCTAATTTGAAGTCGAATTCCATTGACATTGAGGTCAACTGTCACTTTGTCTTAATTGAAAATTTTCGAAGTCTATCTTCCTAATTTGAAGTCAAATTTCAACATTTCTTATATATTTGAGAGAGTTTGCATCTAACTTTGTCAGATATCGTCGATTAACTTCCATTCAAGCCCATTGAGGTCAACTGTCACTTTGTGTTGAATGAAAATTTTCAAAGTCTATCTTCCTAATTTGAAGTCGAATTTCAACATTTCTCATATATTTGAATGAGTTTGCATCTAACTTTGTCAGATATCGTCGATTTACATTCATTGAAGCCCATTGAAGTCGATTCTCACTTTGTGTTGATTGAAAATTTTCAAAGTCTATCTTCCTCATTTGAAGTCGAATTTCAACATATCTCATATATTTGAATGAGTTTGCATCTAACTTTGTCAGATATCGTCGATTTACATTCATAGAAGCCCATTGAAGTCGATTCTCACTTTGTGTTGATTGAAAATTTTCAAAGTCTATCTTCCTCATTTGAAGTCGAATTTCAACTTTTCTCATATATTTGAGTGATTTTGCATCTAACTTTGTCAGATATCGTCGATTAACTTCCACTGAAGCCCTTTGAGGTCAACTGTCACTTTGTGTTGATTGAAAATTTTCAAAGTGTATCTTCCTAATTTGAAGTCGAATTTCAACATTTCTCATATATTCGAGTGAGTTTGCATCTAACTTTGTCAGATATACGCGATTAACATCCATTGAAGCCCATTGAGGTCGACTGTCACTTTGTGTTGATTGAAAATTTTCGAAGTCTATCTTCCGAATTTGAAGTCAAATATCAACATTTCTTATATATTTGAGAGAGTTTGCATCTAACTTTGTCAGATATCGTCGATTAACTTCCATTGAAGCCCATTGAGGTCAACTGTCACTTTGTGTTGAATGAAAATTTTCAAAGTCTATCTTCCTAATTTGAAGTCGAATTTCAACATTTCTCATATATTTGAGTGAGTTTGCATCTAACTTTGTCAGATATACGCGATTAACATCCATTGAAGCCCATTGAGGTCAACTGTCAATTTGTGTTGATTGAAAATTTTCAAAGTCTATCTTCCTAATTTGAAGTCGAATTTCAACATTTCTCATATATTCGAGTGAGTTTGCATCTAACTTTGTCAGATATACGCGATTAACATCCATTGAAGCCCATTGAGGTCAACTGTCACTTTGTGTTGATTGAAAATTTTCGAAATCTATCTTCCTAATTTGAAGACGAATTTCAACATTTCTCATATATTTGAGTGAGTTTGCATCTAACTTTGTCAGATATACGCGATTAACATCCATTGAAGCCCATTGAGGTCAACTGTCACTTTGTGTTGATTGAAAATTTTCAAAGTCTATCTTCCTAATTTGAAGTCGAATTTCAACATTTCTCATATATTTGAATGAGTTTGTATCTAACTTTGTCAGATATCGTCGATTTACATTCATTGAAGCCCATTGAAGTCGATTCTCACTTTGTGTTGATTGAAAATTTTCAAAGTCTATCTTCCTCATTTGAAGTCGAATTTCAACATTCCTCATATATTTGAATGAGTTTGCATCTAACTTTGTCAGATATCGTCGATTTACATTCATTGAAGCCCATTGAAGTCGATTCTCACTTTGTGTTGATTGAAAATTTTCAAAGTCTATCTTCCTCATTTGAAGTCGAATTTCAACTTTTCTCATATATTTGAGTGATTTTGCATCTAACTTTGTCAGATATCGTCGATTAACTTCCACTGAAGCCCTTTGAGGTCAACTGTCACTTTGTGTTGATTGAAAATTTTCAAAGTCTATCTTCCTCATTTGAAGTCGAATTTCAACATATCTCATATATTTGAATGAGTTTGCATCTAACTTTGTCAGATATCGTCGATTTACATTCATTGAAGCCCATTAGTCGATTTTCACTTTGTGTTGATTGAAAATTTTCAAAGTCTATCTGCCTCATTTGAAGTCGAATTTCAACTTTTCTCATATATTTGAGTGATTTTGCATCTAACTTTGTCAGATATCGTCGATTAACTTCCACTGAAGCCCTTTGAGGTCAACTGTCACTTTGTGTTGATTGAAAATTTTCAAAGTGTATCTTGCTAATTTGAAGTCGAATTTCAACATTTCTCATATATTCGAGTGAGTTTGCATCTAACTTTGTCAGATATACGCGATTAACATCCATTGAAGCCCATTGAGGTCGACTGTCACTTTGTGTTGATTGAAAATTTTCAAAGTCTATCTTCCTAATTTGAAGTCGAATTCCATTGACATTGAGGTCAACTGTCACTTTGTCTTAATTGAAAATTTTCGAAGTCTATCTTCCTAATTTGAAGTCAAATTTCAACATTTCTTATATATTTGAGAGAGTTTGCATCTAACTTTGTCAGATATCGTCGATTAACTTCCATTCAAGCCCATTGAGGTCAACTGTCACTTTGTGTTGAATGAAAATTTTCAAAGTCTATCTTCCTAATTTGAAGTCGAATTTCAACATTTCTCATATATTTGAATGAGTTTGCATCTAACTTTGTCAGATATCGTCGATTTACATTCATTGAAGCCCATTGAAGTCGATTCTCACTTTGTGTTGATTGAAAATTTTCAAAGTCTATCTTCCTCATTTGAAGTCGAATTTCAACATATCTCATATATTTGAATGAGTTTGCATCTAACTTTGTCAGATATCGTCGATTTACATTCATAGAAGCCCATTGAAGTCGATTCTCACTTTGTGTTGATTGAAAATTTTCAAAGTCTATCTTCCTCATTTGAAGTCGAATTTCAACTTTTCTCATATATTTGAGTGATTTTGCATCTAACTTTGTCAGATATCGTCGATTAACTTCCACTGAAGCCCTTTGAGGTCAACTGTCACTTTGTGTTGATTGAAAATTTTCAAAGTGTATCTTCCTAATTTGAAGTCGAATTTCAACATTTCTCATATATTCGAGTGAGTTTGCATCTAACTTTGTCAGATATACGCGATTAACATCCATTGAAGCCCATTGAGGTCGACTGTCACTTTGTGTTGATTGAAAATTTTCGAAGTCTATCTTCCGAATTTGAAGTCAAATATCAACATTTCTTATATATTTGAGAGAGTTTGCATCTAACTTTGTCAGATATCGTCGATTAACTTCCATTGAAGCCCATTGAGGTCAACTGTCACTTTGTGTTGAATGAAAATTTTCAAAGTCTATCTTCCTAATTTGAAGTCGAATTTCAACATTTCTCATATATTTGAGTGAGTTTGCATCTAACTTTGTCAGATATACGCGATTAACATCCATTGAAGCCCATTGAGGTCAACTGTCAATTTGTGTTGATTGAAAATTTTCAAAGTCTATCTTCCTAATTTGAAGTCGAATTTCAACATTTCTCATATATTCGAGTGAGTTTGCATCTAACTTTGTCAGATATACGCGATTAACATCCATTGAAGCCCATTGAGGTCAACTGTCACTTTGTGTTGATTGAAAATTTTCGAAATCTATCTTCCTAATTTGAAGACGAATTTCAACATTTCTCATATATTTGAGTGAGTTTGCATCTAACTTTGTCAGATATACGCGATTAACATCCATTGAAGCCCATTGAGGTCAACTGTCACTTTGTGTTGATTGAAAATTTTCAAAGTCTATCTTCCTAATTTGAAGTCGAATTTCAACATTTCTCATATATTTGAATGAGTTTGTATCTAACTTTGTCAGATATCGTCGATTTACATTCATTGAAGCCCATTGAAGTCGATTCTCACTTTGTGTTGATTGAAAATTTTCAAAGTCTATCTTCCTCATTTGAAGTCGAATTTCAACATTCCTCATATATTTGAATGAGTTTGCATCTAACTTTGTCAGATATCGTCGATTTACATTCATTGAAGCCCATTGAAGTCGATTCTCACTTTGTGTTGATTGAAAATTTTCAAAGTCTATCTTCCTCATTTGAAGTCGAATTTCAACTTTTCTCATATATTTGAGTGATTTTGCATCTAACTTTGTCAGATATCGTCGATTAACTTCCACTGAAGCCCTTTGAGGTCAACTGTCACTTTGTGTTGATTGAAAATTTTCAAAGTGTATCTTCCTAATTTGAAGTCGAATTTCAACATTTCTCATATATTCGAGTGAGTTTGCATCTAACTTTGTCAGATATACGCGATTAACATCCATTGAAGCCCATTGAGGTCGACTGTCACTTTGTGTTGATTGAAAATTTTCAAAGTCTATCTTCCTAATTTGAAGTCGAATTTCATTGACATTGAGGTCAACTGTCACTTTGTCTTAATTGAAAATTTTCGAAGTCTATCTTCCTAATTTGAAGTCAAATTTCAACATTTCTTATATATTTGAGAGAGTTTGCATCTAACTTTGTCAGATATCGTCGATTAACTTCCATTCAAGCCCATTGAGGTCAACTGTCACTTTGTGTTGAATGAAAATTTTCAAAGTCTATCTTCCTAATTTGAAGTCGAATTTCAACATTTCTCATATATTTGAGTGAGTTTGCATCTAACTTTGTCAGATATACGCGATTAACATCCATTGAAGCCCATTGAGGTCAACTGTCACTTTGTGTTGATTGAAAATTTTCGAAGTCTATCTTCCTAATTTGAAGACGAATTTCAACATTTCTCATATATTTGAGTGAGTTTGCATCTAACTTTGTCAGATATACGCGATTAACATCCATTGAAGCCCATTGAGGTCAACTTTCACTTTGTGTTGATTGAAAATTTTCAAAGTCTATCTTCCTAATTTGAAGTCGTATTTCAACATTTCTCATATATTTGAATGAGTTTGCATCTAACTTTGTCAGATATCGTCGATTTACATTCATTGAAGCCCATTGAAGTCGATTCTCACTTTGTGTTGATTGAAAATTTTCAAAGTCTATCTTCCTCATTTGAAGTCGAATTTCAACATTTCTCATATATTTGAATGAGTTTGCATCTAACTTTGTCAGATATCGTCGATTTACATTCATTGAAGCCCATTGAAGTCGATTCTCACTTTGTGTTGATTGAAAATTTTCAAAGTCTATCTTCCTCATTTGAAGTCGAATTTCAACATATCTCATATATTTGAATGAGTTTGCATCTAACTTTGTCTGATATCGTCGATTTACATTCATAGAAGCCCATTGAAGTCGATTCTCACTTTGTGTTGATTGAAAATTTTCAAAGTCTATCTTCCTCATTTGAAGTCGAATTCCAACTTTTCTCATATATTTGAGTGATTTTGCATCTAACTTTGTCAGATATCGTCGATTAACTTCCACTGAAGCCCTTTGAGGTCAACTGTCACTTTGTGTTGATTGAAAATTTTCAAAGTGTATCTTCCTAATTTGAAGTCGAATTTCAACATTTCTCATATATTCGAGTGAGTTTGCATCTAACTTTGTCAGACATACGCGATTAACATCCATTGAAGCCCATTGAGGTCGACTGTCACTTTGTGTTGATTGAAAATTTTCGAAGTCTATCTTCCTAATTTGAAGTCAAATATCAACATTTCTTATATATTTGAGAGAGTTTGCATCTAACTTTGTCAGATATCGTCGATTAACTTCCATTGAAGCTCATTGAGGTCAACTGTCACTTTGTGTTGAATGAAAATTTTCAAAGTCTATCTTCCTAATTTGAAGTCGAATTTCAACATTTCTCATATATTTGAGTGAGTTTGCATCTAACTTTGTCAGATATACGCGATTAACATCCATTGAAGCCCATTGAAGTCGATTCTCACTTTGTGTTGATTGAAAATTTTCAAAGTCTACCTTCCTAATTTGAAGTCGAATTTCAACATTTCTCATATATTCGAGTGAGTTTGCATCTAACTTTGTCAGATATACGCGATTAACATCCATTGAAGCCCATTGAGGTCGACTGTCACTTTGTGTTGATTGAAAATTTTCAAAGTCTATCTTCCTAATTTGGAGTCGAATTTCAAACATCTCTTATATATTTGGGAGAGTTTGCATCTAACTATGTCAGATATCGTCGATTAACATCCACTGAAGCCAATTGAGGTCGACTGTCACTTTGTGTTGATTGAAAATTTTCAAAGTCTATCTTCCTAATTTGAAGTCGAATTTCAACATTTCTCATATATTCGAGTGAGTTTGCATCTAACTTTGTCAGATATACGCGATTAACATCCATTGAAGCCCATTGAGGTCGACTGTCACTTTGTGTTGATTGAAAATTTTCAAAGTCTATCTTCCTAATTTGAAGTCGAATTTCAACATTTCTCATATATTTGAGTGAGTTTGCATCTAACTTTGTCAGATATACGCGATTAACATCCATTGAAGCCCATTGAAGTCGATTCTCACTTTGTGTTGATTGAAAATTTTCAAAGTCTATCTTCCTAATTTGAAGTCGAATTTCAACATTTCTCATATATTTGAGTGAGTTTGCATCTAACTTTGTCAGATATACGCGATTAACATCCATTGAAGCCCATTGAAGTCGATTCTCACTTTGTGTTGATTGAAAATTTTCAAAGTCTACCTTCCTAATTTGAAGTCGAATTTCAACATTTC
The DNA here is from genome assembly GCF_026230105.1 of Diorhabda sublineata. Classification (NCBI taxonomy): domain Eukaryota; kingdom Metazoa; phylum Arthropoda; class Insecta; order Coleoptera; family Chrysomelidae; genus Diorhabda; species Diorhabda sublineata. The sequence continues at coordinate 1,609,370 of NC_079483.1, forward strand.
TCATATATTCGAGTGAGTTTGCATCTAACTTTGTCAGATATACGCGATTAACATCCATTGAAGCCCATTGAGGTCGACTGTCACTTTGTGTTGATTGAAAATTTTCAAAGTCTATCTTCCTAATTTGGAGTCGAATTTCAAACATCTCTTATATATTTGGGAGAGTTTGCATCTAACTTTGTCAGATATCGTCGATTTACATTCATTGAAGCCCATTGAAGTCGATTCTCACTTTGTGTTGATTGAAAATTTTCAAAGTCTATCTTCCTCATTTGAAGTCGAATTTCAACATTTCTCATATATTTGAATGAGTTTGCATCTAACTTTGTCAGATATCGTCGATTTACATTCATTGAAGCCCATTGAAGTCGATTCTCACTTTGTGTTGATTGAAAATTTTCAAAGTCTATCTTCCTCATTTGAAGTCGAATTTCAACATATCTCATATATTTGAATGAGTTTGCATCTAACTTTGTCTGATATCGTCGATTTACATTCATAGAAGCCCATTGAAGTCGATTCTCACTTTGTGTTGATTGAAAATTTTCAAAGTCTATCTTCCTCATTTGAAGTCGAATTCCAACTTTTCTCATATATTTGAGTGATTTTGCATCTAACTTTGTCAGATATCGTCGATTAACTTCCACTGAAGCCCATTGAGGTCAACTGTCACTTTGTGTTGAATGAAAATTTTCAAAGTCTATCTTCCTAATTTGAAGTCGAATTTCAACATTTCTCATATATTTGAGTGAGTTTGCATCTAACTTTGTCAGATATACGCGATTAACATCCATTGAAGCCCATTGAGGTCAACTGTCACTTTGTGTTGATTGAAAATTTTCGAAGTCTATCTTCCTAATTTGAAGACGAATTTCAACATTTCTCATATATTTGAGTGAGTTTGCATCTAACTTTGTCAGATATACGCGATTAACATCCATTGAAGCCCATTGAGGTCAACTTTCACTTTGTGTTGATTGAAAATTTTCAAAGTCTATCTTCCTAATTTGAAGTCGTATTTCAACATTTCTCATATATTTGAATGAGTTTGCATCTAACTTTGTCAGATATCGTCGATTTACATTCATTGAAGCCCATTGAAGTCGATTCTCACTTTGTGTTGATTGAAAATTTTCAAAGTCTATCTTCCTCATTTGAAGTCGAATTTCAACATTTCTCATATATTTGAATGAGTTTGCATCTAACTTTGTCAGATATCGTCGATTTACATTCATTGAAGCCCATTGAAGTCGATTCTCACTTTGTGTTGATTGAAAATTTTCAAAGTCTATCTTCCTCATTTGAAGTCGAATTTCAACATATCTCATATATTTGAATGAGTTTGCATCTAACTTTGTCTGATATCGTCGATTTACATTCATAGAAGCCCATTGAAGTCGATTCTCACTTTGTGTTGATTGAAAATTTTCAAAGTCTATCTTCCTCATTTGAAGTCGAATTCCAACTTTTCTCATATATTTGAGTGATTTTGCATCTAACTTTGTCAGATATCGTCGATTAACTTCCACTGAAGCCCTTTGAGGTCAACTGTCACTTTGTGTTGATTGAAAATTTTCAAAGTGTATCTTCCTAATTTGAAGTCGAATTTCAACATTTCTCATATATTCGAGTGAGTTTGCATCTAACTTTGTCAGACATACGCGATTAACATCCATTGAAGCCCATTGAGGTCGACTGTCACTTTGTGTTGATTGAAAATTTTCGAAGTCTATCTTCCTAATTTGAAGTCAAATATCAACATTTCTTATATATTTGAGAGAGTTTGCATCTAACTTTGTCAGATATCGTCGATTAACTTCCATTGAAGCTCATTGAGGTCAACTGTCACTTTGTGTTGAATGAAAATTTTCAAAGTCTATCTTCCTAATTTGAAGTCGAATTTCAACATTTCTCATATATTTGAGTGAGTTTGCATCTAACTTTGTCAGATATACGCGATTAACATCCATTGAAGCCCATTGAAGTCGATTCTCACTTTGTGTTGATTGAAAATTTTCAAAGTCTACCTTCCTAATTTGAAGTCGAATTTCAACATTTCTCATATATTCGAGTGAGTTTGCATCTAACTTTGTCAGATATACGCGATTAACATCCATTGAAGCCCATTGAGGTCGACTGTCACTTTGTGTTGATTGAAAATTTTCAAAGTCTATCTTCCTAATTTGGAGTCGAATTTCAAACATCTCTTATATATTTGGGAGAGTTTGCATCTAACTATGTCAGATATCGTCGATTAACATCCACTGAAGCCAATTGAGGTCGACTGTCACTTTGTGTTGATTGAAAATTTTCAAAGTCTATCTTCCTAATTTGAAGTCGAATTTCAACATTTCTCATATATTCGAGTGAGTTTGCATCTAACTTTGTCAGATATACGCGATTAACATCCATTGAAGCCCATTGAGGTCGACTGTCACTTTGTGTTGATTGAAAATTTTCAAAGTCTATCTTCCTAATTTGAAGTCGAATTTCAACATTTCTCATATATTTGAGTGAGTTTGCATCTAACTTTGTCAGATATACGCGATTAACATCCATTGAAGCCCATTGAAGTCGATTCTCACTTTGTGTTGATTGAAAATTTTCAAAGTCTACCTTCCTAATTTGAAGTCGAATTTCAACATTTCTCATATATTCGAGTGAGTTTGCATCTAACTTTGTCAGATATACGCGATTAACATCCATTGAAGCCCATTGAGGTCGACTGTCACTTTGTGTTGATTGAAAATTTTCAAAGTCTATCTTCCTAATTTGGAGTCGAATTTCAAACATCTCTTATATATTTGGGAGAGTTTGCATCTAACTATGTCAGATATCGTCGATTAACATCCACTGAAGCCAATTGAGGTCGACTGTCACTTTGTGTTGATTGAAAATTTTCAAAGTCTATCTTCCTAATTTGAAGTCGAATTTCAACATTTCTCATATATTCGAGTGAGTTTGCATCTAACTTTGTCAGATATACGCGATTAACATCCATTGAAGCCCATTGAGGTCGACTGTCACTTTGTGTTGATTGAAAATTTTCAAAGTCTATCTTCCTAATTTGAAGTCGAATTTCAACATTTCTCATATATTTGAGTGAGTTTGCATCTAACTTTGTCAGATATACGCGATTAACATCCATTGAAGCCCATTGAAGTCGATTCTCACTTTGTGTTGATTGAAAATTTTCAAAGTCTATCTTCCTAATTTGAAGTCGAATTTCAACATTTCTCATATATTCGAGTGAGTTAGCATCTAACTTTGTCAGATATACGCGATTAACATCCATTGAAGCCCATTGAGGTCAACTGTCACTTTGTGTTGATTGAAAATTTTCGAAGTCTATCTTCCTAATTTGAAGACGAATTTCAACTTTTCTCATATATTTGAGTGATTTTGCATCTAACTTTGTCAGATATCGTCGATTAACTTCCACTGAAGCCCTTTGAGGTCAACTGTCACTTTGTGTTGATTGAAAATTTTCAAAGTCTATCTTCCTCATTTGAAGTCGAATTTCAACATTTCTCATATATTTGAATGAGTTTGCATCTAACTTTGTCAGATATCGTCGATTTACATTCATTGAAGCCCATTGAAGTCGATTCTCACTTTGTGTTGATTGAAAATTTTCAAAGTCTATCTTCCTCATTTGAAGTCGAATTTCAACATATCTCATATATTTGAATGAGTTTGCATCTAACTTTGTCAGATATCGTCGATTTACATTCATAGAAGCCCATTGAAGTCGATTCTCACTTTGTGTTGATTGAAAATTTTCAAAGTCTATCTTCCTCATTTGAAGTCGAATTTCAACTTTTCTCATATATTTGAGTGATTTTGCATCTAACTTTGTCAGATATCGTCGATTAACTTCCACTGAAGCCCTTTGAGGTCAACTGTCACTTTGTGTTGATTGAAAATTTTCAAAGTGTATCTTCCTAATTTGAAGTCGAATTTCAACATTTCTCATATATTCGAGTGAGTTTGCATCTAACTTTGTCAGATATACGCGATTAACATCCATTGAAGCCCATTGAGGTCGACTGTCACTTTGTGTTGATTGAAAATTTTCGAAGTCTATCTTCCTAATTTGAAGTCAAATATCAACATTTCCTATATATTTGAGAGAGTTTGCATCTAACTTTGTCAGATATCGTCGATTAACTTCCATTGAAGCTCATTGAGGTCAACTGTCACTTTGTGTTGAATGAAAATTTTCAAAGTCTATCTTCCTAATTTGAAGTCGAATTTCAACATTTCTCATATATTTGAGTGAGTTTGCATCTAACTTTGTCAGATATACGCGATTAACATCCATTGAAGCCCATTGAAGTCGATTCTCACTTTGTGTTGATTGAAAATTTTCAAAGTCTATCTTCCTAATTTGAAGTCGAATTTCAACATTTCTCATATATTCGAGTGAGTTTGCATCTAACTCTTTCAAATATACGCGATTAACATCCATTGAAGCCCATTGAGGTCGACTGTCACTTTGTGTTGATTGAAAATTTTCAAAGTCTATCTTCCTAATTTGGAGTCGAATTTCAAACATCTCTTATATATTTGGGAGAGTTTGCATCTAACTATGTCAGATATCGTCGATTAACATCCACTGAAGCCAATTGAGGTCGACTGTCACTTTGTGTTGAATGACAATTTTCAAAGTCTATCTTCCTAATTTGAAGTCGAATTTCAACATTTCTCATATATTCGAGTGAGTTTGCATCTAACTTTGTCAGATATACGAGATTAACATCCATTGAATGCCATTGAGGTCGACTGTCACTTTGTGTTGATTGAAAATTTTCGAAGTCTATCTTCCTAATTTGAAGTCAAATTTCAACATTTCTTATATATTTGAGAGAGTTTGCATCTAACTTTGTCAGATATCGTCGATTAACTTCCATTGAAGCCCATTGAGGTCAACTGTCACTTTGTGTTGATTGAAGATTTTCGAAGTCTGTCTTCCTAATTTGAAGACGAATTTCAACATTTCTCATATATTTGAGTGAGTTTGCATCTAACTTTGTCAGATATACGCGATTAACATCCATTGAAGCCCATTGAGGTCAACTGTCACTTTGTGTTGATTGAAAATTTTCAAAGTCTATCTTCCTAATTTGAAGTCGAATTTCAACATTTCTCATATATTTGGGTGAGTTTGCATCTAACTTTGTCAGATATAGGCGATTAAGATCCATTGAAGCCCATTGAGGTCGACTGTCACTTTGTGTTGATTGAAAATTTTCAAAGTCTATCTTCCTAATTTGAAGTCGAATTTCAACATTTCTCATATATTCGAGTGAGTTTGCATCTAACTTTGTCAGATATACGCGATTAACATCCATTGAAGCCCATTGAGGTCAACTGTCACTTTGTGTTGATTGAAAATTTTCGAAGTCTATCTTCCTAATTTGAAGACGAATTTCAACATTTCTCATATATTCGAGTGAGTTTGCATCTAACTTTGTCAAATATCGTCGATTAACATCCATTGAAGCACATTGAGGTCGATTCTCAATTTGTGTTGATTGAAAATTTTCAAAGTCTATCTTCCTAATTTGAAGACGAATTTCAACATTTCTCATATATTTGAGTGAGTTCGCATCTAACTTTGTCAGATATACGCGATTAACATCCATTGAAGCACATTGAGGTCGATTGTCAATTTGTGTTGATTGAAAATTTTCAAAGTCTATCTTCCTAATTTGAAGTCGAATTTCAACATTTCTCATATATTTGGGTGAGTTTGCATCTAACTTTGTCAGATATAGGCGATTAAGATCCATTGAAGCCCATTGAAGTCGATTCTCACTTTGTGTTGATTGAAAATTTTCAAAGTCTATCTTCCTCATTTGAAGTCGAATTTCAACTTTTCTCATATATTTGAGTGATTTTGCATCTAACTTTGTCAGATATCGTCGATTAACTTCCACTGAAGCCCTTTGAGGTCAACTGTCACTTTGTGTTGATTGAAAATTTTCAAAGTGTATCTTCCTAATTTGAAGTCGAATTTCAACATTTCTCATATATTCGAGTGAGTTTGCATCTAACTTTGTCAGATATACGCGATTAACATCCATTGAAGCCCATTGAGGTCGACTGTCACTTTGTGTTGATTGAAAATTTTCGAAGTCTATCATCCTAATTTGAAGTCAAATTTCAACATTTCTTATATATTTGAGAGAGTTTGCATCTAACTTTGTCAGATATACGCGATTAACATCCATTGAAGCCCATTGAGGTCGACTGTCACTTTGTGTTGATTGAAAATTTTCAAAGTCTATCTTCCTAATTTGGAGTCGAATTTCAAACATCTCTTATATATTTGGGAGAGTTTGCATCTAACTATGTCAGATATACGCGATTAACATCCATTGAAGCCCATTGAGGTCGACTGTCACTTTGTGTTGATTGAAAATTTTCGAGGTCTATCTTCCTAATTTGAAGTCGAATTTCAACATTTCTCATATATTTGAGTGAGTTTGCATCTAACTTTGTCAGATATACGCGATTAACATCCATTGAAGCCCATTGAAGTCGATTCTCACTTTGTGTTGATTGAAAATTTTCAAAGTCTATCTTCCTAATTTGAAGTCGAATTTCAACATTTCTCATATATTCGAGTGAGTTTGCATCTAACTTTGTCAGATATACGCGATTAACATCCATTGAAGCCCATTGAGGTCGACTGTCACTTTGTGTTGATTGAAAATTTTCAAAGTCTATCTTCCTAATTTGGAGTCGAATTTCAAACATCTCTTATATATTTGGGAGAGTTTGCATCTAACTATGTCAGATATCGTTGATTAACATCCACTGAAGCCAATTGAGGTCGACTGTCACTTTGTGTTGATTGAAAATTTTCAAAGTCTATCTTCCTCATTTGAAGTCGAATTTCAACATATCTCATATATTTGAATGAGTTTGCATCTAACTTTGTCAGATATCGTCGATTTACATTCATAGAAGCCCATTGAAGTCGATTCTCACATTGTGTTGATTGAAAATTTTCAAAGTCTATCTTCCTCATTTGAAGTCGAATTTCAACTTTTCTCATATATTTGAGTGATTTTGCATCTAACTTTGTCAGATATCGTCGATTAACTTCCACTGAAGCCCTTTGAGGTCAACTGTCACTTTGTGTTGATTGAAAATTTTCAAAGTGTATCTTCCTAATTTGAAGTCGAATTTCAACATTTCTCATATATTCGAGTGAGTTTGCATCTAACTTTGTCAGATATACGCGATTAACATCCATTGAAGCCCATTGAGGTCGACTGTCACTTTGTGTTGATTGAAAATTTTCGAAGTCTATCTTCCTAATTTGAAGTCAAATTTCAACATTTCTTATATATTTGAGAGAGTTTGCATCTAACTTTGTCAGATATACGCGATTAACATCCATTGAAGCCCATTGAGGTCGACTGTCACTTTGTGTTGATTGAAAATTTTCAAAGTCTATCTTCCTAATTTGGAGTCGAATTTCAAACATCTCTTATATATTTGGGAGAGTTTGCATCTAACTATGTCAGATATACGCGATTAACATCCATTGAAGCCCATTGAGGTCGACTGTCACTTTGTGTTGATTGAAAATTTTCGAGGTCTATCTTCCTAATTTGAAGTCGAATTTCAACATTTCTCATATATTTGAGTGAGTTTGCATCTAACTTTGTCAGATATACGCGATTAACATCCATTGAAGCCCATTGAAGTCGATTCTCACTTTGTGTTGATTGAAAATTTTCAAAGTCTATCTTCCTAATTTGAAGTCGAATTTCAACATTTCTCATATATTCGAGTGAGTTTGCATCTAACTTTGTCAGATATACGCGATTAACATCCATTGAAGCCCATTGAAGTCGATTCTCACTTTATGTTGATTGAAAATTTTCAAAGTCTATCTTCCTAATTTGAAGTCGAATTTCAACATTTCTCATATATTCGAGTGAGTTTGCATCTAACTTTGTCAGATATACGCGATTAACATCCATTGAAGCCCATTGAGGTCGACTGTCACTTTGTGTTGATTGAAAATTTTCAAAGTCTATCTTCCTAATTTGGAGTCGAATTTCAAACATCTCTTATATATTTGGGAGAGTTTGCATCTAACTATGTCAGATATCGTTGATTAACATCCACTGAAGCCAATTGAGGTCGACTGTCACTTTGTGTTGATTGAAAATTTTCAAAGTCTATCTTCCTAATTTGAAGTCGAATTTCAACATTTCTCATATATTCGAGTGAGTTTGCATCTAACTTTGTCAGATATACGCGATTAACATCCATTGAAGCCCATTGAGGTCGACTGTCACTTTGTGTTGATTGAAAATTTTCGAGGTCTATCTTCCTAATTTGAAGTCGAATTTCAACATTTCTCATATATTTGAGTGAGTTTGCATCTAACTTTGTCAGATATACGCGATTAACATCCATTGAAGCCCATTGAAGTCGATTCTCACTTTGTGTTGATTGAAAATTTTCAAAGTCTATCTTCCTAATTTGAAGTCGAATTTCAACATTTCTCATATATTCGAGTGAGTTTGCATCTAACTTTGTCAGATATACGCGATTAACATCCATTGAAGCCCATTGAGGTCGACTGTCACTTTGTGTTGATTGAAAATTTTCAAAGTCTATCTTCCTAATTTGGAGTCGAATTTCAAACATCTCTTATATATTTGGGAGAGTTTGCATCTAACTATGTCAGATATCGTTGATTAACATCCACTGAAGCCAATTGAGGTCGACTGTCACTTTGTGTTGATTGAAAATTTTCAAAGTCTATCTTCCTAATTTGAAGTCGAATTTCAACATTTCTCATATATTCGAGTGAGTTTGCATCTAACTTTGTCAGATATACGCGATTAACATCCATTGAAGCCCATTGAGGTCAACTGTCAATTTGTGTTGATTGAAAATTTTCAAAGTCTATCTTCCTAATTTGAAGTCGAATTTCAACATTTCTCATATATTTGGGTGAGTTTGCATCTAACTTTGTCAGATATAGGCGATTAAGATCCATTGAAGCCCATTGAGGTCGACTGTCACTTTGTGTTGATTGAAAATTTTCAAAGTCTATCTTCCTAATTTGAAGTCGAATTTCAACATTTCTCATATATTCGAGTGAGTTTGCATCTAACTTTGTCAGATATACGCGATTAACATCCATTGAAGCCCATTGAGGTCGACTGTCACTTTGTGTTGATTGAAAATTTTCAAAGTCTATCTTCCTAATTTGGAGTCGAATTTCAAACATCTCTTATATATTTGAGAGAGTTTGCATCTAACTTTGTCAGATATCGTCGATTAACTTCCATTGAAGCCCATTGAGGTCAACTGTCACTTTGTGTTGAATGACAATTTTCAAAGTCTATCTTCCTAATTTGAAGTCGAATTTCAACATTTCTCATATATTTGAGTGAGTTTGCATCTAACTTTGTCAGATATACGCGATTAACATCCATTGAAGCCCATTGAAGTCGATTCTCACTTTGTGTTGATTGAAAATTTTCAAAGTCTATCTTCCTAATTTGAAGTCGAATTTCAACATTTCTCATATATTCGAGTGAGTTTGCATCTAACTTTGTCAGATATACGCGATTAACATCCATTGAAGCCCATTGAGGTCGACTGTCACTGTGTGTTGATTGAAAATTTTCAAAGTCTAACTTCCTAATTTGGAGTCGAATTTCAAACATCTCTTATATATTCGAGTGAGTTTGCATCTAACTTGGTCAGATATCGTCGATTAACATCCATTGAAGCACATTGAGGTCGATTGTCAATTTGTGTTGATTGAAAATTTTCAAAGTCTATCTTCCTAATTTGAAGTCGAATTTCAACAATTCTCATATATTTGAGTGAGTTTGCATATAACTTTGTCAGATATACGCGATTAACATCCATTGAAGCCCATTGAGGTCAACTGTCACTTTGTGTTGATTGAAGATTTTCGAAGTCTATCTTCCTAATTTGAAGACGAATTTCAACATTTCTCATATATTTGAGTGAGTTTGCATCTAACTTTGTCAGATATACGCGATTAACATCCATTGAAGCCCATTGAGGTCAACTGTCAATTTGTGTTGATTGAAAATTTTCAAAGTCTATCTTCCTAATTTGAAGTCGAATTTCAACATTTCTCATATATTTGGGTGAGTTTGCATCTAACTTTGTCAGATATAGGCGATTAAGATCCATTGAAGCCCATTGAGGTCGACTGTCACTTTGTGTTGATTGAAAATTTTCAAAGTCTATCTTCCTAATTTGAAGTCGAATTTCAACATTTCTCATATATTCGAGTGAGTTTGCATCTAACTTTGTCAGATATACGCGATTAACATCCATTGAAGCCCATTGAGGTCAACTGTCACTGTGTGTTGATTGAAAATTTTCAAAGTCTAACTTCCTAATTTGGAGTCGAATTTCAAACATCTCTTATATATTCGAGTGAGTTTGCATCTAACTTTGTCAGATATCGTCGATTAACATCCATTGAAGCACATTGAGGTCGATTGTCAATTTGTGTTGATTGAAAATTTTCAAAGTCTATCTTCCTCATTTGAAGTCGAATTTCAACATATCTCATATATTTGAATGAGTTTGCATCTAACTTTGTCAGATATCGTCGATTTACATTCATAGAAGCCCATTGAAGTCGATTCTCACTTTGTGTTGATTGAAAATTTTCGAAGTCTATCTTCCTAATTTGAAGTCAAATTTCAACATTTCTTATATATTTGAGAGAGTTTGCATCTAACTTTGTCAGATATCGTCGATTAACTTCCATTGAAGCCCATTGAGGTCAACTGTCACTTTGTGTTGAATGAAAATTTTCAAAGTCTATCTTCCTAATTTGAAGTCGAATTTCAACATTTCTCATATATTTGAGTGAGTTTGCATCTAACTTTGTCAGATATACGCGATTAACATCCATTGAAGCCCATTGAAGTCGATTCTCACTTTGTGTTGATTGAAAATTTTCAAAGTCTATCTTCCTAATTTGAAGTCGAATTTCAACATTTCTCATATATTTGAGAGAGTTTGCATCTAACTATGTCAGATATCGTCGATTAACATCCACTGAAGCCAATTGAGGTCGACTGTCACTTTGTGTTGATTGAAAATTTTCAAAGTCTATCTTCCTAATTTGAAGTCGAATTCCAACATTTCTCATATATTCGAGTGAGTTTGCATCTAACTTTGTCAGATATACGCGATTAACATCCATTGAAGCCCATTGAGGTCAACTGTCACTTTGTGTTGATTGAAAATTTTCGAAGTCTATCTTCCTAATTTGAAGACGAATTTCAACATTTCTCATATATTCGAGTGAGTTTGCATCTAACTTTGTCAGATATCGTCGATTAACGTCCATTGAAGCACATTGAGGTCGATTGTCAATTTGTGTTGATTGAAAATTTTCAAAGTCTATCTTCCTAATTTGAAGACGAATTTCAACATTTCTCATATATTTGAGTGAGTTCCCATCTAACTTTGTCAGATATACGCGATTAACATCCATTGAAGCACATTGAGGTCGATTGTCAATTTGTGTTGATTGAAAATTTTCAAAGTCTATCTTCCTAATTTGAAGTCGAATTTCAACAATTCTCATATATTTGAGTGAGTTTGCATCTAACTTTGTCAGATATACGCGATTAACATCCATTGAAGCCCATTGAGGTTAACTGTCACTTTGTGTTGATTGAAGATTTTCGAAGTCTATCTTCCTAATTTGAAGACGAATTTCAACATTTCTCATATATTTGAGTGAGTTTGCATCTAACTTTGTCAGATATACGCGATTAACATCCATTGAAGCCCATTGAGGTCAACTGTCACTTTGTGTTGATTGAAAATTTTCAAAGTCTATCTTCCTAATTTGAAGTCGAATTTCAAAATTTCTCATATATTCGAGTGAGTTTGCATCTAACTTTGTCAGATATACGCGATTAACATCCATTGAAGCCCATTGAGGTCAACTGTCACTTTGTGTTGATTGAAAATTTTCGAAGTCTATCTTCCTAATTTGAAGACGAATTTCAACATTTCTCATATATTCGAGTGAGTTTGCATCTAATTTTGTCAGATATCGTCGATTAACATCCATTGAAGCACATTGAGGTCGATTGTCAATTTGTGTTGATTGAAAATTTTCAAAGTCTATCTTCCTAATTTGAAGACGAATTTCAACATTTCTCATATATTTGAGTGAGTTCGCATCTAACTTTGTCAGATATACGCGATTAACATCCATTGAAGCACATTGAGGTCGATTGTCAATTTGTGTTGATTGAAAATTTTCAAAGTCTATCTTCCTAATTTGAAGTCGAATTTCAACAATTCTCATATATTTGAGTGAGTTTGCATCTAACTTTGTCAGATATACGCGATTAACATCCATTGAAGCCCATTGAGGTCAACTGTCACTTTGTGTTGATTGAAAATTTTCAAAGTCTATCTTCCTAATTTGAAGACGAATTTCAACATTTCTCATATATTTGAGTGAGTTCGCATCTAACTTTGTCAGATATACGCGATTAACATCCATTGAAGCACATTGAGGTCGATTGTCAATTTGTGTTGATTGAAAATTTTCAAAGTCTATCTTCCTAATTTGAAGTCGAATTTCAACAATTCTCATATATTTGAGTGAGTTTGCATCTAACTTTGTCAGATATACGCGATTAACATCCATTGAAGCCCATTGAGGTCAACTGTCACTTTGTGATGATTGAAAATTTTCAAAGTCTATCTTCCTAATTTGAAGTCGAATTTCAACATTTCTCATATATTTGGGTGAGTTTGCATCTAACTTTGTCAGATATAGGCGATTAAGATCCATTGAAGCCCATTGAGGTCAACTGTCACTTTGTGTTGATTGAAAATTTTCAAAGTCTATCTTCCTAATTTGAAGTCGAATTTCAACATTTTTCATATATTTGAATGAGTTTGCATCTAACTTTGTCAGATATCGTCGACTTACATTCATTGAAGCCCATTGAAGTCGATTCTTACTTTGTGTTGATTGAAAATTTTCAAAGTCTATCTTCCTCATTTGAAGTCGAATTTCAACATTTCTCATATATTTGAATGAGTTTGCATCTAACTTTGTCAGATATCGTCGATTTACATTCATTGAAGCCCATTGAGGTCGATTGTCAATTTGTGTTGATTGAAAATTTTCAAAGTCTATCTTCCTAATTTGAAGACGAATTTCAACATTTCTCATATATTTGAGTGAGTTCGCATCTAACTTTGTCAGATATACGCGATTAACATCCATTGAAGCACATTGAGGTCGATTGTCAATTTGTGTTGATTGAAAATTTTCAAAGTCTATATTCCTAATTTGAAGACGAATTTCAACATTTCTCATATATTCGAGTGAGTTTGCATCTAACTTTGTCAGATATCGTCGATTAACATCCATTGAAGCACATTGAGGTCGATTGTCAATTTGTGTTGATTGAAAATTTTCAAAGTCTATCTTCCTAATTTGAAGACGAATTTCAACATTTCTCATATATTTGAGTGAGTTTGCATCTAACTTTGTCAGATATACGCGATTAACATCCATTGAAGCCCATTGAGGTCAACGGTCACTTTGTGTTCTTTGAAGATTTTCGAAGTCTATCTTCCTAATTTGAAGACGAATTTCAACATTTCTCATATATTTGAGTGAGTTTGCATCTAACTTTGTCAGATATACGCGATTAACATCCATTGAAGCCCATTGAGGTCAACTGTCACTTTGTGTTGATTGAAAATTTTCAAAGTCTATCTTCCTAATTTGAAGTCGATTTTCAACATTTCTCATATATTTGGGTGAGTTTGCATCTAACTTTGTCAGATATAGGCGATTAAGATCCATTGAAGCCCATTGAGGTCGACTGTCACTTTGTGTTGATTGAAAATTTTCAAAGTCTATCTTCCTAATTTGAAGTCGAATTTCAACATTTCTCATATATTCGAGTGAGTTTGCATCTAACTTTGTCAGATATACGCGATTAACATCCATTGAAGCCCATTGAGGTCAACTGTCACTTTGTGTTGATTGAAAATTTTCGAAGTCTATCTTCCTAATTTGAAGACGAATTTCAACATTTCTCATATATTCGAGTGAGTTTGCATCTAACTTTGTCAGATATCGTCGATTAACATCCATTGAAGCACATTGAGGTCGATTGTCAATTTGTGTTGATTGAAAATTTTCAAAGTCTATCTTCCTAATTTGAAGACGAATTTCAACATTTCTCATATATTTGAGTGAGTTCGCATCTAACTTTGTCAGATATACGCGATTAACATCCATTGAAGCACATTGAGGTCGATTGTCAATTTGTGTTGATTGAAAATTTTCAAAGTCTATCTTCCTAATTTGAAGTCGAATTTCAACAATTCTCATATATTTGAGTGAGTTTGCATCTAACTTTGTCAGATATACGCGATTAACATCCATTGAAGCCCATTGAGGTCAACTGTCACTTTGTGTTGATTGAAAATTTTCGAAGTCTATCTTCCTAATTTGAAGACGAATTTCAACATTTCTCATATATTCGAGTGAGTTTGCATCTAACTTTGTCAGATATACGCGATTAACATCCATTGAAGCCCATTGAGGTCGACTGTCACTTTGTGTTGATTGAAAATTTTCGAAGTCTATCTTCCTAATTTGAAGTCGAATTTCAACATTTCTAATATATTCGAGTGAGTTTGCATCTAACTTTTTCAGATATACGCGATTAAGATCCATTGAAGCCCATTGAGGTCGACTGTCACTTAGTGTTGATTGAAAATTTTCGAAGTCTATCTTCCTAATTTGAAGTCGAATTTCAACATTTCTTATATATTGGAGTGAGTTTGCATCTAACTTTGTCAGATATCGTCAATTAACATCCATTGAAGCCCATTGAGGTCGTCTGTCACTTTGTGTTGATTGAAAATTTTCGAAGTCTATCTTCCTAATTTGAAGTCGAATTTCAACATTTCTTATATATTGGAGTGAGTTTGCATCTAACTTTGTCAGATATCGTCAATTAACATCCATTGAAGCCCATTGAGGTCGACTGTCACTTTGTGTTGATTGAAAATTTTCAAAGTCTATCTTCCTAATTTGAAGACGAATTTCAACATTTCTCATATATTTGAGTGAGTTTGCATCTAACTTTGTCAGATATACGCGATTAACATCCATTGAAGCCCATTGAGGTCAACTGTCACTTTGTGTTGATTGAAAATTTTCGAAGTCTATCTTCCTAATTTGAAGACGAATTTCAACATTTCTCATATATTCGAGTGAGTTTGCATCTAACTTTGTCAGATATCGTCGATTAACATCCATTGAAGCACATTGAGGTCGATTGTCAATTTGTGTTGATTGAAAATTTTCAAAGTCTATCTTCCTAATTTGAAGACGAATTTCAACATTTCTCATATATTTGAGTGAGTTCGCATCTAACTTTGTCAGATATACGCGATTAACATCCATTGAAGCACATTGAGGTCGATTGTCAATTTGTGTTGATTGAAAATTTTCAAAGTCTATCTTCCTTATTTGAAGTCGAATTTCAACAATTCTCATATATTTGAGTGAGTTTGCATCTAACTTTGTCAGATATACGCGATTAACATCCATTGAAGCCCATTGAGGTCAACTGTCACTTTGTGTTGATTGAAAATTTTCGAAGTCTATCTTCCTAATTTGAAGACGAATTTCAACATTTCTCATATATTCGAGTGAGTTTGCATCTAACTTTGTCAGATATACGCGATTAACATCCATTGAAGCCCATTGAGGTCGACTGTCACTTTGTGTTGATTGAAAATTTTCGAAGTCTATCTTCCTAATTTGAAGTCGAATTTCAACATTTCTCATATATTCGAGTGAGTTTGCATCTAACTTTTTCAGATATACGCGATTAAGATCCATTGAAGCCCATTGAGGTCGACTGTCACTTAGTGTTGATTGAAAATTTTCGAAGTCTATCTTCCTAATTTGAAGTCGAATTTCAACATTTCTTATATATTGGAGTGAGTTTGCATCTAACTTTGTCAGATATCGTCAATTAACATCCATTGAAGCCCATTGAGGTCGTCTGTCACTTTGTGTTGATTGAAAATTTTCGAAGTCTATCTTCCTAATTTGAAGTCGAATTTCAACATTTCTTATATATTGGAGTGAGTTTGTATCTAACTTTGTCAGATATCGTCAATTAACATCCATTGAAGCCCATTGAGGTCGACTGTCACTTTGTGTTGATTGAAAATTTTCAAAGTCTATCTTCCTAATTTGAAGACGAATTTCAACATTTCTCATATATTTGAGTGAGTTTGCATCTAACTTTGTCAGATATACGCGATTAACATCCATTAAAGCCCATTGAGGTCAACTGTCAATTTGTGTTGATTGAAAATTTTCGAAGTCTATCATCCTAATTTGAAGACGAATTTCAACATTTCTCATATATTTGAGTGAGTTTGCATCTAACTTTGTCAGATATACGCGATTAACATCCATTAAAGCCCATTGAGGTCAACTGTCAATTTGTGTTGATTGAAAATTTTCAAAGTCTATCTTCCTAATTTGAAGTCGAATTTCAACATTTCTCATATATTCGAGTGAGTTTGCATCTAACTTTGTCAGATATACGCGATTAACATCCATTGAAGCCCATTGAGGTCGACTGCCACTTTGTGTTGATTGAAAATTTTCAAAGTCTATCTTCCTAATTTGAAGTCGAATTTCAACAATTCTCATATATTTGAGTGAGTTTGCATCTAACTTTGTCAGATATACGCGATTAACATCCATTGAAGCCCATTGAGGTCAACTGTCACTTTGTGTTGATTGAAAATTTTCGAAGTCTATCTTCCTAATTTGAAGACGAATTTCAACATTTCTCATATATTCGAGTGAGTTTGCATCTAACTTTGTCAGATATACGCGATTAACATCCATTGAAGCCCATTGAGGTCGACTGTCACTTTGTGTTGATTGAAAATTTTCGAAGTCTATCTTCCTAATTTGAAGTCGAATTTCAACATTTCTCATATATTCGAGTGAGTTTGCATCTAACTTTTTCAGATATACGCGATTAAGATCCATTGAAGCCCATTGAGGTCGACTGTCACTTAGTGTTGATTGAAAATTTTCGAAGTCTATCTTCCTAATTTGAAGTCGAATTTCAACATTTCTTATATATTGGAGTGAGTTTGCATCTAACTTTGTCAGATATCGTCAATTAACATCCATTGAAGCCCATTGAGGTCGTCTGTCACTTTGTGTTGATTGAAAATTTTCGAAGTCTATCTTCCTAATTTGAAGTCGAATTTCAACATTTCTTATATATTGGAGTGAGTTTGCATCTAACTTTGTCAGATATCGTCAATTAACATCCATTGAAGCCCATTGAGGTCGACTGTCACTTTGTGTTGATTGAAAATTTTCAAAGTCTATCTTCCTAATTTGAAGACGAATTTCAACATTTCTCATATATTTGAGTGAGTTTGCATCTAACTTTGTCAGATATACGCGATTAACATCCATTAAAGCCCATTGAGGTCAACTGTCAATTTGTGTTGATTGAAAATTTTCGAAGTCTATCATCCTAATTTGAAGACGAATTTCAACATTTCTCATATATTTGAGTGAGTTTGCATCTAACTTTGTCAGATATACGCGATTAACATCCATTAAAGCCCATTGAGGTCAACTGTCAATTTGTGTTGATTGAAAATTTTCAAAGTCTATCTTCCTAATTTGAAGTCGAATTTCAACATTTCTCATATATTCGAGTGAGTTTGCATCTAACTTTGTCAGATATACGCGATTAACATCCAATGAAGCCCATTGAGGTCGACTGCCACTTTGTGTTGATTGAAAATTTTCAAAGTCTATCTTCCTAATTTGAAGACGAATTTCAACATTTCTCATATATTCGAGTGAGTTGCATCTAACTTTGTCAGATATACGCGATTAAGATCCATTGAAGCCAATTGAGGTCGACTGTCACTTTGTGTTGATTGAAAATTTTCGAAGTCTATCTTCCTAATTTGAAGACGAATTTCAACATTCCTCATATATTCGAGTGAGTTTGCATCTAACTTTGTCAGATATCGTCGATTAACATCCATTGAAGCACATTGAGGTCGATTGTCAATTTGTGTTGATTGAAAATTTTCAAAGTCTATCTTCCTAATTTGAAGACGAATTTCAACATTTCTCATATATTTGAGTGAGTTTGCATCTAACTTTGTCAGATATACGCGATTAACATCCATTGAAGCCCATTGAGGTCAACTGTCACTTTGTGTTGATTGAAAATTTTCAAAGTCTATCTTCCTAATTTGAAGTCGATTTTCAACATTCCTTATATATTGGAGTGAGTTTGCATCTAACTTTGTCAGATATCGTCAATTAACATCCATTGAAGCCCATTGAGGTCGACTGTCACTTTGTGTTGATTGAAAATTTTCAAAGTCTATCTTCCTAATTTGAAGACGAATTTCAACATTTCTCATATATTTGAGTGAGTTTGCATCTAACTTTGTCAGATATACGCGATTAACATCCATTTAAGCCCATTGAGGTCAACTGTCACTTTGTGTTGATTGAAAATTTTCGAAGTCTATCTTCCTAATTTGAAGACGAATTTCAACATTTCCCATATATTTGAGTGAGTTTGCATCTAACTTTGTCAGATATACGCGATTAACATCCATTGAAGCCCATTGAGGTCAACTGTCACTTTGTGTTGATTGAAAATTTTCAAAGTCTATCTTCCTAATTTGAAGTCGAATTTCAACATTCCTCATATATTCGAGTGAGTTTGCATCTAACTTTGTCAGATATACGCGATTAACATCCATTGAAGCCCATTGAGGTCGACTGTCACTTTGTGTTGATTGAAAATTTTCGAAGTCTATCTTCCTAATTTGAAGTCGAATTTCAACATTTCTCATATATTCGAGTGAGTTTGCATCTAACTTTTTCAGATATACGCGATTAAGATCCATTGAAGCCCATTGAGGTCGACTGTCACTTAGTGTTGATTGAAAATTTTCGAAGTCTATCTTCCTAATTTGAAGTCGAATTTCAACATTTCTTATATATTGGAGTGAGTTTGCATCTAACTTTGTCAGATATCGTCAATTAACATCCATTGAAGCCCATTGAGGTCGTCTGTCACTTTGTGTTGATTGAAAATTTTCGAAGTCTATCTTCCTAATTTGAAGTCGAATTTCAACATTTCTTATATATTGGAGTGAGTTTGCATCTAACTTTGTCAGATATCGTCAATTAACATCCATTGAAGCCCATTGAGGTCGACTGTCACTTTGTGTTGATTGAAAATTTTCAAAGTCTATCTTCCTAATTTGAAGACGAATTTCAACATTTCTCATATATTTGAGTGAGTTTGCATCTAACTTTGTCAGATATACGCGATTAACATCCATTAAAGCCCATTGAGGTCAACTGTCAATTTGTGTTGATTGAAAATTTTCGAAGTCTATCATCCTAATTTGAAGACGAATTTCAACATTTCTCATATATTTGAGTGAGTTTGCATCTAACTTTGTCAGATATACGCGATTAACATCCATTAAAGCCCATTGAGGTCAACTGTCAATTTGTGTTGATTGAAAATTTTCAAAGTCTATCTTCCTAATTTGAAGTCGAATTTCAACATTTCTCATATATTCGAGTGAGTTTGCATCTAACTTTGTCAGATATACGCGATTAACATCCAATGAAGCCCATTGAGGTCGACTGCCACTTTGTGTTGATTGAAAATTTTCAAAGTCTATCTTCCTAATTTGAAGACGAATTTCAACATTTCTCATATATTCGAGTGAGTTGCATCTAACTTTGTCAGATATACGCGATTAAGATCCATTGAAGCCAATTGAGGTCGACTGTCACTTTGTGTTGATTGAAAATTTTCGAAGTCTATCTTCCTAATTTGAAGACGAATTTCAACATTCCTCATATATTCGAGTGAGTTTGCATCTAACTTTGTCAGATATCGTCGATTAACATCCATTGAAGCACATTGAGGTCGATTGTCAATTTGTGTTGATTGAAAATTTTCAAAGTCTATCTTCCTAATTTGAAGACGAATTTCAACATTTCTCATATATTTGAGTGAGTTTGCATCTAACTTTGTCAGATATACGCGATTAACATCCATTGAAGCCCATTGAGGTCAACTGTCACTTTGTGTTGATTGAAAATTTTCAAAGTCTATCTTCCTAATTTGAAGTCGATTTTCAACATTCCTTATATATTGGAGTGAGTTTGCATCTAACTTTGTCAGATATCGTCAATTAACATCCATTGAAGCCCATTGAGGTCGACTGTCACTTTGTGTTGATTGAAAATTTTCAAAGTCTATCTTCCTAATTTGAAGACGAATTTCAACATTTCTCATATATTTGAGTGAGTTTGCATCTAACTTTGTCAGATATACGCGATTAACATCCATTTAAGCCCATTGAGGTCAACTGTCACTTTGTGTTGATTGAAAATTTTCGAAGTCTATCTTCCTAATTTGAAGACGAATTTCAACATTTCCCATATATTTGAGTGAGTTTGCATCTAACTTTGTCAGATATACGCGATTAACATCCATTGAAGCCCATTGAGGTCAACTGTCACTTTGTGTTGATTGAAAATTTTCAAAGTCTATCTTCCTAATTTGAAGTCGAATTTCAACATTCCTCATATATTCGAGTGAGTTTGCATCTAACTTTGTCAGATATACGCGATTAACATCCATTGAAGCCCATTGAGGTCGACTGTCACTTTGTGTTGATTGAAAATTTTCAAAGTCTATCTTCCTAATTTGAAGACGAATTTCAACATTTCTTATATATTGGAGTGAGTTTGCATCTAACTTTGTCAGATATCGTCAATTAACATCCATTGAAGCCCATTGAGGTCGACTGTCACTTTGTGTTGATTGAAAATTTTCAAAGTCTATCTTCCTAATTTGAAGTCGAATTTCAACATTTCTCATATATTCGAGTGAGTTTGCATCTAACTTTGTCAGATATACGCGATTAACATCCATTGAAGCCCATTGAGGTCGACTGCCACTTTGTGTTGATTGAAAATTTTCAAAGTCTATCTTCCTAATTTGAAGACGAATTTCAACATTTCTCATATATTCGAGTGAGTTGCATCTAACTTTGTCAGATATACGCGATTAAGATCCATTGAAGCCCATTGAGGTCGACTGTCACTTTGTGTTGATTGAAAATTTTCGAAGTCTATCTTCCTATATTGAAGACGAATTTCAACATTCCTCATATATTCGAGTGAGTTTGCATCTAACTTTGTCAGATATCGTCGATTAACATCCATTGAAGCACATTGAAGTCGATTGTCAATTTGTGTTGATTGAAAATTTTCAAAGTCTATCTTCCTAATTTGAAGACGAATTTCAACATTTCTCATATATTTGAGTGAGTTCGCATCTAACTTTGTCAGATATACGCGATTAACATCCATTGAAGCACATTGAAGTCGATTGTCAATTTGTGTTGATTGATAATTTTCAAAGTCTATCTTCCTAATTTGAAGTCGAATTTCAACAATTCTCATATATTTGAGTGAGTTTGCATCCAACTTTGTCAGATATACGCGATTAAGATCCATTGAAGCCCATTGAGGTCGACTGTCACTTTCTGTTGATTGAAAATTTTCAAAGTCTATCTTCCTAATTTGAAGACGAATTTCAACATTTCTCATATATTTGAGTGAGTTTGCATCTAACTTTGTCAGATATACGCGATTAACATCCATTGAAGCCCATTGAAGTCGATTCTCACTTTGTGTTGATTGAAAATTTTCAAAGTCTATTTTCCTAATTTGAAGTCGAATTTCAACATTTCTCATATATTCGAGTGAGTTTGCATCTAACTTTGTCAGATATACGCGATTAACATCCATTGAAGCCCATTGAGGTCGACTGTCACTTTGTGTTGATTGAAAATTTTCAAAGTCTATCTTCCTAATTTGGAGTCGAATTTCAAACATCTCTTATATATTTGGGAGAGTTTGCATCTAACTATGTCAGATATCGTCGATTAACATCCACTGAAGCCAATTGAGGTCGACTGTCACTTTGTGTTGATTGAAAATTTTCAAAGTCTATCTTCCTAATTTGAAGTCGAATTTCAACATTTCTCATATATTCGAGTGAGTTTGCATCTAACTTTGTCAGATATACGCGATTAACATCCATTGAAGCCCATTGAGGTCGACTGTCACTTTGTGTTGATTGAAAATTTTCGAAGTCTATCTTCCTAATTTGAAGTCAAATTTCAACATTTCTTATATATTTGAGAGAGTTTGCATCTAACTTTGTCAGATATCGTCGATTAACTTCCATTGAAGCCCATTGAGGTCAACTGTCACTTTGTGTTGAATGACAATTTTCAAAGTCTATCTTCCTAATTTGAAGTCGAATTTCAACATTTCTCATATATTTGAGTGAGTTTGCATCTAACTTTGTCATATATACGCGATTAACATCCATTGAAGCCCATTGAAGTCGATTCTCACTTTGTGTTGATTGAAAATTTTCAAAGTCTAACTTCCTAATTTGGAGTCGAATTTCAAACATCTCTTATATATTCGAGTGAGTTTGCATCTAACTTTGTCAGATATCGTCGATTAACATCCATTGAAGCACATTGAGGTCGATTGTCAATTTGTGTTGATTGAAAATTTTCAAAGTCTATCTTCCTAATTTGAAGACGAATTTCAACATTTCTCATATATTTGAGTGAGTTCGCATCTAACTTTGTCAGATATACGCGATTAACATCCATTGAAGCACATTGAGGTCGATTGTCAATTTGTGTTGATTGAAAATTTTCAAAGTCTATCTTCCTAATTTGAAGTCGAATTTCAACAATTCTCATATATTTGAGTGAGTTTGCATATAACTTTGTCAGATATACGCGATTAACATCCATTGAAGCCCATTGAGGTCAACTGTCACTTTGTGTTGATTGAAGATTTTCGAAGTCTATCTTCCTAATTTGAAGACGAATTTCAACATTTCTCATATATTTGAGTGAGTTTGCATCTAACTTTGTCAGATATACGCGATTAACATCCATTGAAGCCCATTGAGGTCAACTGTCACTTTGTGTTGATTGAAAATTTTCAAAGTCTATCTTCCTAATTTGAAGTCGAATTTCAACATTTCTCATATATTTGGGTTAGTTTGCATCTAACTTTGTCAGATATAGGCGATTAAATCCATTGAAGCCCATTGAGGTCGACTGTCACTTTGTGTTGATTGAAAATTTTCAAAGTCTATCTTCCTAATTTGAAGTCGAATTTCAACATTTCTCATATATTCGAGTGAGTTTGCATCTAACTTTGTCAGATATACGCGATTAACATCCATTGAAGCCCATTGAGGTCAACTGTCACTTTGTGTTGATTGAAAATTTTCGAAGTCTATCTTCCTAATTTGAAGACGAATTTCAACATTTCTCATATATTCGAGTGAGTTTGCATCTAACTTTGTCAGATATCGTCGATTAACATCCATTGAAGCACATTGAGGTCGATTGTCAATTTGTGTTGATTGAAAATTTTCAAAGTCTATCTTCCTAATTTGAAGACGAATTTCAACATTTCTCATATATTTGAGTGAGTTCGCATCTAACTTTGTCAGATATACGCGATTAACATCCATTGAAGCACATTGAGGTCGATTGTCAATTTGTGTTGATTGAAAATTTTCAAAGTCTATCTTCCTAATTTGAAGTCGAATTTCAACAATTCTCATATATTTGAGTGAGTTTGCATCTAACTTTGTCAGATATACGCGAGTAACATCCATTGAAGCCCATTGAGGTCAACTGTCACTTTGTGTTGATTGAAAATTTTCAAAGTCTATCTTCCTAATTTGAAGTCGAATTTCAACATTTCTCATATATTTGGGTGAGTTTGCATCTAACTTTGTCAGATATAGGCGATTAAGATCCATTGAAGCCCATTGAAGTCGATTCTCACTTTGTGTTGATTGAAAATTTTCAAAGTCTATCTTCCTCATTTGAAGTCGAATTTCAACATATCTCATATATTTGAATGAGTTTGCATCTAACTTTGTCAGATATCGTCGATTTACATTCATAGAAGCCCATTGAAGTCGATTCTCACTTTGTGTTGATTGAAAATTTTCAAAGTCTATCTTCCTCATTTGAAGTCGAATTTCAACTTTTCTCATATATTTGAGTGATTTTGCATCTAACTTTGTCAGATATCGTCGATTAACTTCCACTGAAGCCCTTTGAGGTCAACTGTCACTTTGTGTTGATTGAAAATTTTCAAAGTGTATCTTCCTAATTTGAAGTCGAATTTCAACATTTCTCATATATTCGAGTGAGTTTGCATCTAACTTTGTCAGATATACGCGATTAACATCCATTGAAGCCCATTGAGGTCGACTGTCACTTTGTGTTGATTGAAAATTTTCGAAGTCTATCTTCCTAATTTGAAGTCAAATTTCAACATTTCTTATATATTTGAGAGAGTTTGCATCTAACTTTGTCAGATATCGTCGATTAACTTCCATTGAAGCCCATTGAGGTCAACTGTCACTTTGTGTTGAATGAAAATTTTCAAAGTCTATCTTCCTAATTTGAAGTCGAATTTCAACATTTCTCATATATTTGAATGAGTTTGCATCTAACTTTGTCAGATATACGCGATTAACATCCATTGAAGCCCATTGAAGTCGATTCTCACTTTGTGTTGATTGAAAATTTTCAAAGTCTATCTTCCTAATTTGAAGTCGAATTTCAACATTTCTCATATATTTGAGAGAGTTTGCATCTAACTATGTCAGATATCGTCGATTAACATCCACTGAAGCCAATTGAGGTCGACTGTCACTTTGTGTTGATTGAAAATTTTCAAAGTCTATCTTCCTAATTTGAAGTCGAATTTCAACATTTCTCATATATTCGAGTGAGTTTGCATCTAACTTTGTCAGATATACGCGATTAACATCCATTGAAGCCCATTGAGGTCAACTGTCACTTTGTGTTGATTGAAAATTTTCGAAGTCTATCTTCCTAATTTGAAGACGAATTTCAACATTTCTCATATATTCGAGTGAGTTTGCATCTAACTTTGTCAGATATCGTCGATTAACATCCATTGAAGCACAGTGAGGTCGATTGTCAATTTGTTTTGATTGAAAATTTTCAAAGTCTATCTTCCTAATTTGAAGACGAATTTCAACATTTCTCATATATTTGAGTGAGTTCGCATCTAACTTTGTCAGATATACGCGATTAACATCCATTGAAGCACATTGAGGTCGATTGTCAATTTATGTTGATTGAAAATTTTCAAAGTCTATCTTCCTAATTTGAAGTCGAATTTCAACAATTCTCATATATTTGAGTGAGTTTGCATCTAACTTTGTCAGATATACGCGATTAACATCCATTGAAGCCCATTGAGGTCAACTGTCACTTTGTGTTGATTGAAGATTTTCGAAGTCTATCTTCCTAATTTGAGGACGAATTTCAACATTTCTCATATATTTGAGTGAGTTTGTATCTAACTTTGTCAGATATACGCGATTAACATCCATTGAAGCCCATTGAGGTCAACTGTCACTTTGTGTTGATTGAAAATTTTCAAAGTCTATCTTCCTAATTTGAAGTCGAATTTCAACATTTCTCATATATTTGGGTGAGTTTGCATCTAACTTTGTCAGATATAGGCGATTAAGATCCATTGAAGCCCATTGAGGTCGACTGTCACTTTGTGTTGATTGAAAATTTTCAAAGTCTATCTTCCTAATTTGAAGACGAATTTCAACATTTCTCATATATTCGAGTGAGTTTGCATCTAACTTTGTCAGATATCGTCGATTAACATCCATTGAAGCACATTGAGGTCGATTGTCAATTTGTGTTGATTGAAAATTTTCAAAGTCTATCTTCCTAATTTGAAGACGAATTTCAACATTTCTCATATATTTGAGTGAGTTCGCATCTAACTTTGTCAGATATACGCGATTAACATCCATTGAAGCACATTGAGATCGATTGTCAATTTGTGTTGATTGAAAATTTTCAAAGTCTATCTTCCTAATTTGAAGTCGAATTTCAGCATTTCTCATATATTCGAGTGAGTTTGCATCTAACTTTGTCAGATATACGCGATTAACATCCATTGAAGCCCATTGAGGTCAACTGTCACTTTGTGTTGATTGAAAATTTTCGAAGTCTATCTTCCTAATTTGAAGACGAATTTCAACATTTCTCATATATTCGAGTGAGTTTGCATCTAACTTTGTCAGATATCGTCGATTAACATCCATTGAAGCACATTGAGGTCGATTGTCAATTTGTGTTGATTGAAAATTTTCAAAGTCTATCTTCCTAATTTGAAGACGAATTTCAACATTTCTCATATATTTGAGTGAGTTCCCATCTAACTTTGTCAGATATACGCGATTAACATCCATTGAAGCACATTGAGGTCGATTGTCAATTTGTGTTGATTGAAAATTTTCAAAGTCTATCTTCCTAATTTGAAGTCGAATTTCAACAATTCTTATATATTTGAGTGAGTTTGCATCTAACTTTGTCAGATATACGCGATTAACATCCATTGAAGCCCATTGAGGTCAACTGTCACTTTGTGTTGATTGAAGATTTTCGAAGTCTATCTTCCTAATTTGAAGACGAATTTCAACATTTCTCATATATTTGAGTGAGTTTGCATCTAACTTTGTCAGATATACGCGATTAACATCCATTGAAGCCCATTGAGGTCAACTGTCACTTTGTGTTGATTGAAAATTTTCAAAGTCTATCTTCCTAATTTGAAGTCGAATTTCAACATTTCTCATATATTCGAGTGAGTTTGCATCTAACTTTGTCAGATATACGCGATTAACATTCATTGAAGCCCATTGAGGTCAACTGTCACTTTGTGTTGATTGAAAATTTTCGAAGTCTATCTTCCTAATTTGAAGACGAATTTCAACATTTCTCATATATTCGAGTGAGTTTGCATCTAACTTTGTCAGATATCGTCGATTAACATCCATTGAAGCACATTGAGGTCGATTGTCAATTTGTGTTGATTGAAAATTTTCAAAGTCTATCTTCCTAATTTGAAGACGAATTTCAACATTTCTCATATATTTGAGTGAGTTCGCATCTAACTTTGTCAGATATACGCGATTAACATCCATTGAAGCACATTGAGGTCGATTGTCAATTTGTGTTGATTGAAAATTTTCAAAGTCTATCTTCCTAATTTGAAGTCGAATTTCAACAATTCTCATATATTTGAGTGAGTTTGCATCTAACTTTGTCAGATATACGCGATTAACATCCATTGAAGCCCATTGAGGTCAACTGTCACTTTGTGTTGATTGAAAATTTTCAAAGTCTATCTTCCTAATTTGAAGACGAATTTCAACATTTCTCATATATTTGAGTGAGTTCGCATCTAACTTTGTCAGATATACGCGATTAACATCCATTGAAGCACATTGAGGTCGATTGTCAATTTGTGTTGATTGAAAATTTTCAAAGTATATCTTCCTAATTTGAAGTCGAATTTCAACAATTCTCATATATTTGAGTGAGTTTGCATCTAACTTTGTCAGATATACGCGATTAACATCCATTGAAGCCCATTGAGGTCAACTGTCACTTTGTGATGATTGAAAATTTTCAAAGTCTATCTTCCTAATTTGAAGTCGAATTTCAACATTTCTCATATATTTGGGTGAGTTTGCATCTAACTTTGTCAGATATAGGCGATTAAGATCCATTGAAGCCCATTGAGGTCAACTGTCACTTTGTGTTGATTGAAAATTTTCAAAGTCTATCTTCCTAATTTGAAGTCGAATTTCAACATTTCTCATATATTTGAATGAGTTTGCATCTAACTTTGTCAGATATCGTCGACTTACATTCATTGAAGCCCATTGAAGTCGATTCTTACTTTGTGTTGATTGAAAATTTTCAAAGTCTATCTTCCTCATTTGAAGTCGAATTTCAACATTTCTCATATATTTGAATGAGTTTGCATCTAACTTTGTCAGATATCGTCGATTTACATTCATTGAAGCCCATTGAAGTCGATTCTCACTTTGTGTTGATTGAAAATTTTCAAAGTCTATCTTCCTCATTTGAAGTCGAATTTCAACATATCCCATATATTTGAATGAGTTTGCATCTAACTTTGTCAGATATCGTCGATTTACATTCATAGAAGCCCATTGAAGTCGATTCTCACTTTGTGTTGATTGAAAATTTTCAAAGTCTATCTTCCTCATTTGAAGTCGAATTTCAACTTTTCTCATATATTTGAGTGATTTTGCATCTAACTTTGTCAGATATCGTCGATTAACTTCCACTGAAGCCCTTTGAGGTCAACTGTCACTTTGTGTTGATTGAAAATTTTCAAAGTGTATCTTCCTAATTTGAAGTCGAATTTCAACATTTCTCATATATTCGAGTGAGTTTGCATCTAACTTTGTCAGATATCGTCGATTAACATCCATTGAAGCCCATTGAGGTCGACTGTCACTTTGTGTTGATTGAAAATTTTCGAAGTCTATCTTCCTAATTTGAAGTCAAATTTCAACATTTCTTATATATTTGAGAGAGTTTGCATCTAACTTTGTCAGATATCGTCGATTAACTCCATTGAAGCCCATTGAGGTCAACTGTCACTTTGTGTTGAATGACAATTTTCAAAGTCTATCTTCCTAATTTGAAGTCGAATTTCAACATTTCTCATATATTTGAGTGAGTTTGCATCTAACTTTGTCAGATATACGCGATTAACATCCATTGAAGCCCATTGAAGTCGATTCTCACTTTGTGTTGATTGAAAATTTTCAAAGTCTATCTTCCTAATTTGAAGTCGAATTTCAACATTTCTCATATATTTGAGAGAGTTTGCATCTAACTTTGTCAGATATCGTCGATTAACTTCCATTGAAGCCCATTGAGGTCAACTGTCACTTTGTGTTGAATGAAAATTTTCAAAGTCTATCTTCCTAATTTGGAGTCGAATTTCAAACATCTCTTATATATTTGGGAGAGTTTGCATCTAACTATGTCAGATATCGTCGATTAACATCCACTGAAGCCAATTGAGGTCGACTGTCACTTTGTGTTGATTGAAAATTTTCAAAGTCTATCTTCCTAATTTGAAGTCGAATTTCAACATTTCTCATATATTCGAGTGAGTTTGCATCTAACTTTGTCAGATATACGCGATTAACATCCATTGAAGCCCATTGAGATCAACTGTCACTTTGTGTTGATTGAAAATTTTCAAAGTCTATCTTCCTAATTTGAAGTCGAATTTCAACATTTCTCATATATTTGAGTGAGTTTGCATCTAACTTTGTCAGATATACGCGATTAACATCCATTGAAGCCCATTGAAGTCGATTCTCACTTTGTGTTGATTGAAAATTTTCAAAGTCTATCTTCCTAATTTGAAGTCGAATTTCAACATTTCTCATATATTTGAGAGAGTTTGCATCTAACTTTGTCAGATATCGTCGATTAACTTCCATTGAAGCCCATTGAGGTCAACTGTCACTTTGTGTTGAATGAAAATTTTCAAAGTCTATCTTCCTAATTTGGAGTCGAATTTCAAACATCTCTTATATATTTGGGAGAGTTTGCATCTAACTATGTCAGATATCGTCGATTAACATCCACTGAAGCCAATTGAGGTCGACTGTCACTTTGTGTTGATTGAAAATTTTTAAAGTCTATCTTCCTAATTTGAAGTCGAATTTCAACATTTCTCATATATTCGAGTGAGTTTGCATCTAACTTTGTCAGATATACGCGATTAACATCCATTGAAGCCCATTGAGGTCAACTGTCACTTTGTGTTGATTGAAAATTTTCGAAGTCTATCTTCCTAATTTGAAGACGAATTTCAACATTTCTCATATATTCGAGTGAGTTTGCATCTAACTTTGTCAGATATCGTCGATTAACATCCATTGAAGCACATTGAGGTCGATTGTCAATTTGTTTTGATTGAAAATTTTCAAAGTCTATCTTCCTAATTTGAAGTCGATTTTCAACATTTCTCATATATTTGGGTGAGTTTGCATCTAACTTTGTCAGATATAGGCGATTAAGATCCATTGAAGCCCATTGAGGTCGACTGTCACTTTGTGTTGATTGAAAATTTTCAAAGTCTATCTTCCTAATTTGAAGTCGAATTTCAACATTTCTCATATATTCGAGTGAGTTTGCATCTAACTTTGTCAGATA
Source organism: Diorhabda sublineata (assembly GCF_026230105.1). NCBI lineage: Eukaryota > Metazoa > Arthropoda > Insecta > Coleoptera > Chrysomelidae > Diorhabda > Diorhabda sublineata. Next base: position 1,639,703 of record NC_079483.1, read on the forward strand.
TACGCGATTAACATCCATTGAAGCCCATTGAGGTCAACTGTCACTTTGTGTTGATTGAAAATTTTCGAAGTCTATCTTCCTAATTTGAAGTCGATTTTCAACATTTCTCATATATTTGGGTGAGTTTGCATCTAACTTTGTCAGATATAGGCGATTAAGATCCATTGAAGCCCATTGAGGTCGACTGTCACTTTGTGTTGATTGAAAATTTTCAAAGTCTATCTTCCTAATTTGAAGTCGAATTTCAACATTTCTCATATATTTGAGTGAGTTTGCATCTAACTTTGTCAGATATACGCGATTAACATCCATTGAAGCCCATTGAGGTCGACTGCCACTTTGTGTTGATTGAAAATTTTCAAAGTCTATCTTCCTAATTTGAAGACGAATTTCAACATTTCTCATATATTTGAGTGAGTTCGCATCTAACTTTGTCAGATATACGCGATTAACATCCATTGAAGCACATTGAGGTCGATTGTCAATTTGTGTTGATTGAAAATTTTCAAAGTCTATCTTCCTAATTTGAAGTCGAATTTCAACAATTCTCATATATTTGAGTGAGTTTGCATCTAACTTTGTCAGATATACGCGATTAACATCCATTGAAGCCCATTGAGGTCAACTGTCACTTTGTGTTGATTGAAGATTTTCGAAGTCTATCTTCCTAATTTGAAGACGAATTTCAACATTTCTCATATATTTGAGTGAGTTTGCATCTAACTTTGTCAGATATACGCGATTAACATCCATTGAAGCCCATTGAGGTCAACTGTCACTTTGTGTTGATTGAAAATTTTCAAAGTCTATCTTCCTAATTTGAAGTCGAATTTCAACATTTCTCATATATTTGGGTGAGTTTGCATCTAACTTTGTCAGATATAGGCGATTAAGATCCACTGAAGCCCATTGAGGTCGACTGTCACTTTGTGTTGATTGAAAATTTTTAAAGTCTATCTTCCTAATTTGAAGTCGAATTTCAACATTTCTCATATATTCGAGTGAGTTTGCATCTAACTTTGTCAGATATACGCGATTAACATCCATTGAAGCCCATTGAGGTCAACTGTCACTTTGTGTTGATTGAAAATTTTAGAAGTCTATCTTCCTAATTTGAAGACGAATTTCAACATTTCTCATATATTCGAGTGAGTTTGCATCTAACTTTGTCAGATATCGTCGATTAACATCCATTGAAGCACATTGAGGTCGATTGTCAATTTGTGTTGATTGAAAATTTTCAAAGTCTATCTTCCTAATTTGAAGTCGAATTTCAACAATTCTCATATATTTGAGTGAGTTTGCATCTAACTTTGTCAGATATACGCGATTAACATCCATTGAAGCCCATTGAGGTCAACGGTCACTTTGTGTTGATTGAAGATTTTCGAAGTCTATCTTCCTAATTTGAAGACGAATTTCAACATTTCTCATATATTTGAGTGAGTTTGCATCTAACTTTGTCAGATATACGCGATTAACATCCATTGAAGCCCATTGAGGTCAACTGTCACTTTGTGTTGATTGAAAATTTTCAAAGTCTATCTTCCTAATTTGAAGTCGATTTTCAACATTTCTCATATATTTGGGTGAGTTTGCATCTAACTTTGTCAGATATAGGCGATTAAGATCCATTGAAGCCCATTGAGGTCGACTGTCACATTGTGTTGATTGAAAATTTTCAAAGTCTATCTTCCTAATTTGAAGTCGAATTTCAACATTTCTCATATATTCGAGTGAGTTTGCATCTAACTTTGTCAGATATACGCGATTAACATCCATTGAAGCCCATTGAGGTCAACTGTCACTTTGTGTTGATTGAAAATTTTCAAAGTCTATCTTCCTAATTTGAAGTCGAATTTCAACATTTCTCATATATTTGGGTTAGTTTGCATCTAACTTTGTCAGATATAGGCGATTAAATCCATTGAAGCCCATTGAGGTCGACTGTCACTTTGTGTTGATTGAAAATTTTCAAAGTCTATCTTCCTAATTTGAAGTCGAATTTCAACATTTCTCATATATTCGAGTGAGTTTGCATCTAACTTTGTCAGATATACGCGATTAACATCCATTGAAGCCCATTGAGGTCAACTGTCACTTTGTGTTGATTGAAAATTTTCGAAGTCTATCTTCCTAATTTGAAGACGAATTTCAACATTTCTCATATATTCGAGTGAGTTTGCATCTAACTTTGTCAGATATCGTCGATTAACATCCATTGAAGCACATTGAGGTCGATTGTCAATTTGTGTTGATTGAAAATTTTCAAAGTATATCTTCCTAATTTGAAGACGAATTTCAACATTTCTCATATATTTGAGTGAGTTCGCATCTAACTTTGTCAGATATACGCGATTAACATCCATTGAAGCACATTGAGGTCGATTGTCAATTTGTGTTGATTGAAAATTTTCAAAGTCTATCTTCCTAATTTGAAGTCGAATTTCAACAATTCTCATATATTTGAGTGAGTTTGCATCTAACTTTGTCAGATATACGCGATTAACATCCATTGAAGCCCATTGAGGTCAACGGTCACTTTGTGTTCTTTGAAGATTTTCGAAGTCTATCTTCCTAATTTGAAGACGAATTTCAACATTTCTCATATATTTGAGTGAGTTTGCATCTAACTTTGTCAGATATACGCGATTAACATCCATTGAAGCCCATTGAGGTCAACTGTCACTTTGTGTTGATTGAAAATTTTCAAAGTCTATCTTCCTAATTTGAAGTCGATTTTCAACATTTCTCATATATTTGGGTGAGTTTGCATCTAACTTTGTCAGATATAGGCGATTAAGATCCATTGAAGCCCATTGAGGTCGACTGTCACTTTGTGTTGATTGAAAATTTTCAAAGTCTATCTTCCTAATTTGAAGTCGAATTTCAACATTTCTCATATATTCGAGTTAGTTTGCATCTAACTTTGTCAGATATACGCGATTAACATCCATTGAAGCCCATTGAGGTCAACGGTCACTTTGTGTTCTTTGAAGATTTTCGAAGTCTATCTTCCTAATTTGAAGACGAATTTCAACATTTCTCATATATTTGAGTGAGTTTGCATCTAACTTTGTCAGATATACGCGATTAACATCCATTGAAGCCCATTGAGGTCGACTGCCACTTTGTGTTGATTGAAAATTTTCAAAGTCTATCTTCCTAATTTGAAGTCGAATTTCAACAATTCTCATATATTTGAGTGAGTTTGCATCTAACTTTGTCAGATATACGCGATTAACATCCATTGAAGCCCATTGAGGTCAACGGTCACTTTGTGTTCTTTGAAGATTTTCGAAGTCTATCTTCCTAATTTGAAGACGAATTTCAACATTTCTCATATATTTGAGTGAGTTTGCATCTAACTTTGTCAGATATACGCGATTAACATCCATTGAAGCCCATTGAGGTCAACTGTCACTTTGTGTTGATTGAAAATTTTCAAAGTCTATCTTCCTAATTTGAAGTCGAATTTCAACATTTCTCATATATTTGGGTGAGTTTGCATCTAACTTTGTCAGATATAGGCGATTAAGATCCATTGAAGCCCATTGAGGTCGACTGTCACTTTGTGTTGATTGAAAATTTTCAAAGTCTATCTTCCTAATTTGAAGTCGAATTTCAACATTTCTCATATATTCGAGTGAGTTTGCATCTAACTTTGTCAGATATACGCGATTAACATCTATTGAAGCCCATTGAGGTCAACTGTCACTTTGTGTTGATTGAAAATTTTAGAAGTCTATCTTCCTAATTTGAAGACGAATTTCAACATTTCTCATATATTCGAGTGAGTTTGCATCTAACTTTGTCAGATATCGTCGATTAACATCCATTGAAGCACATTGAGGTCGATTGTCAATTTGTGTTGATTGAAAATTTTCAAAGTCTATCTTCCTAATTTGAAGTCGAATTTCAACAATTCTCATATATTTGAGTGAGTTTGCATCTAACTTTGTCAGATATACGCGATTAACATCCATTGAAGCCCATTGAGGTCAACGGTCACTTTGTGTTGATTGAAGATTTTCGAAGTCTATCTTCCTAATTTGAAGACGAATTTCAACATTTCTCATATATTTGAGTGAGTTTGCATCTAACTTTGTCAGATATACGCGATTAACATCCATTGAAGCCCATTGAGGTCAACTGTCACTTTGTGTTGATTGAAAATTTTCAAAGTCTATCTTCCTAATTTGAAGTCGATTTTCAACATTTCTCATATATTTGGGTGAGTTTGCATCTAACTTTGTCAGATATAGGCGATTAAGATCCATTGAAGCCCATTGAGGTCGACTGTCACATTGTGTTGATTGAAAATTTTCAAAGTCTATCTTCCTAATTTGAAGTCGAATTTCAACATTTCTCATATATTCGAGTGAGTTTGCATCTAACTTTGTCAGATATACGCGATTAACATCCATTGAAGCCCATTGAGGTCAACTGTCACTTTGTGTTGATTGAAAATTTTCGAAGTCTATCTTCCTAATTTGAAGACGAATTTCAACATTTCTCATATATTCGAGTGAGTTTGCATCTAACTTTGTCAGATATCGTCGATTAACATCCATTGAAGCACATTGAGGTCGATTGTCAATTTGTGTTGATTGAAAATTTTCAAAGTATATCTTCCTAATTTGAAGACGAATTTCAACATTTCTCATATATTTGAGTGAGTTCGCATCTAACTTTGTCAGATATACGCGATTAACATCCATTGAAGCACATTGAGGTCGATTGTCAATTTGTGTTGATTGAAAATTTTCAAAGTCTATCTTCCTAATTTGAAGTCGAATTTCAACAATTCTCATATATTTGAGTGAGTTTGCATCTAACTTTGTCAGATATACGCGATTAACATCCATTGAAGCCCATTGAGGTCAACGGTCACTTTGTGTTCTTTGAAGATTTTCGAAGTCTATCTTCCTAATTTGAAGACGAATTTCAACATTTCTCATATATTTGAGTGAGTTTGCATCTAACTTTGTCAGATATACGCGATTAACATCCATTGAAGCCCATTGAGGTCAACTGTCACTTTGTGTTGATTGAAAATTTTCAAAGTCTATCTTCCTAATTTGAAGTCGATTTTCAACATTTCTCATATATTTGGGTGAGTTTGCATCTAACTTTGTCAGATATAGGCGATTAAGATCCATTGAAGCCCATTGAGGTCGACTGTCACATTGTGTTGATTGAAAATTTTCAAAGTCTATCTTCCTAATTTGAAGTCGAATTTCAACATTTCTCATATATTCGAGTGAGTTTGCATCTAACTTTGTCAGATATACGCGATTAACATCCATTGAAGCCCATTGAGGTCAACTGTCACTTTGTGTTGATTGAAAATTTTCGAAGTCTATCTTCCTAATTTGAAGACGAATTTCAACATTTCTCATATATTCGAGTGAGTTTGCATCTAACTTTGTCAGATATCGTCGATTAACATCCATTGAAGCACATTGAGGTCGATTGTCAATTTGTGTTGATTGAAAATTTTCAAAGTATATCTTCCTAATTTGAAGACGAATTTCAACATTTCTCATATATTTGAGTGAGTTCGCATCTAACTTTGTCAGATATACGCGATTAACATCCATTGAAGCACATTGAGGTCGATTGTCAATTTGTGTTGATTGAAAATTTTCAAAGTCTATCTTCCTAATTTGAAGTCGAATTTCAACAATTCTCATATATTTGAGTGAGTTTGCATCTAACTTTGTCAGATATACGCGATTAACATCCATTGAAGCCCATTGAGGTCAACGGTCACTTTGTGTTCTTTGAAGATTTTCGAAGTCTATCTTCCTAATTTGAAGACGAATTTCAACATTTCTCATATATTTGAGTGAGTTTGCATCTAACTTTGTCAGATATACGCGATTAACATCCATTGAAGCCCATTGAGGTCAACTGTCACTTTGTGTTGATTGAAAATTTTCAAAGTCTATCTTCCTAATTTGAAGTCGAATTTCAACATTTCTCATATATTCGAGTGAGTTTGCATCTAACTTTGTCAGATATACGCGATTAACATCCATTGAAGCCCATTGAGGTCAACTGTCACTTTGTGTTGATTGAAAATTTTCGAAGTCTATCTTCCTAATTTGAAGTCGATTTTCAACATTTCTCATATATTTGGGTGAGTTTGCATCTAACTTTGTCAGATATAGGCGATTAAGATCCATTGAAGCCCATTGAGGTCGACTGTCACTTTGTGTTGATTGAAAATTTTCAAAGTCTATCTTCCTAATTTGAAGTCGAATTTCAACATTTCTCATATATTCGAGTGAGTTTGCATCTAACTTTGTCAGATATACGCGATTAACATCCATTGAAGCCCATTGAGGTCAACGGTCACTTTGTGTTCTTTGAAGATTTTCGAAGTCTATCTTCCTAATTTGAAGACGAATTTCAACATTTCTCATATATTTGAGTGAGTTTGCATCTAACTTTGTCAGATATACGCGATTAACATCCATTGAAGCCCATTGAGGTCGACTGCCACTTTGTGTTGATTGAAAATTTTCAAAGTCTATCTTCCTAATTTGAAGAGGAATTTCAACATTTCTCATATATTCGAGTGAGTTTGCATCTAACTTTGTCAGATATACGCGATTAACATCCATTGAAGCCCATTGAGGTCAACGGTCACTTTGTGTTCTTTGAAGATTTCCGAAGTCTATCTTCCTAATTTGAAGTCGATTTTCAACATTTCTCATATATTTGGGTGAGTTTGCATCTAACTTTGTCAGATATACGCGATTAACATCCATTGAAGCCCATTGAGGTCAACGGTCACTTTGTGTTCTTTGAAGATTTTCGAAGTCTATCTTCCTAATTTGAAGTCGATTTTCAACATTTCTCATATATTTGGGTGAGTTTGCATCTAACTTTGTCAGATATAGGCGATTAAGATCCATTGAAGCCCATTGAGGTCGACTGTCACTTTGTGTTGATTGAAAATTTTCAAAGTCTATCTTCCTAATTTGAAGTCGAATTTCAACATTTCTCATATATTCGAGTGAGTTTGCATCTAACTTTGTCAGATATACGCGATTAACATCCATTGAAGCCCATTGAGGTCAACTGTCACTTTGTGTTGATTGAAAATTTTCGAAGTCTATCTTCCTAATTTGAAGTCGATTTTCAACATTTCTCATATATTTGGGTGAGTTTGCATCTAACTTTGTCAGATATAGGCGATTAAGATCCATTGAAGCCCATTGAGGTCGACTGTCACTTTGTGTTGATTGAAAATTTTCAAAGTCTATCTTCCTAATTTGAAGTCGAATTTCAACATTTCTCATATATTCGAGTGAGTTTGCATCTAACTTTGTCAGATATACGCGATTAACATCCATTGAAGCCCATTGAGGTCAACGGTCACTTTGTGTTCTTTGAAGATTTTCGAAGTCTATCTTCCTAATTTGAAGACGAATTTCAACATTTCTCATATATTTGAGTGAGTTTGCATCTAACTTTGTCAGATATACGCGATTAACATCCATTGAAGCCCATTGAGGTCGACTGCCACTTTGTGTTGATTGAAAATTTTCAAAGTCTATCTTCCTAATTTGAAGAGGAATTTCAACATTTCTCATATATTCGAGTGAGTTTGCATCTAACTTTGTCAGATATACGCGATTAAGATCCATTGAAGCCCATTGAGGTCGACTGTCACTTTGTGTTGATTGAAAATTTTCAAAGTCTATCTTCCTAATTTGAAGACGAATTTCAACATTTCTTATATATTGGAGTGAGTTTGCATCTAACTTTGTCAGATATCGTCAATTAACATCCATTGAAGCCCATTGAGGTCGACTGTCACTTTGTGTTGATTGAAAATTTTCAAAGTCTATCTTCCTAATTTGAAGTCGAATTTCAACATTTCTCATATATTCGAGTGAGTTTGCATCTAACTTTGTCAGATATACGCGATTAACATCCATTGAAGCCCATTGAGGTCGACTGCCACTTTGTGTTGATTGAAAATTTTCAAAGTCTATCTTCCTAATTTGAAGACGAATTTCAACATTTCTTATATATTCGAGTGAGTTGCATCTAACTTTGTCAGATATACGCGATTAAGATCCATTGAAGCCCATTGAGGTCGACTGTCACTTTGTGTTGATTGAAAATTTTCGAAGTCTATCTTCCTAATTTGAAGACGAATTTCAACATTCCTCATATATTCGAGTGAGTTTGCATCTAACTTTGTCAGATATCGTCGATTAACATCCATTGAAGCACATTGAGGTCGATTGTCAATTTGTGTTGATTGAAAATTTTCAAAGTCTATCTTCCTAATTTGAAGACGAATTTCAACATTTCTCATATATTCGAGTGAGTTGCATCTAACTTTGTCAGATATACGCGATTAAGATCCATTGAAGCCCATTGAGGTCGACTGTCACTTTGTGTTGATTGAAAATTTTCGAAGTCTATCTTCCTAATTTGAAGACGAATTTCAACATTCCTCATATATTCGAGTGAGTTTGCATCTAACTTTGTCAGATATCGTCGATTAACATCCATTGAAGCACATTGAGGTCGATTGTCAATTTGTGTTGATTGAAAATTTTCAAAGTCTATCTTCCTAATTTGAAGACGAATTTCAACATTTCTCATATATTTGAGTGAGTTCGCATCTAACTTTGTCAGATATACGCGATTAACATCCATTGAAGCACATTGAGGTCGATTGTCAATTTGTGTTGATTGAAAATTTTCAAAGTCTATCTTCCTAATTTGAAGACGAATTTCAACATTTCTCATATATTTGAGTGAGTTTGCATCTAACTTTGTCAGATATACGCGATTAACATCCATTGAAGCCCATTGAGGTCGACTGCCACTTTGTGTTGATTGAAAATTTTCAAAGTCTATCTTCCTAATTTGAAGAGGAATTTCAACATTTCTCATATATTCGAGTGAGTTTGCATCTAACTTTGTCAGATATACGCGATTAACATCCATTGAAGCCCATTGAGGTCAACGGTCACTTTGTGTTCTTTGAAGATTTTCGAAGTCTATCTTCCTAATTTGAAGTCGATTTTCAACATTTCTCATATATTTGGGTGAGTTTGCATCTAACTTTGTCAGATATACGCGATTAACATCCATTGAAGCCCATTGAGGTCAACGGTCACTTTGTGTTCTTTGAAGATTTTCGAAGTCTATCTTCCTAATTTGAAGTCGATTTTCAACATTTCTCATATATTTGGGTGAGTTTGCATCTAACTTTGTCAGATATAGGCGATTAAGATCCATTGAAGCCCATTGAGGTCGACTGTCACTTTGTGTTGATTGAAAATTTTCAAAGTCTATCTTCCTAATTTGAAGTCGAATTTCAACATTTCTCATATATTCGAGTGAGTTTGCATCTAACTTTGTCAGATATACGCGATTAACATCCATTGAAGCCCATTGAGGTCAACTGTCACTTTGTGTTGATTGAAAATTTTCGAAGTCTATCTTCCTAATTTGAAGTCGATTTTCAACATTTCTCATATATTTGGGTGAGTTTGCATCTAACTTTGTCAGATATAGGCGATTAAGATCCATTGAAGCCCATTGAGGTCGACTGTCACTTTGTGTTGATTGAAAATTTTCAAAGTCTATCTTCCTAATTTGAAGTCGAATTTCAACATTTCTCATATATTCGAGTGAGTTTGCATCTAACTTTGTCAGATATACGCGATTAACATCCATTGAAGCCCATTGAGGTCAACGGTCACTTTGTGTTCTTTGAAGATTTTCGAAGTCTATCTTCCTAATTTGAAGACGAATTTCAACATTTCTCATATATTTGAGTGAGTTTGCATCTAACTTTGTCAGATATACGCGATTAACATCCATTGAAGCCCATTGAGGTCGACTGCCACTTTGTGTTGATTGAAAATTTTCAAAGTCTATCTTCCTAATTTGAAGAGGAATTTCAACATTTCTCATATATTCGAGTGAGTTTGCATCTAACTTTGTCAGATATACGCGATTAAGATCCATTGAAGCCCATTGAGGTCGACTGTCACTTTGTGTTGATTGAAAATTTTCAAAGTCTATCTTCCTAATTTGAAGACGAATTTCAACATTTCTTATATATTGGAGTGAGTTTGCATCTAACTTTGTCAGATATCGTCAATTAACATCCATTGAAGCCCATTGAGGTCGACTGTCACTTTGTGTTGATTGAAAATTTTCAAAGTCTATCTTCCTAATTTGAAGTCGAATTTCAACATTTCTCATATATTCGAGTGAGTTTGCATCTAACTTTGTCAGATATACGCGATTAACATCCATTGAAGCCCATTGAGGTCGACTGCCACTTTGTGTTGATTGAAAATTTTCAAAGTCTATCTTCCTAATTTGAAGACGAATTTCAACATTTCTCATATATTCGAGTGAGTTGCATCTAACTTTGTCAGATATACGCGATTAAGATCCATTGAAGCCCATTGAGGTCGACTGTCACTTTGTGTTGATTGAAAATTTTCGAAGTCTATCTTCCTAATTTGAAGACGAATTTCAACATTCCTCATATATTCGAGTGAGTTTGCATCTAACTTTGTCAGATATCGTCGATTAACATCCATTGAAGCACATTGAGGTCGATTGTCAATTTGTGTTGATTGAAAATTTTCAAAGTCTATCTTCCTAATTTGAAGACGAATTTCAACATTTCTCATATATTCGAGTGAGTTGCATCTAACTTTGTCAGATATACGCGATTAAGATCCATTGAAGCCCATTGAGGTCGACTGTCACTTTGTGTTGATTGAAAATTTTCGAAGTCTATCTTCCTAATTTGAAGACGAATTTCAACATTCCTCATATATTCGAGTGAGTTTGCATCTAACTTTGTCAGATATCGTCGATTAACATCCATTGAAGCACATTGAGGTCGATTGTCAATTTGTGTTGATTGAAAATTTTCAAAGTCTATCTTCCTAATTTGAAGACGAATTTCAACATTTCTCATATATTTGAGTGAGTTCGCATCTAACTTTGTCAGATATACGCGATTAACATCCATTGAAGCACATTGAGGTCGATTGTCAATTTGTGTTGATTGAAAATTTTCAAAGTCTATCTTCCTAATTTGAAGACGAATTTCAACATTTCTCATATATTTGAGTGAGTTTGCATCTAACTTTGTCAGATATACGCGATTAACATCCATTGAAGCCCATTGAGGTCAACTGTCACTTTGTGTTGATTGAAAATTTTCGAAGTCTATCTTCCTAATTTGAAGTCGATTTTCAACATTTCTCATATATTTTGGGTGAGTTTGCATCTAACTTTGTCAGATATAGGCGATTAAGATCCATTGAAGCCCATTGAGGTCGACTGTCACTTTGTGTTGATTGAAAATTTTCAAAGTCTATCTTCCTAATTTGAAGTCGAATTTCAACATTTCTCATATATTCGAGTGAGTTTGCATCTAACTTTGTCAGATATACGCGATTAACATCCATTGAAGCCCATTGAGGTCAACGGTCACTTTGTGTTCTTTGAAGATTTTCGAAGTCTATCTTCCTAATTTGAAGACGAATTTCAACATTTCTCATATATTTGAGTGAGTTTGCATCTAACTTTGTCAGATATACGCGATTAACATCCATTGAAGCCCATTGAGGTCGACTGCCACTTTGTGTTGATTGAAAATTTTCAAAGTCTATCTTCCTAATTTGAAGAGGAATTTCAACATTTCTCATATATTCGAGTGAGTTTGCATCTAACTTTGTCAGATATACGCGATTAAGATCCATTGAAGCCCATTGAGGTCGACTGTCACTTTGTGTTGATTGAAAATTTTCAAAGTCTATCTTCCTAATTTGAAGACGAATTTCAACATTTCTTATATATTGGAGTGAGTTTGCATCTAACTTTGTCAGATATCGTCAATTAACATCCATTGAAGCCCATTGAGGTCGACTGTCACTTTGTGTTGATTGAAAATTTTCAAAGTCTATCTTCCTAATTTGAAGTCGAATTTCAACATTTCTCATATATTCGAGTGAGTTTGCATCTAACTTTGTCAGATATACGCGATTAACATCCATTGAAGCCCATTGAGGTCGACTGCCACTTTGTGTTGATTGAAAATTTTCAAAGTCTATCTTCCTAATTTGAAGACGAATTTCAACATTTCTCATATATTCGAGTGAGTTGCATCTAACTTTGTCAGATATACGCGATTAAGATCCATTGAAGCCCATTGAGGTCGACTGTCACTTTGTGTTGATTGAAAATTTTCGAAGTCTATCTTCCTAATTTGAAGACGAATTTCAACATTCCTCATATATTCGAGTGAGTTTGCATCTAACTTTGTCAGATATCGTCGATTAACATCCATTGAAGCACATTGAGGTCGATTGTCAATTTGTGTTGATTGAAAATTTTCAAAGTCTATCTTCCTAATTTGAAGACGAATTTCAACATTTCTCATATATTCGAGTGAGTTGCATCTAACTTTGTCAGATATACGCGATTAAGATCCATTGAAGCCCATTGAGGTCGACTGTCACTTTGTGTTGATTGAAAATTTTCGAAGTCTATCTTCCTAATTTGAAGACGAATTTCAACATTCCTCATATATTCGAGTGAGTTTGCATCTAACTTTGTCAGATATCGTCGATTAACATCCATTGAAGCACATTGAGGTCGATTGTCAATTTGTGTTGATTGAAAATTTTCAAAGTCTATCTTCCTAATTTGAAGACGAATTTCAACATTTCTCATATATTTGAGTGAGTTCGCATCTAACTTTGTCAGATATACGCGATTAACATCCATTGAAGCACATTGAGGTCGATTGTCAATTTGTGTTGATTGAAAATTTTCAAAGTCTATCTTCCTAATTTGAAGTCGAATTTTAACAATTCTCATATATTTGAGTGAGTTTGCATCCAACTTTGTCAGATATACGCGATTAAGATCCATTGAAGCCCATTGAGGTCGACTGTCACTTTGTGTTGATTGAAAATTTTCAAAGTCTATCTTCCTAATTTGAAGACGAATTTCAACATTTCTCATATATTTGAGTGAGTTTGCATCTAACTTTGTCAGATATACGCGATTAACATCCATTTAAGCCCATTGAGGTCAACTGTCACTTTGTGTTGATTGAAAATTTTCGAAGTCTATCATCCTAATTTGAAGACGAATTTCAACATTTCTCATATATTTGAGTGAGTTTGCATCTAACTTTGTCAGATATACGCGATTAACATCCATTGAAGCCCATTGAGGTCAACTGTCAATTTGTGTTGATTGAAAATTTTCAAAGTCTATCTTCCTAATTTGAAGTCGAATTTCAACATTTCTCATATATTCGAGTGAGTTTGCATCTAACTTTGTCAGATATACGCGATTAACATCCATTGAAGCCCATTGAGGTCGACTGCCACTTTGTGTTGATTGAAAATTTTCAAAGTCTATCTTCCTAATTTGAAGTCGAATTTCAACATTTCTCATATATTTGAGTGAGTTTGCATCTAACTTTGTCAGATATCGTCGATTAACATCCATTGAAGCACATTGAGGTCGATTGTCAATTTGTGTTGATTGAAAATTTTCAAAGTCTATCTTCCTAATTTGAAGTCGAATTTCAACATTTCTCATATATTTGAGTGAGTTTGCATCTAACTTTGTCAGATATCGTCGATTAACATCCATTGAAGCACATTGAGGTCGATTGTCAATTTGTGTTGATTGAAAATTTTCAAAGTCTATCTTCCTAATTTAAAGACGAATTCCAACATTTCTCATATATTCGAGTGAGTTTGCATCTAACTTTGTCAGATATACGCGATTAACATCCATTGAAGCCCATTGAGGTCGACTGCCACTTTGTGTTGATTGAAAATTTTCGAAGTCTATCTTCCTAATTTGAAGTCGAATTTCAACATTTCTTATATATTGGAGTGAGTTTGCATCTAACTTTGTCAGATATACGCGATTAAGATCCATTGAAGCCCATTGAGGTCGACTGTCACTTTGTGTTGATTGAAAATTTTCAAAGTCTATCTTCCTAATTTGAAGACGAATTTCAACATTTCTCATATATTTGAGTGAGTTGCATCTAACTTTGTCAGATATACGCGATTAACATCCATTGAAGCACATTGAGGTCGATTGTCAATTTGTGTTGATTGAAAATTTTCAAAGTCTATCTTCCTAATTTGAAGTCGAATTTCAACAATTCTCATATATTTGAGTGAGTTTGCATCTAACTTTGTCAGATATCGTCAATTAACATCCATTGAAGCCCATTGAGGTCGACTGTCACTTTGTGTTGATTGAAAATTTTCGAAGTCTATCTTCCTAATTTGAAGTCGAATTTCAACATTTCTTATATATTGGAGTGAGTTTGCATCTAACTTTGTCAGATATCGTCAATTAACATCCATTGAAGCCCATTGAGGTCGACTGCCACTTTGTGTTGATTGAAAATTTTCAAAGTCTATCTTCCTAATTTGAAGTCGAATTTCAACATTTCTCATATATTTGAGTGAGTTTGCATCTAACTTTGTCAGATATCGTCGATTAACATCCATTGAAGCACATTGAGGTCGATTGTCAATTTGTGTTGATTGAAAATTTTCAAAGTCTATCTTCCTAATTTGAAGTCGAATTTCAACATTTCTCATATATTTGAGTGAGTTTGCATCTAACTTTGTCAGATATCGTCGATTAACATCCATTGAAGCACATTGAGGTCGATTGTCAATTTGTGTTGATTGAAAATTTTCAAAGTCTATCTTCCTAATTTAAAGACGAATTCCAACATTTCTCATATATTCGAGTGAGTTTGCATCTAACTTTGTCAGATATACGCGATTAACATCCATTGAAGCCCATTGAGGTCGACTGCCACTTTGTGTTGATTGAAAATTTTCGAAGTCTATCTTCCTAATTTGAAGTCGAATTTCAACATTTCTTATATATTGGAGTGAGTTTGCATCTAACTTTGTCAGATATCGTCAATTAACATCCATTGAAGCCCATTGAGGTCGACTGCCACTTTGTGTTGATTGAAAATTTTCAAAGTCTATCTTCCTAATTTGAAGTCGAATTTCAACATTTCTCATATATTTGAGTGAGTTTGCATCTAACTTTGTCAGATATCGTCGATTAACATCCATTGAAGCACATTGAGGTCGATTGTCAATTTGTGTTGATTGAAAATTTTCAAAGTCTATCTTCCTAATTTGAAGTCGAATTTCAACATTTCTCATATATTTGAGTGAGTTTGCATCTAACTTTGTCAGATATCGTCGATTAACATCCATTGAAGCACATTGAGGTCGATTGTCAATTTGTGTTGATTGAAAATTTTCAAAGTCTATCTTCCTAATTTAAAGACGAATTCCAACATTTCTCATATATTCGAGTGAGTTTGCATCTAACTTTGTCAGATATACGCGATTAACATCCATTGAAGCCCATTGAGGTCGACTGCCACTTTGTGTTGATTGAAAATTTTCGAAGTCTATCTTCCTAATTTGAAGTCGAATTTCAACATTTCTTATATATTGGAGTGAGTTTGCATCTAACTTTGTCAGATATACGCGATTAAGATCCATTGAAGCCCATTGAGGTCGACTGTCACTTTGTGTTGATTGAAAATTTTCAAAGTCTATCTTCCTAATTTGAAGACGAATTTCAACATTTCTCATATATTTGAGTGAGTTGCATCTAACTTTGTCAGATATACGCGATTAACATCCATTGAAGCACATTGAGGTCGATTGTCAATTTGTGTTGATTGAAAATTTTCAAAGTCTATCTTCCTAATTTGAAGTCAAATTTCAACAATTCTCATATATTTGAGTGAGTTTGCATCTAACTTTGTCAGATATCGTCAATTAACATCCATTGAAGCCCATTGAGGTCGACTGTCACTTTGTGTTGATTGAAAATTTTCGAAGTCTATCTTCCTAATTTGAAGTCGAATTTCAACATTTCTTATATATTGGAGTGAGTTTGCATCTAACTTTGTCAGATATCGTCAATTAACATCCATTGAAGCCCATTGAGGTCGACTGTCACTTTGTGTTGATTGAAAATTTTCAAAGTCTATCTTCCTAATTTGAAGACGAATTTCAACATTTCTCATATATTTGAGTGAGTTTGCATCTAACATTGTCAGATATACGCGATTAACATCCATTTAAGCCCATTGAGGTCAACTGTCACTTTGTGTTGATTGAAAATTTTCGAAGTCTATCATCCTAATTTGAAGACGAATTTCAACATTCCTCATATATTCGAGTGAGTTTGCATCTAACTTTGTCAGATATCGTCGATTAACATCCATTGAAGCACATTGAGGTCGATTGTCAATTTGTGTTGATTGAAAATTTTCAAAGTCTATCTTCCTAATTTGAAGACGAATTTCAACATTCCTCATATATTTGAGTGAGTTTGCATCTAACTTTGTCAGATATACGCGATTAACATCCATTGAAGCCCATTGAGGTCAACTGTCACTTTGTGTTGATTGAAAATTTTCGAAGTCTATCTTCCTAATTTGAAGACGAATTTCAACATTTCTCATATATTTGAGTGAGTTTGCATCTAACTTTGTCAGATATACGCGATTAACATCCATTGAAGCCCATTGAGGTCAACTGTCACTTTGTGTTGATTGAAAATTTTCAAAGTCTATCTTCCTAATTTGAAGTCGAATTTCAACATTTCTCATATATTCGAGTGAGTTTGCATCTAACTTTGTCACATATACGCGATTAACATCCATTGAAGCCCATTGAGGTCAACTATCACTTTGTGTTGATTGAAAATTTTCGAAGTCTATCTTCCTAATTTGAAGTCGAATTTCAACATTTCTCATATATTCGAGTGAGTTTGCATCTAACTTTGTCAGATATACGCGATTAAGATCCATTGAAGCCCATTGAGGTCGACTGTCACTTAGTGTTGATTGAAAATTTTCGAAGTCTATCTTCCTAATTTGAAGTCGAATTTCAACATTTCTCATATAATGGAGTGAGTTTGCATCTAACTTTGTCAGATATCGTCAATTAACATCCATTGAAGCCCATTGAGGTCGACTGTCACTTTGTGTTGATTGAAAATTTTCGAAGTCTATCTTCCTAATTTGAAGACGTATTTCAACATTCCTCATATATTCGAGTGAGTTTGCATCTAACTTTGTCAGATATCGTCGATTAACATCCATTGAAGCACATTGAGGTCGATTGTCAATTTGTGTTGATTGAAAATTTTCAAAGTCTATCTTCCTAATTTGAAGTCGAATTTCAACATTTCTCATATATTCGAGTGAGTTTGCATCTAACTTTGTCAGATATACGCGATTAACATCCATTTAAGCCCATTGAGGTCAACTGTCACTTTGTGTTGATTGAAAATTTTCGAAGTCTATCTTCCTAATTTGAAGACGAATTTCAACATTTCTCATATATTTGAGTGAGTTTGCATCTAACTTTGTCAGATATACGCGATTAACATCCATTGAAGCCCATAGAGGTCAACTGTCACTTTGTGTTGATTGAAAATTTTCAAAGTTTATCTTCCTAATTTGAAGTCGAATTTCAACATTTCTCATATATTCGAGTGAGTTTGCATCTAACTTTGTCAGATATACGCGATTAAGATCCATTGAAGCCCATTGAGGTCGACTGTCACTTAGTGTTGATTGAAAATTTTCGAAGTCTATCTTCCTAATTTGAAGTCGAATTTCAACATTTCTTATATATTGGAGTGAGTTTGCATCTAACTTTGTCAGATATACGCGATTAACATCCATTGAAGCCCATTGAGGTCAACTGTCACTTTGTGTTGATTGAAAATTTTCAAAGTCTATCTTCCTAATTTGAAGTCGAATTTCAACATTTCTCATATATTCGAGTGAGTTTGCATCTAACTTTGTCAGATATACGCGATTAAGATCCATTGAAGCCCATTGAGGTCAACTGTCACTTTGTGTTGATTGAAAATTTTCGAAGTCTATCTTCCTAATTTGAAGACGAATTTCAACATTTCTCATATATTTGAGTGAGTTTGCATCTAACTTTGTCAGATATACGCGATTAACATCCATTTAAGCCCATTGAGGTCAACTGTCACTTTGTGTTGATTGAAAATTTTCGAAGTCTATCTTCCTAATTTGAAGACGAATTTCAACATTTCTCATATAT
The DNA here is from genome assembly GCF_026230105.1 of Diorhabda sublineata. Taxonomy (NCBI): domain Eukaryota; kingdom Metazoa; phylum Arthropoda; class Insecta; order Coleoptera; family Chrysomelidae; genus Diorhabda; species Diorhabda sublineata. The sequence continues at coordinate 1,657,891 of NC_079483.1, forward strand.
TTGAGTGAGTTTGCATCTAACTTTGTTAGATATACGCGATTAACATCCATTTAAGCCCATTGAGGTCAACTGTCACTTTGTGTTGATTGAAAATTTTCAAAGTCTATCTTCCTAATTTGAAGTCGAATTTCAACATTTCTCATATATTCGAGTGAGTTTCCATCTAACTTTGTCAGATATACGCGATTAAGATCCATTGAAGCCCATTGAGGTCAACTGTCACTTTTTGTTGATTGAAAATTTTCGAAGTCTATCTTCCTAATTTGAAGTCGAATTTCAACATTTCTTATATATTGGAGTGAGTTTGCATCTAACTTTGTCAGATATCGTCAATTAACATCCATTGAAGCCCATTGAGGTCGACTGTCACTTTGTGTTGATTGAAAATTTTCGAAGTCTATCTTCCTAATTTGAAGTCGAATTTCAACATTTCTTATATATTGGAGTGAGTTTGCATCTAACTTTGTCAGTTATCGTCAATTAACATCCATTGAAGCCCATTGAGGTCGACTGTCACTTTGTGTTGATTGAAAATTTTCAAAGTCTATCTTCCTAATTTGAAGACGAATTTCAACATTTCTCATATATTTGAGAGAGTTTGCATCTAACTTTGTCAGATATACGCGATTAACATCCATTTAAGCCCATTGAGGTCAACTGCCACTTTGTGTTGATTGAAAATTTTCGAAGTCTATCTTCCTAATTTGAAGACGAATTTCAACATTTCTCATATATTTGAGAGAGTTTGCATCTAACTTTGTCAGATATACGCGATTAACATCCATTGAAGCCCATTGAGGTCAACTGTCACTTTGTGTTGATTGAAAATTTTCAAAGTCTATCTTCCTAATTTGAAGTCGAATTTCAACATTTCTCATATATTCGAGTGAGTTTGCATCTAACTTTGTCAGATATACGCGATTAAGATCCATTGAAGCCCATTGAGGTCAACTGTCACTTTGTGTTGATTGAAAATTTTCGAAGTCTATCTTCCTAATTTGAAGACGAATTTCAACATTTCTCATATATTTGAGTGAGTTTGCATCTAACTTTGTCAGATATACGCGATTAACATCCATTGAAGCCCATTGAGGTCAACTGTCACTTTGTGTTGATTGAAAATTTTCAAAGTCTATCTTCCTAATTTGAAGTCGAATTTCAACATTTCTCATATATTCGAGTGAGTTTGCATCTAACTTTGTCAGATATACGCGATTAAGATCCATTGAAGCCCATTGAGGTCAACTGTCACTTTGTGTTGATTGAAAATTTTCGAAGTCTATCTTCCTAATTTGAAGTCGAATTTCAACATTTCTCATATATTCGACTGAGTTTGCATCTAACTTTGTCAGATATCGTCAATTAACATCCATTGAAGCCCATTGAGGTCGACTGTCACTTTGTGTTGATTGAAAATTTTCGAAGTCTATCTTCCTAATTTGAAGTCGAATTTCAACATTTCTCATATAGTGGAGTGAGTTTGCATCTAACTTTGTCAGATATCGTCAATTAACATCCATTGAAGCCCATTGAGGTCGACTGTCACTTTGTGTTGATTGAAAATTTTCGAAGTCTATCTTCCTAATTTGAAGACGAATTTCAACATTCCTCATATATTCGAGTGAGTTTGCATCTAACTTTGTCAGATATCGTCGATTAACATCCATTGAAGCACATTGAGGTCGATTGTCAATTTGTGTTGATTGAAAATTTTCGAAGTCTATCTTCCTAATTTGAAGACGAATTTCAACATTTCTCATATATTCGAGTGAGTTTGCATCTAACTTTGTCAGATATACGCGATTAACATCCATTTAAGCCCATTGAGGTCAACTGTCACTTTGTGTTGATTGAAAATTTTCGAAGTCTATCTTCCTAATTTGAAGACGAATTTCAACATTTCTCATATATTTGAGTGAGTTTGCATCTAACTTTGTCAGATATACGCGATTAACATCCATTGAAGCCCATTGAGGTCAACTGTCACTTTGTGTTGATTGAAAATTTTCAAAGTCTATCTTCCTAATTTGAAGTCGAATTTCAACATTTCTCATATATTCGAGTGAGTTTGCATCTAACTTTGTCAGATATACGCGATTAAGATCCATTGAAGCCCATTGAGGTCGACTGTCACTTAGTGTTGATTGAAAATTTTCGAAGTCTATCTTCCTAATTTGAAGTCGAATTTCAACATTTCTTATATATTGGAGTGAGTTTGCATCTAACTTTGTCAGATATACGCGATTAACATCCATTGAAGCCCATTGAGGTCAACTGTCACTTTGTGTTGATTGAAAATTTTCAAAGTCTATCTTCCTAATTTGAAGTCGAATTTCAACATTTCTCATATATTCGAGTGAGTTTGCATCTAACTTTGTCAGATATACGCGATTAAGATCCATTGAAGCCCATTGAGGTCAACTGTCACTTTGTGTTGATTGAAAATTTTCGAAGTCTATCTTCCTAATTTGAAGACGAATTTCAACATTTCTCATATATTTGAGTGAGTTTGCATCTAACTTTGTCAGATATACGCGATTAACATCCATTTAAGCCCATTGAGGTCAACTGTCACTTTGTGTTGATTGAAAATTTTCGAAGTCTATCTTCCTAATTTGAAGACGAATTTCAACATTTCTCATATATTTGAGTGAGTTTGCATCTAACTTTGTCAGATATACGCGATTAACATCCATTTAAGCCCATTGAGGTCAACTGTCACTTTGTGTTGATTGAAAATTTTCGAAGTCTATCTTCCTAATTTGAAGACGAATTTCAACATTTCTCATATATTTGAGTGAGTTTGCATCTAACTTTGTCAGATATACGCGATTAACATCCATTGAAGCCCATTGAGGTCAACTGTCACTTTGTGTTGATTGAAAATTTTTAAAGTCTATCTTCCTAATTTGAAGTCGAATTTCAACATTTCTCATATATTCGAGTGAGTTTGCATCTAACTTTGTCAGATATACGCGATTAAGATCCATTGAAGCCCATTGAGGTCGACTGTCACTTAGTGTTGATTGAAAATTTTCGAAGTCTATCTTCCTAATTTGAAGTCGAATTTCAACATTTCTTATATATTGGAGTGAGTTTGCATCTAACTTTGTCAGATATACGCGATTAACATCCATTGAAGCCCATTGAGGTCAACTGTCACTTTGTGTTGATTGAAAATTTTCAAAGTCTATCTTCCTAATTTGAAGTCGAATTTCAACATTTCTCATATATTCGAGTGAGTTTGCATCTAACTTTGTCAGATATACGCGATTAAGATCATTTCTCATATAATTGAATGAGTTTGCATCTAACTTTGTCAGATATCGTCGATTTACATTCATTGAAGCCCATTGAAGTCGATTCTCACTTTGCGTTTATTGAAAATTTTCAAAGTCTATCTTCCTCATTTGAAGTCGAATTTCAACATTTCTCATATATTTGAATGAGTTTGCATCTAACTTTGTCAGATATCGTCGATTTACATTCATTGAAGCCCATTGAAGTCGATTCTCACTTTGTGTTGATTGAAAATTTTCAAAGTCTATCTCCCTCATTTGAAGTCGAATTTCAACATTTCTCATATATTTGAATGAGTTCGCATCTAACTTTATCAGATATCGTCGATTTACATTTATTGAAGCCCATTGAGGTCGATTGTCACTTTGTGTTGATTGAAAATTTTCAAAGTCTATCTTCCTCATTTGAACTCGAATTTTAACATTTCTCATATATTTGAATGAGATTGCATCTAACTTTGTCAGATATCGTCGATTTACATTCATTGAATCCCATTGAAGTCGAATCTCACTTTGTGTTGATTGAAAATTTTCAAAGTCTATCTTCCTCATTTGAAGTCGAAATTCAACATTTCTCATATAATTGAATGAGTTTGCATCCAACTTTGTCAGATATCGTCGATTTACATTCATTGAAGCCCATTGAGGTCGATTCTCACTTTGTGTTGATTGAAAATTTTCAAAGTCTATCTTCCTCATTTGAAGTCGAATTTCAACATTTCTCATATATTTGAATGAGTTTGCATCTAACTTTGTCAGATATCGTCGATTAACATTCATTGAAGCCCATTGAAGTCGATTCTCACTTTGTGTTGATTGAAAATTTTCGAAGTCTATCTTCCTAATTTGAAGACGAATTTCAACATTTCTCATATATTTGAGTGAGTTTGCATCTAACTTTGTCAGATATACGCGATTAACATCCATTTAAGCCCATTGAGGTCGACTGTCACTTTGTGTTGATTGAAAATTTTCAAAGTCTATCTTCCTAATTTGAAGTCGAATTTCAACATTTCTTATATATTGGAGTGAGTTTGCATCTAACTTTGTCAGATATACGCGATTAACATCCATTGAAGCCCATTGAGGTCAACTGTCACTTTGTGTTGATTGAAAATTTTCAAAGTCTATCTTCCTCATTTGAAGTCGAATTTCAACATTTCTCATATATTTGAGTGAGTTTGCATCTAAGTTTGTCAGATATACGCGATTAACATCCATTGAAGCCCATTGAGGTCGACTGTCACTTTGTGTTGATTGAAAATTTTCAAAGTCTATCTTCCTAATTTGAAGACGAATTTCAACATTTCTCATATATTTGAGTGAGTTTGCATCTAACTTTGTCAGATATACGCGATTAACATCCATTGAAGCCCATTGAGGTCAACTGTCACTTTGTGTTGATTGAAAATTTTCAAAGTCTATCTTCCTAATTTGAAGTGAGTTTGCATCTAACTTTGTCAGATATCGTCAATTAACATCCATTGAAGCCCATTGAGGTCGACTGTCACTTTGTGTTGATTGAAAATTTTCAAAGTCTATCTTCCTAATTTTAAGACGAATTTCAACATTTCTCATATATTTGAGTGAGTTTGCATCTAACTTTGTCAGATATACGCCGATTAACATCCATTGAAGCCCATTGAGGTCAACTGTCAATTTGTGTTGATTGAAAATTTTCAAAGTCTATCTTCCTAATTTGAAGTCGAATTCCAACATTTCTCATATATTCGAGTGAGTTTGCATCTAACTTTGTCAGATATACGCGATTAACATCCATTGAAGCCCATTGAGGTCGACTGCCACTTTGTGTTGATTGAAAATTTTCAAAGTCAATCTTCCTAATTTGAAGTCGAATTTCAACATTTCTCATATATTCGAGTGAGTTTGCATCTAACTTTGTCAGATATACGCGATTAACATCCATTGAAGCCCATTGAGGTCAACTGTCAATTTGTGTTGATTGAAAATTTTCAAAGTCTATCTTCCTAATTTGAAGTCGAATTTCAACATTTCTTATATATTGGAGTGAGTTTGCATCTAACTTTGTCAGATATACGCGATTAACATCCATTGAAGCCCATTGAGGTCAACTGTCACTTTATGTTGATTGAAAATTTTCGAAGTCTATCTTCCTAATTTGAAGTCGAATTTCAACATTTCTTATATATTGGAGTGAGTTTGCATCTAACTTTGTCAGATATCGTCAATTAACATCCATTGAAGCCCATTGAGGTCGACTGTCACTTTGTGTTGATTGAAAATTTTCGAAGTCTATCTTCCTAATTTGAAGTCGAATTTCAACATTTCTTATATATTGGAGTGAGTTTGCATCTAACTTTGTCAGATATCGTCAATTAACATCCATTGAAGCCCATTGAGGTCGACTGTCACTTTGTGTTGATTGAAAATTTTCAAATTCTATCTTCCTCATTTGAAGTCGAATTTCAACATTTCTCATATATTTGAATGAGTTTGCATCTAACTTTGTCAGATATCATCGATTTACATTCATTGAAGCCCATTGAAGTCGAATCTCACTTTGTGTTGATTGAAAATTTTCAAAGTCTATCTTCCTCATTTGAAGTCGAATTTCAACATTTCTCATATATTTGAGTGAGTTTGCATCTAACTTTGTCAGATATCGTCAATTAACATCCATTGAAGCCCATTGAGGTCGACTGTCACTTTGTGTTGATTGAAAATTTTCGAAGTCTATCTTCCTAATTTGAAGTCGAATTTCAACATTTCTTATATATTGGAGTGAGTTTGCATCTAACTTTGTCAGATATCGTCAATTAACATCCATTGAAGCCCATTGAGGTCGACTGTCACTTTGTGTTGATTGAAAATTTTCAAAGTCTATCTTCCTCATTTGAAGTCGAATTTCAACATTTCTCATATATTTGAATGAGTTTGCATCTAACTTTGTCAGATATCGTCGATTTACATTCATTGAAGCCCATTGAAGTCGAATCTCACTTTGTGTTGATTGAAAATTTTCAAAGTCTATCTTCCTCATTTGAAGTCGAATTTCAACATTTCTCATATATTTGAGTGAGTTTGCATCTAACTTTGTCAGATATACGCGATTAACATCCATTGAAGCCCATTGAGGTCAACTGTCACTTTATGTTGATTGAAAATTTTCGAAGTCTATCTTCCTAATTTGAAGTCGAATTTCAACATTTCTTATATATTGGAGTGAGTTTGCATCTACCTTTGTCAGATATCGTCAATTAACATCCATTGAAGCCCATTGAGGTCGACTGTCACTTTGTGTTGATTGAAAATTTTCGAAGTCTATCTTCCTAATTTGAAGACGAATTTCAACATTTCTCATATATTTGAGTGAGTTTGCATCTAACTTTGTCAGATATACGCGATTAACATCCATTTAAGCCCATTGAGGTCAACTGTCACTTTGTGTTGATTGAAAATTTTCGAAGTCTATCTTCCTAATTTGAAGACGAATTTCAACATTTCTCATATATTTGAGTGAGTTTGCATCTAACTTTGTCAGATATACGCGATTAACATCCATTGAAGCCCATTGAGGTCAACTGTCAATTTGTGTTGATTGAAAATTTTCAAAGTCTATCTTCCTAATTTGAAGTCGAATTTCAACATTTCTTATATATTGGAGTGAGTTTGCATCTAACTTTGTCAGATATACGCGATTAACATCCATTGAAGCCCATTGAGGTCAACTGTCACTTTATGTTGATTGAAAATTTTCGAAGTCTATCTTCCTAATTTGAAGTCGAATTTCAACATTTCTTATATATTGGAGTGAGTTTGCATCTAACTTTGTCAGATATCGTCAATTAACATCCATTGAAGCCCATTGAGGTCGACTGTCACTTTGTGTTGATTGAAAATTTTCGAAGTCTATCTTCCTAATTTGAAGTCGAATTTCAACATTTCTTATATATTGGAGTGAGTTTGCATCTAACTTTGTCAGATATCGTCAATTAACATCCATTGAAGCCCATTGAGGTCGACTGTCACTTTGTGTTGATTGAAAATTTTCAAATTCTATCTTCCTCATTTGAAGTCGAATTTCAACATTTCTCATATATTTGAATGAGTTTGCATCTAACTTTGTCAGATATCGTCGATTTACATTCATTGAAGCCCATTGAAGTCGAATCTCACTTTGTGTTGATTGAAAATTTTCAAAGTCTATCTTCCTCATTTGAAGTCGAATTTCAACATTTCTCATATATTTGAGTGAGTTTGCATCTAACTTTGTCAGATATCGTCAATTAACATCCATTGAAGCCCATTGAGGTCGACTGTCACTTTGTGTTGATTGAAAATTTTCGAAGTCTATCTTCCTAATTTGAAGTCGAATTTCAACATTTCTTATATATTGGAGTGAGTTTGCATCTAACTTTGTCAGATATCGTCAATTAACATCCATTGAAGCCCATTGAAGTCGAATCTCACTTTGTGTTGATTGAAAATTTTCAAAGTCTATCTTCCTCATTTGAAGTCGAATTTCAACATTTCTCATATATTTGAGTGAGTTTGCATCTAACTTTGTCAGATATACGCGATTAACATCCATTGAAGCCCATTGAGGTCAACTGTCACTTTATGTTGATTGAAAATTTTCGAAGTCTATCTTCCTAATTTGAAGTCGAATTTCAACATTTCTTATATATTGGAGTGAGTTTGCATCTAACTTTGTCAGATATCGTCAATTAACATCCATTGAAGCCCATTGAGGTCGACTGTCACTTTGTGTTGATTGAAAATTTTCGAAGTCTATCTTCCTAATTTGAAGTCGAATTTCAACATTTCTTATATATTGGAGTGAGTTTGCATCTAACTTTGTCAGATATCGTCAATTAACATCCATTGAAGCCCATTGAGGTCGACTGTCACTTTGTGTTGATTGAAAATTTTCGAAGTCTATCTTCCTAATTTGAAGACGAATTTCAACATTTCTCATATATTTGAGTGAGTTTGCATCTAACTTTGTCAGATATACGCGATTAACATCCATTTAAGCCCATTGAGGTCAACTGTCACTTTGTGTTGATTGAAAATTTTCGAAGTCTATCTTCCTAATTTGAAGACGAATTTCAACATTTCTCATATATTCGAGTGAGTTTGCATCTAACTTTGTCAGATATACGCGATTAACATCCATTGAAGCCCATTGAGGTCAACTGTCAATTTGTGTTGATTGAAAATTTTCAAAGTCTATCTTCCTAATTTGAAGTCGAATTTCAACATTTCTCATATATTCGAGTGAGTTTGCATCTAACTTTGTCAGATATACGCGATTAACATCCATTGAAGCCCATTGAGGTCGACTGCCACTTTGTGTTGATTGAAAATTTTCAAAGTCTATCTTCCTAATTTGAAGTCGAATTTCAACATTTCTCATATATTCGAGTGAGTTTGCATCTAACTTTGTCAGATATACGCGATTAACATCCATTGAAGCCCATTGAGGTCGACTGTCACTTTGTGTTGATTGAAAATTTTCAAAGTCTATCTTCCTCATTTGAAGTCGAATTTCAACATTTCTCATATAATTGAATGAGTTTGCATCTAACTTTGTCAGATATCGTCGATTTACATTCATTGAAGCCCATTGAAGTCGATTCCCACTTTGCGTTTATTGAAAATTTTCAAAGTCTATCTTCCTCATTTGAAGTCGAATTTCAACATTTCTCATATATTTGAATGAGTTTGCATCTAACTTTATCAGATATCGTCGATTTACATTCATTGAAGCCCATTGAGGTCGATTCTCACTTTGTGTTGATTGAAAATTTTCAAAGTCTATCTTCCTCATTTGAAGTCGAATTTCAACATTTCTCATATAATTGAATGAGTTTGCATCTAACTTTGTCAGATATCGTCGATTTACATTCATTGAAGCCCATTGAAGTCGATTCTCACTTTGCGTTTATTGAAAATTTTCAAAGTCTATCTTCCCCATTTGAAGTCGAATTTCAACATTTCTCATATATTTGAATGAGTTTGCATCTAACTTTGTCAGATATCGTCGATTTACATTCATTGAAGCCCATTGAAGTCGATTCTCACTTTGTGTTGATTGAAAATTTTCGAAGTCTATCTTCCTCATTTGAAGTCGAATTTTAACATTTCTCATATATTTGAATGAGTTTGCATCTAACTTTGTCAGATATCGTCGATTTACATTCATTGAAGCCCATTGAAGTCGATTCTCACTTTGTGTTGATTGAAAATTTTCAAAGTCTATCTTCCTCATTTGAAGTCGAATTTCAACATTTCTCATATATTTGAATGAGTTCGCATCTAACTTTATCAGATATCGTCGATTTACATTTAATGAAGCCCATTGAGGTCGATTGTCACTTTGTGTTGATTGAAAATTTTCAAAGTCTATCTTCCTCATTTGAACTCGAATTTTAACATTTCTCATATATTTGAATGAGTTTGCATCTAACTTTGTCAGATATCGTCGATTCACATTCATTGAAGCCCATTGAGGTCGATTGTCACTTTGTGTTGATTGAAAATTTTCAAAGTCTATCTTCCTCATTTGAAGTCGAATTTCAACATTTCTCATATATTTGAATGAGTTTGCATCTAACTTTGTCAGATATCGTCGATTTACATTCATTGAATCCCATTGAAGTCGAATCTCACTTTGTGTTGATTGAAAATTTTCAAAGTCTATCTTCCTCATTTGAAGTCGAAATTCAACATTTCTCATATATTTGAATGAGTTTGCATCCAACTTTGTCAGATATCGTCGATTTACATTCATTGAAGAACATTGAAGTCGATTCTCACTTTGTGTTGATTGAAAATTTTCAAAGTCTATCTTCCTCATTTGAAGTCGAATTTCAACATTTCTCATATATTTGAATGAGTTTGCATCTAACTTTGTCAGATATCGTCGATTTACATTCATTGAATCCCATTGAAGTCGAATCTCACTTTGTGTTGATTGAAAATTTTCAAAGTCTATCTTCCTCATTTGAAGTCGAAATTCAACATTTCTCATATATTTGAATGAGTTTGCATCCAACTTTGTCAGATATCGTCGATTTACATTCATTGAAGCCCATTGAAGTCGATTCTCACTTTGTGTTGATTGAAAATTTTCAAAGTCTATCTTCCTCATTTGAACTCGAATTTTAACATTTCTTATATATTTGAATGAGTTTGCATCTAACTTTGTCAGATATCGTCGATTTACATTCATTGAAGCCCATTGAAGTCGATTCTCACTTTGTGTTGATTGAAAATTTTCAAAGTCTATCTTCCTCATTTGAAGTCGAATTTTAACATTTCTCATATATTTGAATGAGTTTGCATCTAACTTTGTCAGATATCGTCGATTTACATTCATTGAAGAACATTGAAGTCGATTCTCACTTTGTGTTGATTGAAAATTTTCAAAGTCTATCTTCCTCATTTGAAGTCGAAATTCAACATTTCTCATATATTTGAATGAGTTTGCATCCAACTTTGTCAGATATCGTCGATTTACATTCATTGAAGCCCATTGAAGTCGATTCACACTTTGTGTTGATTGAAAATTTTCAAAGTCTATCTTCCTCATTTGAACTCGAATTTTAACATTTCTCATATATTTGAATGAGTTTGCATCTAACTTTGTCAGATATCGTCGATTTACATTCATTGAAGCCCATTGAGGTCGATTGTCACTTTGTGTTGATTGAAAATTTTCAAAGTCTATGTTCCTCATTTGAAGTCGAAATTCAACATTTCTCATATATTTGAATGAGTTTGCATCTAACTTTGTCAGATATCGTCGATTTACATTCATTGAATCCCATTGAAGTCGAATCTCACTTTGTGTTGATTGAAAATTTTCAAAGTCTATCTTCCTCATTTGAAGTCGAATTTCAACATTTCTCATATATTTGAATGAGTTTGCATCTAACTTTGTCAGATATCGTCGATTTACATTCATTGAAGCCCATTGAAGTCGATTCTCACTTTGAGTTGATTGAAAATTTTCAAAGTCTATCTTCCTCATTTGAAGTCGAATTTCAACATTTCTCATATATTTGAATGAGTTTGCATCTAACTTTGTCAGATATCGTCGATTTACATTCATTGAAGAACATTGAAGTCGATTCTCACTTTGTGTTGATTGAAAATTTTCAAAGTCTATCTTCCTCATTTGAAGTCGAATTTCAACATTTCTCATATATTTGAATGAGTTTGCATCTAACTTTGTCAGATATCGTCGATTTACATTCATTGAAGCCCATTGAAGTCGATTCTCACTTTGTGTTGATTGAAAATTTTCAAAGTCTATCTTCCTCATTTGAAGTCGAATTTCAACATTTCTCATATATTTGAATGAGTTCGCATCTAACTTTATCAGATATCGTCGATTTACATTTATTGAAGCCCATTGAGGTCGATTGTCACTTTGTGTTGATTGAAAATTTTCAAAGTCTATCTTCCTCATTTGAAGTCGAATTTTAACATTTCTCATATATTCGAATGAGTTTGCATCTAACTTTGTCAGATATCGTCGATTTACATTCATTGAAGCCCATTGAAGTCGATTCTCACTTTGTGTTGATTGAAAATTTTCAAAGTCTATCTTCCTCATTTGAAGTCGAATTTCAACATATCTCATATATTTGAATGAGTTTGCATCTAACTTTGTCAGATATCGTCGATTTACATTCATTGAAGCCCATTGAAGTCGATTCTCACTTTGTATTGATTGAAAATTTTCAAAGTCTATCTTCCTCATTTGAAGTCGAAATTCAACATATCTCATATATTTGAATGAGTTCGCATCTAACTTTGTCAGATATCGTCGATTTACATTCATTGAAGCCCATTGAAGTCGATTCTCACTTTGTGTTGATTGAAAATTTTCAAAGTCTATCTTCCTCATTTGAAGTCGAATTTCAACATATCTCATATATTTGAATGAGTTTGCATCTAACTTTGTCAGATATCGTCGATTTACATTCATTGAAGCCCATTGAAGTCGATTCTCACTTTGTATTGATTGAAAATTTTCAAAGTCTATCTTCCTCATTTGAAGTCGAAATTCAACATATCTCATATATTTGAATGAGTTCGCATCTAACTTTGTCAGATATCGTCGATTTACATTCATTGAAGCCCATTGAAGTCGATTCTCACTTTGTGTTGATTGAAAATTTTCAAAGTCTATCTTCCTCATTTGAAGTCGAATTTCAACATTTCTCATATATTTGAATGAGTTCGCATCTAACTTTATCAGATATCGTCGATTTACATTTAATGAAGCCCATTGAGGTCGATTGTCACTTTGTGTTGATTGAAAATTTTCAAAGTCTATCTTCCTCATTTGAACTCGAATTTTAACATTTCTCATATATTTGAATGAGTTTGCATCTAACTTTGTCAGATATCGTCGATTCACATTCATTGAAGCCCATTGAGGTCGATTGTCACTTTGTGTTGATTGAAAATTTTCAAAGTCTATCTTCCTCATTTGAAGTCGAATTTCAACATTTCTCATATATTTGAATGAGTTTGCATCTAACTTTGTCAGATATCGTCGATTTACATTCATTGAATCCCATTGAAGTCGAATCTCACTTTGTGTTGATTGAAAATTTTCAAAGTCTATCTTCCTCATTTGAAGTCGAATTTCAACATTTCTCATATATTTGAATGAGTTCGCATCTAACTTTATCAGATATCGTCGATTTACATTTATTGAAGCCCATTGAGGTCGATTGTCACTTTGTGTTGATTGAAAATTTTCAAAGTCTATCTTCCTCATTTGAAGTCGAATTTTAACATTTCTCATATATTCGAATGAGTTTGCATCTAACTTTGTCAGATATCGTCGATTTACATTCATTGAAGCCCATTGAAGTCGATTCTCACTTTGTGTTGATTGAAAATTTTCAAAGTCTATCTTCCTCATTTGAAGTCGAATTTCAACATATCTCATATATTTGAATGAGTTTGCATCTAACTTTGTCAGATATCGTCGATTTACATTCATTGAAGCCCATTGAAGTCGATTCTCACTTTGTATTGATTGAAAATTTTCAAAGTCTATCTTCCTCATTTGAAGTCGAAATTCAACATATCTCATATATTTGAATGAGTTCGCATCTAACTTTGTCAGATATCGTCGATTTACATTCATTGAAGCCCATTGAAGTCGATTCTCACTTTGTGTTGATTGAAAATTTTCAAAGTCTATCTTCCTCATTTGAAGTCGAATTTCAACATTTCTCATATATTTGAATGAGTTTGCATCTAACTTTGTCAGAAATCGTCGATTTACATTCATTGAAGCCCATTGAAGTCGATTCTCACTTTGTATTGATTGAAAATTTTCAAAGTCTATCTTCCTCATTTGAAGTCGAATTTCAACATTTCTCATATATTTGAATGAGTTTGCATCTAACTTCGTCAGATATCGTCGATTTACATTCATTGAAGCCCATTGAAGTCGATTCTCACTTTGTGTTGATTGAAAATTTTCAAAGTCTATCTTCCTAATTTGGAGTCGCATTTCAACATTTCTTATATATTTGGGAGAGTTTGCATCTAACTTTGTCAGATATCGTCGATTAACATCCATTGAAGCACATTGAGGTCGATTGTCAATTTGTGTTGATTGAAAATTTTCAAAGTCTATCTTCCTAATTTGGAGTCGCATTTCAACATTTCTTATATATTTGGGAGAGTTTGCATCTAACTTTGTCAGATATCGTCGATTTACATTCATTGAAGCCCATTGAAGTCGATTCTCACTTTGCGTTTATTGAAAATTTTCAAAGTCTATCTTCCTCATTTGAAGTCGAATTTCAACATTTCTCATATATTTGAATGAGTTTGCATCTAACTTTGTCAGATATACGCGATTAACATCCATTGAAGCCCATTGAGGTCGACTGCCACATTGTGTTGATTGAAAATTTTCAAAGTCTATCTTCCTAATTTGAAGTCGAATTTCAACATTTCTCATATATTCGAGTGAGTTTGCATCTAACTTTGACAGATATTCGCGATTAACATCCATTGAAGCCCATTGAGGTCGACTGTCACTTTGTGTTGATTGAAAATTTTCAAAGTCTATCTTCCTCATTTGAAGTCGAATTTCAACATTTCTCATATAATTGAATGAGTTTGCATCTAACTTTGTCAGATATCGTCGATTTACATTCATTGAAGCCCATTGAAGTCGATTCTCACTTTGCGTTTATTGAAAATTTTCAAAGTCTATCTTCCTCATTTGAAGTCGAATTTCAACATTTCTCATATATTTGAATGAGTTTGCATCTAACTTTGTCAGATATCGTCGATTTACATTCATTGAAGCCCATTGAAGTCGATTCTCACTTTGCGTTTATTGAAAATTTTCAAAGTCTATCTTCCTCATTTGAAGTCGATTTTCAACATTTCTCATATATTTGAATGAGTTTGCATCTAACTTTGTCAGATATCGTCGATTTACATTCATTGAAGCCCATTGAAGTCGATTCTCACTTTGTGTTGATTGAAAATTTTCAAAGTCTATCTTCCTCATTTGAAGTCGAATTTCAACATTTCTCATATATTTGAATGAGTTCGCATCTAACTTTATCAGATATCGTCGATTTACATTTATTGAAGCCCATTGAGGTCGATTGTCACTTTGTGTTGATTGAAAATTTTCAAAGTCTATCTTCCTCATTTGAAGTCGAATTTCTACATTTCTCTTATATTTGAATGAGTTTGCATCTAACTTTGTCAGATATCGTCGATTACATTCATTGAAGCCCATTGAAGTCGATTCTCACTTTGTGTTGATTGAAAATTTTCAAAGTCTATCTTCCTCATTTGAAGTCGAATTTCAACATTTCTCATATATTTGAATGAGTTTGCATCTAACTGCGTCAGATATCGTCGATTTACATTCATTGAAGAACATTGAAGTCGATTCTCACTTTGTGTTGATTGAAAATTTTCAAAGTCTATCTTCCTCATTTGAAGTCGAATTTCAACATTTCTCATATATTTGAATGAGTTTGCATCTAACTTTGTCAGATATCGTCGATTACATTCATTGAAGCCCATTGAGGTCGATTTTCACTTTGTGTTGATTGAAAATTTTCAAAGTCTATGTTCCTCATTTGAAGTCGAAATTCAACATTTCTCATATATTTGAATGAGTTTGCATCTAACTTTGTCAGATATCGTCGATTTACATTCATTGAATCCCATTGAAGTCGATTCTCACTTTGTGTTGATTGAAAATTTTCAAAGTCTATCTTCCTCATTTGAAGTAGAATTTCAACATTTCTCATATATTTGAATGAGTTTGCATCTAACTTTGTCAGATATCGTCGATTTACATTCATTGAAGAACATTGAAGTCGATTCTCACTTTGTGTTGATTGAAAATTTTCAAAGTCTATCTTCCTCATTTGAAGTCGAATTTCAACATTTCTCATATATTTGAATGAGTTTGCATCTAACTTTGTCAGATATCGTCGATTTACATTCATTGAAGCCCATTGAAGTCGATTCTCACTTTGTGTTGATTGAAAATTTTCAAAGTCTATCTTCCTCATTTGAAGTCGAATTTCAACATTTCTCATATATTTGAATGAGTTTGCATCTAACTTTGTCAGATATCGTCGATTTACATTCATTGAAGCCCATTGAAGTCGATTCTCACTTTGAGTTGATTGAAAATTTTCAAAGTCTATCTTCCTCATTTGAAGTCGAATTTCAACATTTCTCATATATTTGAATGAGTTTGCATCTAACTTTGTCAGATATCGTCGATTTACATTCATTGAAGAACATTGAAGTCGATTCTCACTTTGTGTTGATTGAAAATTTTCAAAGTCTATCTTCCTCATTTGAAGTCGAATTTCAACATTTCTCATATATTTGAATGAGTTTGCATCTAACTTCGTCAGATATCGTCGATTTACATTCATTGAAGCCCATTGAAGTCGATTCTCACTTTGTGTTGATTGAAAATTTTCAAAGTCTATCTTCCTCATTTGAAGTCGAATTTCAACATTTCTCATATATTTGAATGAGTTCGCATCTAACTTTATCAGATATCGTCGATTTACATTTATTGAAGCCCATTGAGGTCGATTGTCACTTTGTGTTGATTGAAAATTTTCAAAGTCTATCTTCCTCATTTGAAGTCGAATTTTAACATTTCTCATATATTCGAATGAGTTTGCATCTAACTTTGTCAGATATCGTCGATTTACATTCATTGAAGCCCATTGAAGTCGATTCTCACTTTGTGTTGATTGAAAATTTTCAAAGTCTATCTTCCTCATTTGAAGTCGAATTTCAACATTTCTCATATATTTGAATGAGTTTGCATCTAACTTTGTCAGATATCGTCGATTTACATTCATTGAAGAACATTGAAGTCGATTCTCACTTTGTGTTGATTGAAAATTTTCAAAGTCTATCTTCCTCATTTGAAGTCGAATTTCAACATTTCTCATATATTTGAATGAGTTTGCATCTAACTTTGTCAGATATCGTCGATTACATTCATTGAAGCCCATTGAAGTCGATTCTCACTTTGTGTTGATTGAAAATTTTCAAAGTCTATCTTCCTCATTTGAAGTCGAATTTCAACATATCTCATATATTTGAATGAGTTTGCATCTAACTTTGTCAGATATCGTCGATTTACATTCATTGAAGCCCATTGAAGTCGATTCTCACTTTGTATTGATTGAAAATTTTCAAAGTCTATCTTCCTCATTTGAAGTCGAAATTCAACATATCTCATATATTTGAATGAGTTCGCATCTAACTTTGTCAGATATCGTCGATTTACATTCATTGAAGCCCATTGAAGTCGATTCGCACTTTGTGTTGATTGAAAATTTTCAAAGTCTATCTTCCTCATTTGAAGTCGAATTTCAACATTTCTCATATATTTGAATGAGTTTGCATCTAACTTTGTCAGAAATCGTCGATTTACATTCATTGAAGCCCATTGAAGTCGATTCTCACTTTGTATTGATTGAAAATTTTCAAAGTCTATCTTCCTCATTTGAAGTCGAATTTCAACATTTCTCATATATTTGAATGAGTTTGCATCTAACTTCGTCAGATATCGTCGATTTACATTCATTGAAGCCCATTGAAGTCGATTCTCACTTTGTGTTGATTGAAAATTTTCAAAGTCTATCTTCCTAATTTGGAGTCGCATTTCAACATTTCTTATATATTTGGAAGAGTTTGCATCTAACTTTGTCAGATATCGTCGATTAACATCCATTGAAGCACATTGAGGTCGATTGTCAATTTGTGTTGATTGAAAATTTTCAAAGTCTATCTTCCTAATTTGGAGTCGCATTTCAACATTTCTTATATATTTGGGAGAGTTTGCATCTAACTTTGTCAGATATCGTCGATTTACATTCATTGAAGCCCATTGAAGTCGATTCTCACTTTGCGTTTATTGAAAATTTTCAAAGTCTATCTTCCTCATTTGAAGTCGAATTTCAACATTTCTCATATATTTGAATGAGTTTGCATCTAACTTTGTCAGATATACGCGATTAACATCCATTGAAGCCCATTGAGGTCGACTGCCACTTTGTGTTGATTGAAAATTTTCAAAGTCTATCTTCCTAATTTGAAGTCGAATTTCAACATTTCTCATATATTCGAGTGAGTTTGCATCTAACTTTGTCAGATATACGCGATTAACATCCATTGAAGCCCATTGAGGTCGACTGCCACTTTGTGTTGATTGAAAATTTTCAAAGTCTATCTTCCTCATTTGAAGTCGAATTTCAACATTTCTCATATATTTGAATGAGTTTGCATCTAACTTTGTCAGATATCGTCGATTTACATTCATTGAAGAACATTGAAGTCGATTCTCACTTTGTGTTGATTGAAAATTTTCAAAGTCTATCTTCCTCATTTGAAGTCGAATTTCAACATTTCTCATATATTTGAATGAGTTTGCATCTAACTTTGTCAGATATCGTCGATTACATTCATTGAAGCCCATTGAAGTCGATTCTCACTTTGTGTTGATTGAAAATTTTCAAAGTCTATCTTCCTCATTTGAAGTCGAATTTCAACATATCTCATATATTTGAATGAGTTTGCATCTAACTTTGTCAGATATCGTCGATTTACATTCATTGAAGCCCATTGAAGTCGATTCTCACTTTGTATTGATTGAAAATTTTCAAAGTCTATCTTCCTCATTTGAAGTCGAAATTCAACATATCTCATATATTTGAATGAGTTCGCATCTAACTTTGTCAGATATCGTCGATTTACATTCATTGAAGCCCATTGAAGTCGATTCTCACTTTGTGTTGATTGAAAATTTTCAAAGTCTATCTTCCTCATTTGAAGTCGAATTTCAACATTTCTCATATATTTGAATGAGTTTGCATCTAACTTTGTCAGAAATCGTCGATTTACATTCATTGAAGCCCATTGAAGTCGATTCTCACTTTGTATTGATTGAAAATTTTCAAAGTCTATCTTCCTCATTTGAAGTCGAATTTCAACATTTCTCATATATTTGAATGAGTTTGCATCTAACTTCGTCAGATATCGTCGATTTACATTCATTGAAGCCCATTGAAGTCGATTCTCACTTTGTGTTGATTGAAAATTTTCAAAGTCTATCTTCCTAATTTGGAGTCGCATTTCAACATTTCTTATATATTTGGAAGAGTTTGCATCTAACTTTGTCAGATATCGTCGATTAACATCCATTGAAGCACATTGAGGTCGATTGTCAATTTGTGTTGATTGAAAATTTTCAAAGTCTATCTTCCTAATTTGGAGTCGCATTTCAACATTTCTTATATATTTGGGAGAGTTTGCATCTAACTTTGTCAGATATCGTCGATTTACATTCATTGAAGCCCATTGAAGTCGATTCTCACTTTGCGTTTATTGAAAATTTTCAAAGTCTATCTTCCTCATTTGAAGTCGAATTTCAACATTTCTCATATATTTGAATGAGTTTGCATCTAACTTTGTCAGATATACGCGATTAACATCCATTGAAGCCCATTGAGGTCGACTGCCACTTTGTGTTGATTGAAAATTTTCAAAGTCTATCTTCCTAATTTGAAGTCGAATTTCAACATTTCTCATATATTCGAGTGAGTTTGCATCTAACTTTGTCAGATATACGCGATTAACATCCATTGAAGCCCATTGAGGTCGACTGTCACTTTGTGTTGATTGAAAATTTTCAAAGTCTATCTTCCTCATTTGAAGTCGAATTTCAACATTTCTCATATAATTGAATGAGTTTGCATCTAACTTTGTCAGATATCGTCGATTTACATTCATTGAAGCCCATTGAAGTCGATTCTCACTTTGCGTTTATTGAAAATTTTCAAAGTCTATCTTCCTTATTTGAAGTCGATTTTCAACATTTCTCATATATTTGAATGAGTTTGCATCTAACTTTGTCAGATATCGTCGATTTACATTCATTGAAGCCCATTGAAGTCGATTCTCACTTTGTGTTGATTGAAAATTTTCAAAGTCTATCTTCCTCATTTGAAGTCGAATTTCAACATTTCTCATATATTTGAATGAGTTCGCATCTAACTTTATCAGATATACGCGATTAACATCCATTGAAGCCCATTGAGGTCGACTGCCACTTTGTGTTGATTGAAAATTTTCAAAGTCTATCTTCCTAATTTGAAGTCGAATTTCAACATTTCTCATATATTCGAGTGAGTTTGCATCTAACTTTGTCAGATATACGCGATTAACATCCATTGAAGCCCATTGAGGTCGACTGTCACTTTGTGTTGATTGAAAATTTTCAAAGTCTATCTTCCTCATTTGAAGTCGAATTTCAACATTTCTCATATAATTGAATGAGTTTGCATCTAACTTTGTCAGATATCGTCGATTTACATTCATTGAAGCCCATTGAAGTCGATTCTCACTTTGCGTTTATTGAAAATTTTCAAAGTCTATCTTCCTCATTTGAAGTCGATTTTCAACATTTCTCATATATTTGAATGAGTTTGCATCTAACTTTGTCAGATATCGTCGATTTACATTCATTGAAGCCCATTGAAGTCGATTCTCACTTTGTGTTGATTGAAAATTTTCAAAGTCTATCTTCCTCATTTGAAGTCGAATTTCAACATTTCTCATATATTTGAATGAGTTCGCATCTAACTTTATCAGATATCCTCGATTTACATTTATTGAAGCCCATTGAGGTCGATTGTCACTTTGTGTTGATTGAAAATTTTCAAAGTCTATCTTCCTCATTTGAAGTCGAATTTCTACATTTCTCTTATATTTGAATGAGTTTGCATCTAACTTTGTCAGATATCGTCGATTACATTCATTGAAGCCCATTGAAGTCGATTCTCACTTTGTGTTGATTGAAAATTTTCAAAGTCTATCTTCCTCATTTGAAGTCGAATTTCAACATTTCTCATATATTTGAATGAGTTTGCATCTAACTTTGTCAGATATCGTCGATTTACATTCATTGAAGAACATTGAAGTCGATTCTCACTTTGTGTTGATTGAAAATTTTCAAAGTCTATCTTCCTCATTTGAAGTCGAATTTCAACATTTCTCATATATTTGAATGAGTTTGCATCTAACTTTGTCAGATATCGTCGATTACATTCATTGAAGCCCATTGAAGTCGATTCTCACTTTGTGTTGATTGAAAATTTTCAAAGTCTATCTTCCTCATTTGAAGTCGAATTTCAACATTTCTCATATATTTGAATGAGTTTGCATCTAACTTTGTCAGATATCGTCGATTTACATTCATTGAAGAACATTGAAGTCGATTCTCACTTTGTGTTGATTGAAAATTTTCAAAGTCTATCTTCCTCATTTGAAGTCGAATTTCAACATTTCTCATATATTTGAATGAGTTTGCATCTAACTTTGTCAGATATCGTCGATTACATTCATTGAAGCCCATTGAAGTCGATTCTCCCTTTGTGTTGATTGAAAATTTTCAAAGTCTATCTTCCTCATTTGAAGTCGAATTTCAACATTTCTCATATATTTGAATGAGTTTGCATCTAACTTTGTCAGATATCGTCGATTTACATTCATTGAAGAACATTGAAGTCGATTCTCACTTTGTGTTGATTGAAAATTTTCAAAGTCTATCTTCCTCATTTGAAGTCGAATTTCAACATTTCTCATATATTTGAATGAGTTTGCATCTAACTTTGTCAGATATCGTCGATTACATTCATTGAAGCCCATTGAAGTCGATTCTCACTTTGTGTTGATTGAAAATTTTCAAAGTCTATCTTCCTCATTTGAAGTCGAATTTCAACATTTCTCATATATTTGAATGAGTTTGCATCTAACTTTGTCAGATATCGTCGATTACATTCATTGAAGCCCATTGAAGTCGATTCTCACTTTGTGTTGATTGAAAATTTTCAAAGTCTATCTTCCTCATTTGAAGTCGAATTTCAACATTTCTCATATATTTGAATGAGTTTGCATCTAACTTTGTCAGATATCGTCGATTTACATTCATTGAAGAACATTGAAGTCGATTCTCACTTTGTGTTGATTGAAAATTTTCAAAGTCTATCTTCCTCATTTGAAGTCGAATTTCAACATTTCTCATATATTTGAATGAGTTTGCATCTAACTTTGTCAGATATCGTCGATTACATTCATTGAAGCCCATTGAAGTCGATTCTCACTTTGTGTTGATTGAAAATTTTCAAAGTCTATCTTCCTCATTTAAAGTCGAATTTCAACATGTCTCATATATTTGAATGAGTTTGCATCTAACTTTGTCAGATATCGTCGATTTACATTCATTGAATCCCATTAAAGTCGAATCTCACTTTGTGTTGATTGAAAATTTTTAAAGTCTATCTTCCTCATTTGAAGTCGAAATTCAGCATTTCTCATATATTTGAATGAGTTTGCATCTAACTTTGTCAGATATTGTCGATTTACATTGATTGAAGCCCATTGAAGTCGATTCTCACTTTGTGTTGATTGAAAATTTTCAAAGTCTATCTTCCTCATTTGAAGTCGAATTTCAACATTTCTCATATATTTGAACGAGTTCGCATCTAACTTTATCAGATATCGTCGATTTACATTTATTGAAGCCCATTGAGGTCGATTGTCACTTTGTGTTGATTGAAAATTTTCAAAGTCTATCTTCCTCATTTGAAGTCGAATTTCAACATTTCTCATATATTTGAATGAGTTTGCATCTAACTTTGTCAGATATCGTCGATTACATTCATTGAAGCCCATTGAAGTCGATTCTCACTTTGTGTTGATTGAAAATTTTCAAAGTCTATCTTCCTCATTTGAAGTCGAATTTCAACATTTCTCATATATTTGAATGAGTTTGCATCTAACTTTGTCAGATATCGTCGATTTACATTCATTGAAGAACATTGAAGTCGATTCTCACTTTGTGTTGATTGAAAATTTTCAAAGTCTATCTTCCTCATTTGAAGTCGAATTTCAACATTTCTCATATATTTGAATGAGTTTGCATCTAACTTTGTCAGATATCGTCGATTACATTCATTGAAGCCCATTGAAGTCGATTCTCACTTTGTGTTGATTGAAAATTTTCAAAGTCTATCTTCCTCATTTGAAGTCGAATTTCAACATTTCTCATATATTTGAATGAGTTTGCATCTAACTTTGTCAGATATCGTCGATTTACATTCATTGAAGAACATTGAAGTCGATTCTCACTTTGTGTTGATTGAAAATTTTCAAAGTCTATCTTCCTCATTTGAAGTCGAATTTCAACATTTCTCATATATTTGAATGAGTTTGCATCTAACTTTGTCAGATATCGTCGATTACATTCATTGAAGCCCATTGAAGTCGATTCTCACTTTGTGTTGATTGAAAATTTTCAAAGTCTATCTTCCTCATTTGAAGTCGAATTTCAACATTTCTCATATATTTGAATGAGTTTGCATCTAACTTTGTCAGATATCGTCGATTACATTCATTGAAGCCCATTGAAGTCGATTCTCACTTTGTGTTGATTGAAAATTTTCAAAGTCTATCTTCCTCATTTGAAGTCGAATTTCAACATTTCTCATATATTTGAATGAGTTTGCATCTAACTTTGTCAGATATCGTCGATTTACATTCATTGAAGAACATTGAAGTCGATTCTCACTTTGTGTTGATTGAAAATTTTCAGTCTATCTTCCTCATTTGAAGTCGAATTTCAACATTTCTCATATATTTGAATGAGTTTGCATCTAACTTTGTCAGATATCGTCGATTACATTCATTGAAGCCCATTGAAGTCGATTCTCACTTTGTGTTGATTGAAAATTTTCAAAGTCTATCTTCCTCATTTAAAGTCGAATTTCAACATGTCTCATATATTTGAATGAGTTTGCATCTAACTTTGTCAGATATCGTCGATTTACATTCATTGAATCCCATTGAAGTCGAATCTCACTTTGTGTTGATTGAAAATTTTCAAAGTCTATCTTCCTCATTTGAAGTCGAAATTCAGCATTTCTCATATATTTGAATGAGTTTGCATCTAACTTTGTCAGATATCGTCGATTTACATTGATTGAAGCCCATTGAAGTCGATTCTCACTTTGTGTTGATTGAAAATTTTCAAAGTCTATCTTCCTCATTTGAAGTCGAATTTCAACATTTCTCATATATTTGAATGAGTTCGCATCTAACTTTATCAGATATCGTCGATTTACATTTATTGAAGCCCATTGAGGTCGATTGTCACTTTGTGTTGATTGAAAATTTTCAAAGTCTATCTTCCTCATTTGAAGTCGAATTTCAACATTTCTCATATATTTGAATGAGTTTGCATCTAACTTTGTCAGATATCGTCGATTACATTCATTGAAGCCCATTGAAGTCGATTCTCACTTTGTGTTGATTGAAAATTTTCAAAGTCTATCTTCCTCATTTGAAGTCGAATTTCAACATTTCTCATATATTTGAATGAGTTTGCATCTAACTTTGTCAGATATCGTCGATTACATTCATTGAAGCCCATTGAAGTCGATTCTCACTTTGTGTTGATTGAAAATTTTCAAAGTCTATCTTCCTCATTTAAAGTCGAATTTCAACATGTCTCATATATTTGAATGAGTTTGCATCTAACTTTGTCAGATATCGTCGATTTACATTCATTGAATCCCATTGAAGTCGAATCTCACTTTGTGTTGATTGAAAATTTTTAAAGTCTATCTTCCTCATTTGAAGTCGAAATTCAGCATTTCTCATATATTTGAATGAGTTTGCATCTAACTTTGTCAGATATCGTCGATTTACATTGATTGAAGCCCATTGAAGTCGATTCTCACTTTGTGTTGATTGAAAATTTTCAAAGTCTATCTTCCTCATTTGAAGTCGAATTTCAACATTTCTCATATATTTGAATGAGTTCGCATCTAACTTTATCAGATATCGTCGAATTCCATTTATTGAAGCCCATTGAGGTCGATTGTCACTTTGTGTTGATTGAAAATTTTCAAAGTCTATCTTCCTCATTTGAAGTCGAATTTCAACATTTCTCATATATTTGAATGAGTTTGCATCTAACTTTGTCAGATATCGTCGATTACATTCATTGAAGCCCATTGAAGTCGATTCTCACTTTGTGTTGATTGAAAATTTTCAAAGTCTATCTTCCTCATTTGAAGTCGAATTTCATCATTTCTCATATATTTGAAAGAGTTTGCATCTAACTTTGTCAGATATCGTCGATTTACATTCATTGAAGAACATTGAAGTCGATTCTCACTTTGTGTTGATTGAAAATTTTCAAAGTCTATCTTCCTCATTTGAAGTCGAATTTCAACATTTCTCATATATTTGAATGAGTTTGCATCTAACTTTGTCAGATATCGTCGATTACATTCATTGAAGCCCATTGAAGTCGATTCTCACTTTGTGTTGATTGAAAATTTTCAAAGTCTATCTTCCTCATTTAAAGTCGAATTTCAACATGTCTCATATATTTGAATGAGTTTGCATCTAACTTTGTCAGATATCGTCGATTTACATTCATTGAATCCCATTGAAGTCGAATCTCACTTTGTGTTGATTGAAAATTTTTAAAGTCTATCTTCCTCATTTGAAGTCGAAATTCAGCATTTCTCATATATTTGAATGAGTTTGCATCTAACTTCGTCAGATATCGTCGATTTACATTGATTGAAGCCCATTGAAGTCGATTCTCACTTTGTGTTGATTGAAAATTTTCAAAGTCTATCTTCCTCATTTGAAGTCGAATTTCAACATTTCTCATATATTTGAATGAGTTCGCATCTAACTTTATCAGATATCGTCGATTTACATTTATTGAAGCCCATTGAGGTCGATTGTCACTTTGTGTTGATTGAAAATTTTCAAAGTCTATCTTCCTCATTTGAAGTCGAATTTAACATTTCTCATATATTTGAATGAGTTTGCATCTAACTTTGTCAGATATCGTCGATTACATTCATTGAAGCCCATTGAAGTCGATTCTCACTTTGTGTTGATTGAAAATTTCCTAAGTCTATCTTCCTCATTTGAAGTCGAATTTCAACATTTCTCATATATTTGAATGAGTTTGCATCTAACTTTGTCAGATATCGTCGATTTACATTCATTGAAGAACATTGAAGTCGATTCTCACTTTGTGTTGATTGAAAATTTTCAAAGTCTATCTTCCTCATTTGAAGTCGAATTTCAACATTTCTCATGTATTTGAATGAGTTTGCATCTAACTTTGTCAGATATCGTCGATTACATTCATTGAAGCCCATTGAAGTCGATTCTCACTTTGTGTTGATTGAAAATTTTCAAAGTCTATCTTCCTCATTTGAAGTCGATTTTCAACATATCTCATATATTTGAATGAGTTCGCATCTAACTTTGTCAGATATCGTCGATTTACATTCATTGAAGCCCATTGAAGTCGATTCTCACTTTGTGTTGATTGAAAATTTTCAGTCTATCTTCCTCATTTGAAGTCGAATTTCAACATTTCTCATATATTTGAATGAGTTTGCATCTAACTTTGTCAGATATCGTCGATTACATTCATTGAAGCCCATTGAAGTCGATTCTCACTTTGTGTTGATTGAAAATTTTCAAAGTCTATCTTCCTCATTTGAAGTCGAATTTCAACATTTCTCATATATTTGAATGAGTTTGCATCTAACTTTGTCAGATATCGTCGATTACATTCATTGAAGCCCATTGAAGTCGATTCTCACTTTGTGTTGATTGAAAATTTTCAAAGTCTATCTTCCTCATTTGAAGTCGAATTTCAACATTTCTCATATATTTGAATGAGTTTGCATCTAACTTTGTCAGATATCGTCGATTTACATTCATTGAAGAACATTGAAGTCGATTCTCACTTTGTGTTGATTGAAAATTTTCAAAGTCTATCTTCCTCATTTGAAGTCGAATTTCAACATTTCTCATATATTTGAATGAGTTTGCATCTAACTTTGTCAGATATCGTCGATTACATTCATTGAAGCCCATTGAAGTCGATTCTCCCTTTGTGTTGATTGAAAATTTTCAAAGTCTATCTTCCTCATTTGAAGTCGAATTTCAACATTTCTCATATATTTGAATGAGTTTGCATCTAACTTTGTCAGATATCGTCGATTTACATTCATTGAAGAACATTGAAGTCGATTCTCACTTTGTGTTGATTGAAAATTTTCAAAGTCTATCTTCCTCATTTGAAGTCGAATTTCAACATTTCTCATATATTTGAATGAGTTTGCATCTAACTTTGTCAGATATCGTCGATTACATTCATTGAAGCCCATTGAAGTCGATTCTCACTTTGTGTTGATTGAAAATTTTCAAAGTCTATCTTCCTCATTTGAAGTCGAATTTCAACATTTCTCATATATTTGAATGAGTTTGCATCTAACTTTGTCAGATATCGTCGATTACATTCATTGAAGCCCATTGAAGTCGATTCTCACTTTGTGTTGATTGAAAATTTTCAAAGTCTATCTTCCTCATTTGAAGTCGAATTTCAACATTTCTCATATATTTGAATGAGTTTGCATCTAACTTTGTCAGATATCGTCGATTTACATTCATTGAAGAACATTGAAGTCGATTCTCACTTTGTGTTGATTGAAAATTTTCAAAGTCTATCTTCCTCATTTGAAGTCGAATTTCAACATTTCTCATATATTTGAATGAGTTTGCATCTAACTTTGTCAGATATCGTCGATTACATTCATTGAAGCCCATTGAAGTCGATTCTCACTTTGTGTTGATTGAAAATTTTCAAAGTCTATCTTCCTCATTTAAAGTCGAATTTCAACATGTCTCATATATTTGAATGAGTTTGCATCTAACTTTGTCAGATATCGTCGATTTACATTCATTGAATCCCATTGAAGTCGAATCTCACTTTGTGTTGATTGAAAATTTTTAAAGTCTATCTTCCTCATTTGAAGTCGAAATTCAGCATTTCTCATATATTTGAATGAGTTTGCATCTAACTTTGTCAGATATTGTCGATTTACATTGATTGAAGCCCATTGAAGTCGATTCTCACTTTGTGTTGATTGAAAATTTTCAAAGTCTATCTTCCTCATTTGAAGTCGAATTTCAACATTTCTCATATATTTGAACGAGTTCGCATCTAACTTTATCAGATATCGTCGATTTACATTTATTGAAGCCCATTGAGGTCGATTGTCACTTTGTGTTGATTGAAAATTTTCAAAGTCTATCTTCCTCATTTGAAGTCGAATTTCAACATTTCTCATATATTTGAATGAGTTTGCATCTAACTTTGTCAGATATCGTCGATTACATTCATTGAAGCCCATTGAAGTCGATTCTCACTTTGTGTTGATTGAAAATTTTCAAAGTCTATCTTCCTCATTTGAAGTCGAATTTCAACATTTCTCATATATTTGAATGAGTTTGCATCTAACTTTGTCAGATATCGTCGATTTACATTCATTGAAGAACATTGAAGTCGATTCTCACTTTGTGTTGATTGAAAATTTTCAAAGTCTATCTTCCTCATTTGAAGTCGAATTTCAACATTTCTCATATATTTGAATGAGTTTGCATCTAACTTTGTCAGATATCGTCGATTACATTCATTGAAGCCCATTGAAGTCGATTCTCACTTTGTGTTGATTGAAAATTTTCAAAGTCTATCTTCCTCATTTGAAGTCGAATTTCAACATTTCTCATATATTTGAATGAGTTTGCATCTAACTTTGTCAGATATCGTCGATTTACATTCATTGAAGAACATTGAAGTCGATTCTCACTTTGTGTTGATTGAAAATTTTCAAAGTCTATCTTCCTCATTTGAAGTCGAATTTCAACATGTCTCATATATTTGAATGAGTTTGCATCTAACTTTGTCAGATATCGTCGATTTACATTCATTGAATCCCATTGAAGTCGAATCTCACTTTGTGTTGATTGAAAATTTTTAAAGTCTATCTTCCTCATTTGAAGTCGAAATTCAGCACTTCTCATATATTTGAATGAGTTTGCATCTAACTTTGTCAGATATCGTCGATTACATTCATTGAAGCCCATTGAAGTCGATTCTCACTTTGTGTTGATTGAAAATTTTCAAAGTCTATCTTCCTCATTTGAAGTCGAATTTCAACATTTCTCATATATTTGAATGAGTTTGCATCTAACTTTGTCAGATATCGTCGATTTACATTTATTGAAGCCCATTGAGGTCGATTGTCACTTTGTGTTGATTGAAAATTTTCAAAGTCTATCTTCCTCATTTGAAGTCGAATTTAACATTTCTCATATATTTGAATGAGTTTGCATCTAACTTTGTCAGATATCGTCGATTACATTCATTGAAGCCCATTGAAGTCGATTCTCACTTTGTGTTGATTGAAAATTTCCTAAGTCTATCTTCCTCATTTGAAGTCGAATTTCAACATTTCTCATATATTTGAATGAGTTTGCATCTAACTTTGTCAGATATCGTCGATTTACATTCATTGAAGAACATTGAAGTCGATTCTCACTTTGTGTTGATTGAAAATTTTCAAAGTCTATCTTCCTCATTTGAAGTCGAATTTCAACATTTCTCATGTATTTGAATGAGTTTGCATCTAACTTTGTCAGATATCGTCGATTACATTCATTGAAGCCCATTGAAGTCGATTCTCACTTTGTGTTGATTGAAAATTTTCAAAGTCTATCTTCCTCATTTGAAGTCGAATTTCAACATATCTCATATATTTGAATGAGTTCGCATCTAACTTTGTCAGATATCGTCGATTTACATTCATTGAAGCCCATTGAAGTCGATTCTCACTTTGTGTTGATTGAAAATTTTCAGTCTATCTTCCTCATTTGAAGTCGAATTTCAACATTTCTCATATATTTGAATGAGTTTGCATCTAACTTTGTCAGATATCGTCGATTACATTCATTGAAGCCCATTGAAGTCGATTCTCACTTTGTGTTGATTGAAAATTTTCAAAGTCTATCTTCCTCATTTGAAGTCGAATTTCAACATTTCTCATATATTTGAATGAGTTTGCATCTAACTTTGTCAGATATCGTCGATTTACATTCATTGAAGAACATTGAAGTCGATTCTCACTTTGTATTGATTGAAAATTTTCAAAGTCTATCTTCCTCATTTGAAGTCGAATTTCAACATTTCTCATATATTTGAATGAGTTTGCATCTAACTTTGTCAGATATCGTCGATTACATTCATTGAAGCCCATTGAAGTCGATTCTCACTTTGTGTTGATTGAAAATTTTCAAAGTCTATCTTCCTCATTTAAAGTCGAATTTCAACATGTCTCATATATTTGAATGAGTTTGCATCTAACTTTGTCAGATATCGTCGATTTACATTCATTGAATCCCATTGAAGTCGAATCTCACTTTGTGTTGATTGAAAATTTTTATAGTCAATCTTCCTCATTTGAAGTCGAAATTCAGCATTTCTCATATATTTGAATGAGTTTGCATCTAACTTTGTCAGATATCGTCGATTTACATTGATTGAAGCCCATTGAAGTCGATTCTCACTTTGTGTTGATTGAAAATTTTCAAAGTCTATCTTCCTCATTTGAAGTCGAATTTCAACATTTCTCATATATTTGAATGAGTTCGCATCTAACTTTATCAGATATCGTCGATTTACATTTATTGAAGCCCATTGAGGTCGATTGTCACTTTGTGTTGATTGAAAATTTTCAAAGTCTATCTTCCTCATTTGAAGTCGAATTTCAACATTTCTCATATATTTGAATGAGTTTGCATCTAACTTTGTCAGATATCGTCGATTTACATTCATTGAATCCCATTGAAGTCGAATCTCACTTTGTGTTGATTGAAAATTTTTAAAGTCAATCTTCCTCATTTGAAGTCGAAATTCAGCATTTCTCATATATTTGAATGAGTTTGCATCTAACTTTGTCAGATATCGTCGATTTACATTGATTGAAGCCCATTGAAGTCGATTCTCACTTTGAGTTGATTGAAAATTTTCAAAGTCTATCTTCCTCATTTGAAGTCGAATTTCAACATTTCTCATATATTTGAATGAGTTTGCATCTAACTTTGTCAGATATCGTCGATTTACATTGATTGAAGCCCATTGAAGTCGATTCTCACTTTGTGTTGATTGAAAATTTTCAAAGTCTATCTTCCTCATTTGAAGTCGAATTTCAACATTTCTCATATATTTGAATGAGTTTGCATCTAACTTTGTCAGATATCGTCGATTTACATTCATTGAATCCCATTGAAGTCGAATCTCACTTTGTGTTGATTGAAAATTTTTAAAGTCAATCTTCCTCATTTGAAGTCGAAATTCAGCATTTCTCATATATTTGAATGAGTTTGCATCTAACTTTGTCAGATATCGTCGATTTACATTGATTGAAGCCCATTGAAGTCGATTCTCACTTTGTGTTGATTGAAAATTTTCAAAGTCTATCTTCCTCATTTGAAGTCGAATTTCAACATTTCTCATATATTTGAATGAGTTTGCATCTAACTTTGTCAGATATCGTCGATTTACATTGATTGAAGCCCATTGAAGTCGATTCTCACTTTGTGTTGATTGAAAATTTTCAAAGTCTATCTTCCTCATTTGAAGTCGAATTTCAACATTTCTCATATATTTGAATGAGTTTGCATCTAACTTTGTCAGATATCGTCGATTACATTCATTGAAGCCCATTGAAGTCGATTCTCACTTTGTGTTGATTGAAAATTTTCAAAGTCTATCTTCCTCATTTGAAGTCGAATTTCAACATTTCTCTTATATTTGAATGAGTTTGCATCTAACTTTGTCAGATATCGTCGATTACATTCATTGAAGCCCATTGAAGTCGATTCTCACTTTGTGTTGATTGAAAATTTTCAAAGTCTATCTTCCTCATTTAAAGTCGAATTTCAACATGTCTCATATATTTGAATGAGTTTGCATCTAACTTTGTCAGATATCGTCGATTTACATTCATTGAATCCCATTGAAGTCGAATCTCACTTTGTGTTGATTGAAAATTTTTAAAGTCCATCTTCCTCATTTGAAGTCGAAATTCAGCATTTCTCATATATTTGAATGAGTTTGCATCTAACTTTGTCAGATATCGTCGATTTACATTCATTGAAGAACATTGAAGTCGATTCTCACTTTGTGTTGATTGAAAATTTTCAAAGTCTATCTTCCTCATTTGAAGTCGAATTTCAACATTTCTCATATATTTGAATGAGTTTGCATCTAACTTTGTCAGATATCGTCGATTACATTCATTGAAGCCCATTGAAGTCGATTCTCACTTTGTGTTGATTGAAAATTTTCAAAGTCTATCTTCCTCATTTAAAGTCGAATTTCAACATGTCTCATATATTTGAATGAGTTTGCATCTAACTTTGTCAGATATCGTCGATTTACATTCATTGAATCCCATTGAAGTCGAATCTCACTTTGTGTTGATTGAAAATTTTTAAAGTCTATCTTCCTCATTTGAAGTCGAAATTCAGCATTTCTCATATATTTGAATGAGTTTGCATCTAACTTTGTCAGATATCGTCGATTTACATTGATTGAAGCCCATTGAAGTCGATTCTCACTTTGTGTTGATTGAAAATTTTCAAAGTCTATCTTCCTCATTTGAAGTCGAATTTCAACATTTCTCATATATTTGAATGAGTTCGCATCTAACTTTATCAGATATCGTCGATTTACATTTATTGAAGCCCATTGAGGTCGATTGTCACTTTGTGTTGATTGAAAATTTTCAAAGTCTATCTTCCTCATTTGAAGTCGAATTTCAACATTTCTCATATATTTGAATGAGTTTGCATCTAACTTTGTCAGATATCGTCGATTACATTCATTGAATCCCATTGAAGTCGAATCTCACTTTGTGTTGATTGAAAATTTTTAAAGTCTATCTTCCTCATTTGAAGTCGAAATTCAGCATTTCTCATATATTTGAATGAGTTTGCATCTAACTTTGTCAGATATCGTCGATTTACATTGATTGAAGCCCATTGAAGTCGATTCTCACTTTGTGTTGATTGAAAATTTTCAAAGTCTATCTTCCTCATTTGAAGTCGAATTTCAACATTTCTCATATATTTGAATGAGTTCGCATCTAACTTTATCAGATATCGTCGATTTACATTTATTGAAGCCCATTGAGGTCGATTGTCACTTTGTGTTGATTGAAAATTTTCAAAGTCTATCTTCCTCATTTGAAGTCGAATTTCAACATTTCTCATATATTTGAATGAGTTTGCATCTAACTTTGTCAGATATCGTCGATTACATTCATTGAAGCCCATTGAAGTCGATTCTCACTTTGTGTTGATTGAAAATTTTCAAAGTCTATCTTCCTCATTTGAAGTCGAATTTCAACATTTCGCATATATTTGAATGAGTTTGCATCTAACTTTGTCAGATATCGTCGATTTACATTCATTGAAGAACATTGAAGTCGATTCTCACTTTGTGTTGATTGAAAATTTTCAAAGTCTATCTTCCTCATTTGAAGTCGAATTTCAACATTTCTCATATATTTGAATGAGTTTGCATCTAACTTTGTCAGATATCGTCGATTTACATTCATTGAAGAACATTGAAGTCGATTCTCACTTTGTGTTGATTGAAAATTTTCAAAGTATATCTTCCTCATTTGAAGTCGAATTTCAACATTTCTCATATATTTGAATGAGTTTGCATCTAACTTTGTCAGATATCGTCGATTACATTCATTGAAGCCCATTGAAGTCGATTCTCACTTTGTGTTGATTGAAAATTTTCAGTCTATCTTCCTCATTTGAAGTCGAATTTCAACATTTCTCATATATTTGAATGAGTTTGCATCTAACTTTGTCAGATATCGTCGATTTACATTCATTGAAGCCCATTGAAGTCGATTCTCACTTTGTGTTGATTGAAAATTTTCAAAGTCTATCTTCCTCATTTGAAGTCGAATTTCAACATTTCTCATATATTTGAATGAGTTTGCATCTAACTTTTTCAGATATCGTCGATTTACATTCATTGAAGCCCATTGAAGTCGATTCTCACTTTGTGTTGATTGAAAATTTTCAAAGTCTATCTTCCTCATTTAAAGTCGAATTTCAACATGTCTCATATATTTGAATGAGTTTGCATCTAACTTTGTCAGATATCGTCGATTTACATTCATTGAATCCCATTGAAGTCGAATCCCACTTTGTGTTGATTGAAAATTTTTAAAGTCTATCTTCCTCATTTGAAGTCGAATTTCAACATATCTCATATATTTGAATGAGTTCGCATCTAACTTTGTCAGATATCGTCGATTTACATTCATTGAAGCCCATTGAAGTCGATTCTCACTTTGTGTTGATTGAAAATTTTCAGTCTATCTTCCTCATTTGAAGTCGAATTTCAACATGTCTCATATATTTGAATGAGTTTGCATCTAACTTTGTCAGATATCGTCGATTTACATTCATTGAATCCCATTGAAGTCGATTCTCACTTTGTGTTGATTGGAAATTTTCAAAGTCTATCTTCCTCATTTTAAGTCGAATTTCAACATATCTCATATATTTGAATGAGTTCGCATCTAACTTTGTCAGATATCGTCGATTTACATTCATTGAAGCCCATTGAAGTCGATTCTCACTTTGTGTTGATTGAAAATTTTCAGTCTATCTTCCTCATTTGAAGTCGAATTTCAACATTTCTCATATATTTGAATGAGTTTGCATCTAACTTTGTCAGATATCGTCGATTTACATTCATTGAAGCCCATTGAAGTCGATTCTCACTTTGTGTTGATTGAAAATTTTCAAAGTCTATCTTCCTCATTTGAAGTCGAATTTCAACATTTCTCATATATTTGAATGAGTTTGCATCTAACTTTGTCAGATATCGTCGATTTACATTCATTGAAGAACATTGAAGTCGATTCTCACTTTGTGTTGATTGAAAATTTTCAAAGTCTATCTTCCTCATTTGAAGTCGAATTTCAACATTTCTCATATATTTGAATGAGTTCGCATCTAACTTTATCAGATATCGTCGATTTACATTTATTGAAGCCCATTGAGGTCGATTGTCACTTTGTGTTGATTGAAAATTTTCAAAGTCTATCTTCCTCATTTGAAGTCGAATTTCAACATTTCTCATATATTTGAATGAGTTTGCATCTAACTTTGTCAGATATCGTCGATTACATTCATTGAAGCCCATTGAAGTCGATTCTCACTTTGTGTTGATTGAAAATTTTCAAAGTCTATCTTCCTCATTTGAAGTCGAATTTCAACATTTCTCATATATTTGAATGAGTTTGCATCTAACTTTGTCAGATATCGTCGATTTACATTCATTGAAGAACATTGAAGTCGATTCTCACTTTGTGTTGATTGAAAATTTTCAAAGTCTATCTTCCTCATTTGAAGTCGAATTTCAACATGTCTCATATATTTGAATGAGTTTGCATCTAACTTTGTCAGATATCGTCGATTTACATTCATTGAATCCCATTGAAGTCGATTCTCACTTTGTGTTGATTGAAAATTTTCAAAGTCTATCTTCCTCATTTGAAGTCGAATTTCAACATATCTCATATATTTGAATGAGTTCGCATCTAACTTTGTCAGATATCGTCGATTTACATTCATTGAAGCCCATTGAAGTCGATTCTCACTTTGTGTTGATTGAAAATTTTCAGTCTATCTTCCTCATTTGAAGTCGAATTTCAACATTTCTCATATATTTGAATGAGTTTGCATCTAACTTTGTCAGATATCGTCGATTTACATTCATTGAAGCCCATTGAAGTCGATTCTCACTTTGTGTTGATTGAAAATTTTCAAAGTCTATTTCCTCATTTGAAGTCGAATTTCAACATTTCTCATATATTTGAATGAGTTTGCATCTAACTTTGTCAGATATCGTCGATTTACATTCATTGAAGCCCATTGAAGTCGATTCTCACTTTGTGTTGATTGAAAATTTTCAAAGTCTATCTTCCTCATTTAAAGTCGAATTTCAACATGTCTCATATATTTGAATGAGTTTGCATCTAACTTTGTCAGATATCGTCGATTTACATTCATTGAATCCCATTGAGGTCGATTGTCACTTTGTGTTGATTGAAAATTTTCAAAGTCTATCTTGCTCATTTGAAGTCGAATTTCAACATTTCTCATATATTTGAATGAGTTTGCATCTAACTTTGTCAGATATCGTCGATTTACATTCATTGAAGCCCATTGAAGTCGATTGTCACTTTGTGTTGATTGAAAATTTTTAAAGTCTATCTTCCTCATTTGAAGTCGAAATTCAGCATTTCTCATATATTTGAATGAGTTTGCATCTAACTTTGTCAGATATCGTCGATTTACATTGATTGAAGCCCATTGAAGTCGATTCTCACTTTGTGTTGATTGAAAATTTTCAAAGTCTATCTTCCTCATTTGAAGTCGAATTTCAACATTTCTCATATATTTGAATGAGTTCGCATCTAACTTTATCAGATATCGTCGATTTACATTTATTGAAGCCCATTGAGGTCGATTGTCACTTTGTGTTGATTGAAAATTTTCAAAGTCTATCTTGCTCATTTGAAGTCGAATTTCAACATTTCTCATATATTTGAATGAGTTTGCATCTAACTTTGTCAGATATCGTCGATTACATTCATTGAAGCCCATTGAAGTCGATTCTCACGTTGTGTTGATTGAAAATTTTCAAAGTCTATCTTCCTCATTTGAAGTCGAATTTCAACATGTCTCATATATTTGAATGAGTTTGCATCTAACTTTGTCAGATATCGTCGATTTACATTCATTGAATCCCATTGAAGTCGATTCTCACTTTGTGTTGATTGAAAATTTTCAGTCTATCTTCCTCATTTGAAGTCGAATTTCAACATTTCTCATATATTTGAATGAGTTTGCATCTAACTTTGTCAGATATCGTCGATTTACATTCATTGAAGCCCATTGAAGTCGATTCTCACTTTGTGTTGATTGAAAATTTTCAAAGTCTATCTTCCTCATTTGAAGTCGAATTTCAACATTTCTCATATATTTGAATGAGTTTGCATCTAACTTTGTCAGATATCGTCGATTACATTCATTGAAGCCCATTGAAGTCGATTCTCACTTTGTGTTGATTGAAAATTTTCAAAGTCTATCTTCCTCATTTGAAGTCGAATTTCAACATTTCTCATATGAGTTTGCATCTAACTTTGTCAGATATCGTCGATTTACATTCATTGAAGAACATTGAAGTCGATTCTCACTTTGTGTTGATTGAAAATTTTCAAAGTCTATCTTCCTCATTTGAAGTCGAATTTCAACATGTCTCATATATTTGAATGAGTTTGCATCTAACTTTGTCAGATATCGTCGATTTACATTCATTGAATCCCATTGAAGTCGATTCTCACTTTGTGTTGATTGAAAATTTTCAAAGTCTATCTTCC
Source organism: Diorhabda sublineata (assembly GCF_026230105.1). Taxonomy (NCBI): domain Eukaryota; kingdom Metazoa; phylum Arthropoda; class Insecta; order Coleoptera; family Chrysomelidae; genus Diorhabda; species Diorhabda sublineata. The sequence continues at coordinate 1,695,155 of NC_079483.1, forward strand.
TCATTTGAAGTCGAATTTCAACATTTCTCATATATTTGAATGAGTTTGCATCTAACTTTGTCAGATATCGTCGATTACATTCATTGAAGCCCATTGAAGTCGATTCTCACTTTGTGTTGATTGAAAATTTTCAAAGTCTATCTTCCTCATTTGAAGTCGAATTTCAACATTTCTCATATATTTGAATGAGTTTGCATCTAACTTTGTCAGATATCGTCGATTTACATTCATTGAAGAACATTGAAGTCGATTCTCACTTTGTGTTGATTGAAAATTTTCAAAGTCTATCTTCCTCATTTGAAGTCGAATTTCAACATTTCTCATATATTTGAATGAGTTTGCATCTAACTTTGTCAGATATCGTCGATTACATTCATTGAAGCCCATTGAAGTCGATTCTCACTTTGTGTTGATTGAAAATTTTCAAAGTCTATCTTCCTCATTTGAAGTCGAATTTCAACATTTCTCATATATTTGAATGAGTTTGCATCTAACTTTGTCAGATATCGTCGATTTACATTCATTGAAGAACATTGAAGTCGATTCTCACTTTGTGTTGATTGAAAATTTTCAAAGTCTATCTTCCTCATTTGAAGTCGAATTTCAACATTTCTCATATATTTGAATGAGTTTGCATCTAACTTTGTCAGATATCGTCGATTACATTCATTGAAGCCCATTGAAGTCGATTCTCACTTTGTGTTGATTGAAAATTTTCAAAGTCTATCTTCCTCATTTGAAGTCGAATTTCAACATTTCTCATATATTTGAATGAGTTTGCATCTAACTTTGTCAGATATCGTCGATTACATTCATTGAAGCCCATTGAAGTCGATTCTCACTTTGTGTTGATTGAAAATTTTCAAAGTCTATCTTCCTCATTTGAAGTCGAATTTCAACATTTCTCATATATTTGAATGAGTTTGCATCTAACTTTGTCAGATATCGTCGATTTACATTCATTGAAGAACATTGAAGTCGATTCTCACTTTGTGTTGATTGAAAATTTTCAGTCTATCTTCCTCATTTGAAGTCGAATTTCAACATTTCTCATATATTTGAATGAGTTTGCATCTAACTTTGTCAGATATCGTCGATTACATTCATTGAAGCCCATTGAAGTCGATTCTCACTTTGTGTTGATTGAAAATTTTCAAAGTCTATCTTCCTCATTTAAAGTCGAATTTCAACATGTCTCATATATTTGAATGAGTTTGCATCTAACTTTGTCAGATATCGTCGATTTACATTCATTGAATCCCATTGAAGTCGAATCTCACTTTGTGTTGATTGAAAATTTTCAAAGTCTATCTTCCTCATTTGAAGTCGAATTTCAACATTTCTCATATATTTGAATGAGTTCGCATCTAACTTTATCAGATATCGTCGATTTACATTTATTGAAGCCCATTGAGGTCGATTGTCACTTTGTGTTGATTGAAAATTTTTAAAGTCTATCTTCCTCATTTGAAGTCGAAATTCAGCATTTATCATATATTTGAATGAGTTTGCATCTAACTTTGTCAGATATCGTCGATTTACATTGATTGAAGCCCATTGAAGTCGATTCTCACTTTGTGTTGATTGAAAATTTTCAAAGTCTATCTTCCTCATTTGAAGTCGAATTTCAACATTTCTCATATATTTGAATGAGTTCGCATCTAACTTTATCAGATATCGTCGATTTACATTTATTGAAGCCCATTGAGGTCGATTGTCACTTTGTGTTGATTGAAAATTTTCAAAGTCTATCTTCCTCATTTGAAGTCGAATTTCAACATTTCTCATATATTTGAATGAGTTTGCATCTAACTTTGTCAGATATCGTCGATTACATTCATTGAAGCCCATTGAAGTCGATTCTCACTTTGTGTTGATTGAAAATTTTCAAAGTCTATCTTCCTCATTTGAAGTCGAATTTCAACATTTCTCATATATTTGAATGAGTTTGCATCTAACTTTGTCAGATATCGTCGATTACATTCATTGAAGCCCATTGAAGTCGATTCTCACTTTGTGTTGATTGAAAATTTTCAAAGTCTATCTTCCTCATTTAAAGTCGAATTTCAACATGTCTCATATATTTGAATGAGTTTGCATCTAACTTTGTCAGATATCGTCGATTTACATTCATTGAATCCCATTGAAGTCGAATCTCACTTTGTGTTGATTGAAAATTTTTAAAGTCTATCTTCCTCATTTGAAGTCGAAATTCAGCATTTCTCATATATTTGAATGAGTTTGCATCTAACTTTGTCAGATATCGTCGATTTACATTGATTGAAGCCCATTGAAGTCGATTCTCACTTTGTGTTGATTGAAAATTTTCAAAGTCTATCTTCCTCATTTGAAGTCGAATTTCAACATTTCTCATATATTTGAATGAGTTCGCATCTAACTTTATCAGATATCGTCGAATTCCATTTATTGAAGCCCATTGAGGTCGATTGTCACTTTGTGTTGATTGAAAATTTTCAAAGTCTATCTTCCTCATTTGAAGTCGAATTTCAACATTTCTCATATATTTGAATGAGTTTGCATCTAACTTTGTCAGATATCGTCGATTACATTCATTGAAGCCCATTGAAGTCGATTCTCACTTTGTGTTGATTGAAAATTTTCAAAGTCTATCTTCCTCATTTGAAGTCGAATTTCAACATTTCTCATATATTTGAAAGAGTTTGCATCTAACTTTGTCAGATATCGTCGATTTACATTCATTGAAGAACATTGAAGTCGATTCTCACTTTGTGTTGATTGAAAATTTTCAAAGTCTATCTTCCTCATTTGAAGTCGAATTTCAACATTTCTCATATATTTGAATGAGTTTGCATCTAACTTTGTCAGATATCGTCGATTACATTCATTGAAGCCCATTGAAGTCGATTCTCACTTTGTGTTGATTGAAAATTTTCAAAGTCTATCTTCCTCATTTAAAGTCGAATTTCAACATGTCTCATATATTTGAATGAGTTTGCATCTAACTTTGTCAGATATCGTCGATTTACATTCATTGAATCCCATTGAAGTCGAATCTCACTTTGTGTTGATTGAAAATTTTTAAAGTCTATCTTCCTCATTTGAAGTCGAAATTCAGCATTTCTCATATATTTGAATGAGTTTGCATCTAACTTCGTCAGATATCGTCGATTTACATTGATTGAAGCCCATTGAAGTCGATTCTCACTTTGTGTTGATTGAAAATTTTCAAAGTCTATCTTCCTCATTTGAAGTCGAATTTCAACATTTCTCATATATTTGAATGAGTTCGCATCTAACTTTATCAGATATCGTCGATTTACATTTATTGAAGCCCATTGAGGTCGATTGTCACTTTGTGTTGATTGAAAATTTTCAAAGTCTATCTTCCTCATTTGAAGTCGAATTTAACATTTCTCATATATTTGAATGAGTTTGCATCTAACTTTGTCAGATATCGTCGATTACATTCATTGAAGCCCATTGAAGTCGATTCTCACTTTGTGTTGATTGAAAATTTCCTAAGTCTATCTTCCTCATTTGAAGTCGAATTTCAACATTTCTCATATATTTGAATGAGTTTGCATCTAACTTTGTCAGATATCGTCGATTTACATTCATTGAAGAACATTGAAGTCGATTCTCACTTTGTGTTGATTGAAAATTTTCAAAGTCTATCTTCCTCATTTGAAGTCGAATTTCAACATTTCTCATGTATTTGAATGAGTTTGCATCTAACTTTGTCAGATATCGTCGATTACATTCATTGAAGCCCATTGAAGTCGATTCTCACTTTGTGTTGATTGAAAATTTTCAAAGTCTATCTTCCTCATTTGAAGTCGAATTTCAACATATCTCATATATTTGAATGAGTTCGCATCTAACTTTGTCAGATATCGTCGATTTACATTCATTGAAGCCCATTGAAGTCGATTCTCACTTTGTGTTGATTGAAAATTTTCAAAGTCTATCTTCCTCATTTGAAGTCGAATTTAACATTTCTCATATATTTGAATGAGTTTGCATCTAACTTTGTCAGATATCGTCGATTACATTCATTGAAGCCCATTGAAGTCGATTCTCACTTTGTGTTGATTGAAAATTTCCTAAGTCTATCTTCCTCATTTGAAGTCGAATTTCAACATTTCTCATATATTTGAATGAGTTTGCATCTAACTTTGTCAGATATCGTCGATTTACATTCATTGAAGAACATTGAAGTCGATTCTCACTTTGTGTTGATTGAAAATTTTCAAAGTCTATCTTCCTCATTTGAAGTCGAATTTCAACATTTCTCATGTATTTGAATGAGTTTGCATCTAACTTTGTCAGATATCGTCGATTACATTCATTGAAGCCCATTGAAGTCGATTCTCACTTTGTGTTGATTGAAAATTTTCAAAGTCTATCTTCCTCATTTGAAGTCGAATTTCAACATTTCTCATATATTTGAATGAGTTTGCATCTAACTTTGTCAGATATCGTCGATTACATTCATTGAAGCCCATTGAAGTCGATTCTCACTTTGTGTTGATTGAAAATTTTCAAAGTCTATCTTCCTCATTTGAAGTCGAATTTCAACATTTCTCATATATTTGAATGAGTTTGCATCTAACTTTGTCAGATATCGTCGATTACATTCATTGAAGCCCATTGAAGTCGATTCTCACTTTGTGTTGATTGAAAATTTTCAAAGTCTATCTTCCTCATTTGAAGTCGAATTTCAACATTTCTCATATATTTGAATGAGTTTGCATCTAACTTTGTCAGATATCGTCGATTTACATTCATTGAAGAACATTGAAGTCGATTCTCACTTTGTGTTGATTGAAAATTTTCAGTCTATCTTCCTCATTTGAAGTCGAATTTCAACATTTCTCATATATTTGAATGAGTTTGCATCTAACTTTGTCAGATATCGTCGATTACATTCATTGAAGCCCATTGAAGTCGATTCTCACTTTGTGTTGATTGAAAATTTTCAAAGTCTATCTTCCTCATTTAAAGTCGAATTTCAACATGTCTCATATATTTGAATGAGTTTGCATCTAACTTTGTCAGATATCGTCGATTTACATTCATTGAATCCCATTGAAGTCGAATCTCACTTTGTGTTGATTGAAAATTTTCAAAGTCTATCTTCCTCATTTGAAGTCGAATTTCAACATTTCTCATATATTTGAATGAGTTCGCATCTAACTTTATCAGATATCGTCGATTTACATTTATTGAAGCCCATTGAGGTCGATTGTCACTTTGTGTTGATTGAAAATTTTTAAAGTCTATCTTCCTCATTTGAAGTCGAAATTCAGCATTTCTCATATATTTGAATGAGTTTGCATCTAACTTTGTCAGATATCGTCGATTTACATTGATTGAAGCCCATTGAAGTCGATTCTCACTTTGTGTTGATTGAAAATTTTCAAAGTCTATCTTCCTCATTTGAAGTCGAATTTCAACATTTCTCATATATTTGAATGAGTTCGCATCTAACTTTATCAGATATCGTCGATTTACATTTATTGAAGCCCATTGAGGTCGATTGTCACTTTGTGTTGATTGAAAATTTTCAAAGTCTATCTTCCTCATTTGAAGTCGAATTTCAACATTTCTCATATATTTGAATGAGTTTGCATCTAACTTTGTCAGATATCGTCGATTACATTCATTGAAGCCCATTGAAGTCGATTCTCACTTTGTGTTGATTGAAAATTTTCAAAGTCTATCTTCCTCATTTGAAGTCGAATTTCAACATTTCTCATATATTTGAATGAGTTTGCATCTAACTTTGTCAGATATCGTCGATTACATTCATTGAAGCCCATTGAAGTCGATTCTCACTTTGTGTTGATTGAAAATTTTCAAAGTCTATCTTCCTCATTTAAAGTCGAATTTCAACATGTCTCATATATTTGAATGAGTTTGCATCTAACTTTGTCAGATATCGTCGATTTACATTCATTGAATCCCATTGAAGTCGAATCTCACTTTGTGTTGATTGAAAATTTTTAAAGTCTATCTTCCTCATTTGAAGTCGAAATTCAGCATTTCTCATATATTTGAATGAGTTTGCATCTAACTTTGTCAGATATCGTCGATTTACATTGATTGAAGCCCATTGAAGTCGATTCTCACTTTGTGTTGATTGAAAATTTTCAAAGTCTATCTTCCTCATTTGAAGTCGAATTTCAACATTTCTCATATATTTGAATGAGTTCGCATCTAACTTTATCAGATATCGTCGAATTCCATTTATTGAAGCCCATTGAGGTCGATTGTCACTTTGTGTTGATTGAAAATTTTCAAAGTCTATCTTCCTCATTTGAAGTCGAATTTCAACATTTCTCATATATTTGAATGAGTTTGCATCTAACTTTGTCAGATATCGTCGATTACATTCATTGAAGCCCATTGAAGTCGATTCTCACTTTGTGTTGATTGAAAATTTTCAAAGTCTATCTTCCTCATTTGAAGTCGAATTTCAACATTTCTCATATATTTGAAAGAGTTTGCATCTAACTTTGTCAGATATCGTCGATTTACATTCATTGAAGAACATTGAAGTCGATTCTCACTTTGTGTTGATTGAAAATTTTCAAAGTCTATCTTCCTCATTTGAAGTCGAATTTCAACATTTCTCATATATTTGAATGAGTTTGCATCTAACTTTGTCAGATATCGTCGATTACATTCATTGAAGCCCATTGAAGTCGATTCTCACTTTGTGTTGATTGAAAATTTTCAAAGTCTATCTTCCTCATTTAAAGTCGAATTTCAACATGTCTCATATATTTGAATGAGTTTGCATCTAACTTTGTCAGATATCGTCGATTTACATTCATTGAATCCCATTGAAGTCGAATCTCACTTTGTGTTGATTGAAAATTTTTAAAGTCTATCTTCCTCATTTGAAGTCGAAATTCAGCATTTCTCATATATTTGAATGAGTTTGCATCTAACTTCGTCAGATATCGTCGATTTACATTGATTGAAGCCCATTGAAGTCGATTCTCACTTTGTGTTGATTGAAAATTTTCAAAGTCTATCTTCCTCATTTGAAGTCGAATTTCAACATTTCTCATATATTTGAATGAGTTCGCATCTAACTTTATCAGATATCGTCGATTTACATTTATTGAAGCCCATTGAGGTCGATTGTCACTTTGTGTTGATTGAAAATTTTCAAAGTCTATCTTCCTCATTTGAAGTCGAATTTAACATTTCTCATATATTTGAATGAGTTTGCATCTAACTTTGTCAGATATCGTCGATTACATTCATTGAAGCCCATTGAAGTCGATTCTCACTTTGTGTTGATTGAAAATTTCCTAAGTCTATCTTCCTCATTTGAAGTCGAATTTCAACATTTCTCATATATTTGAATGAGTTTGCATCTAACTTTGTCAGATATCGTCGATTTACATTCATTGAAGAACATTGAAGTCGATTCTCACTTTGTGTTGATTGAAAATTTTCAAAGTCTATCTTCCTCATTTGAAGTCGAATTTCAACATTTCTCATGTATTTGAATGAGTTTGCATCTAACTTTGTCAGATATCGTCGATTACATTCATTGAAGCCCATTGAAGTCTATTCTCACTTTGTGTTGATTGAAAATTTTCAAAGTCTATCTTCCTCATTTGAAGTCGAATTTCAACATATCTCATATATTTGAATGAGTTCGCATCTAACTTTGTCAGATATCGTCGATTTACATTCATTGAAGCCCATTGAAGTCGATTCTCACTTTGTGTTGATTGAAAATTTTCAGTCTATCTTCCTCATTTGAAGTCGAATTTCAACATTTCTCATATATTTGAATGAGTTTGCATCTAACTTTGTCAGATATCGTCGATTACATTCATTGAAGCCCATTGAAGTCGATTCTCACTTTGTGTTGATTGAAAATTTTCAAAGTCTATCTTCCTCATTTGAAGTCGAATTTCAACATTTCTCATATATTTGAATGAGTTTGCATCTAACTTTGTCAGATATCGTCGATTTACATTCATTGAAGAACATTGAAGTCGATTCTCACTTTGTATTGATTGAAAATTTTCAAAGTCTATCTTCCTCATTTGAAGTCGAATTTCAACATTTCTCATATATTTGAATGAGTTTGCATCTAACTTTGTCAGATATCGTCGATTACATTCATTGAAGCCCATTGAAGTCGATTCTCACTTTGTGTTGATTGAAAATTTTCAAAGTCTATCTTCCTCATTTAAAGTCGAATTTCAACATGTCTCATATATTTGAATGAGTTTGCATCTAACTTTGTCAGATATCGTCGATTTACATTCATTGAATCCCATTGAAGTCGAATCTCACTTTGTGTTGATTGAAAATTTTTATAGTCAATCTTCCTCATTTGAAGTCGAAATTCAGCATTTCTCATATATTTGAATGAGTTTGCATCTAACTTTGTCAGATATCGTCGATTTACATTGATTGAAGCCCATTGAAGTCGATTCTCACTTTGTGTTGATTGAAAATTTTCAAAGTCTATCTTCCTCATTTGAAGTCGAATTTCAACATTTCTCATATATTTGAATGAGTTCGCATCTAACTTTATCAGATATCGTCGATTTACATTTATTGAAGCCCATTGAGGTCGATTGTCACTTTGTGTTGATTGAAAATTTTCAAAGTCTATCTTCCTCATTTGAAGTCGAATTTCAACATTTCTCATATATTTGAATGAGTTTGCATCTAACTTTGTCAGATATCGTCGATTTACATTCATTGAATCCCATTGAAGTCGAATCTCACTTTGTGTTGATTGAAAATTTTTAAAGTCAATCTTCCTCATTTGAAGTCGAAATTCAGCATTTCTCATATATTTGAATGAGTTTGCATCTAACTTTGTCAGATATCGTCGATTTACATTGATTGAAGCCCATTGAAGTCGATTCTCACTTTGAGTTGATTGAAAATTTTCAAAGTCTATCTTCCTCATTTGAAGTCGAATTTCAACATTTCTCATATATTTGAATGAGTTTGCATCTAACTTTGTCAGATATCGTCGATTTACATTGATTGAAGCCCATTGAAGTCGATTCTCACTTTGTGTTGATTGAAAATTTTCAAAGTCTATCTTCCTCATTTGAAGTCGAATTTCAACATTTCTCATATATTTGAATGAGTTTGCATCTAACTTTGTCAGATATCGTCGATTTACATTCATTGAATCCCATTGAAGTCGAATCTCACTTTGTGTTGATTGAAAATTTTTAAAGTCAATCTTCCTCATTTGAAGTCGAAATTCAGCATTTCTCATATATTTGAATGAGTTTGCATCTAACTTTGTCAGATATCGTCGATTTACATTGATTGAAGCCCATTGAAGTCGATTCTCACTTTGTGTTGATTGAAAATTTTCAAAGTCTATCTTCCTCATTTGAAGTCGAATTTCAACATTTCTCATATATTTGAATGAGTTTGCATCTAACTTTGTCAGATATCGTCGATTTACATTGATTGAAGCCCATTGAAGTCGATTCTCACTTTGTGTTGATTGAAAATTTTCAAAGTCTATCTTCCTCATTTGAAGTCGAATTTCAACATTTCTCATATATTTGAATGAGTTTGCATCTAACTTTGTCAGATATCGTCGATTACATTCATTGAAGCCCATTGAAGTCGATTCTCACTTTGTGTTGATTGAAAATTTTCAAAGTCTATCTTCCTCATTTGAAGTCGAATTTCAACATTTCTCTTATATTTGAATGAGTTTGCATCTAACTTTGTCAGATATCGTCGATTACATTCATTGAAGCCCATTGAAGTCGATTCTCACTTTGTGTTGATTGAAAATTTTCAAAGTCTATCTTCCTCATTTAAAGTCGAATTTCAACATGTCTCATATATTTGAATGAGTTTGCATCTAACTTTGTCAGATATCGTCGATTTACATTCATTGAATCCCATTGAAGTCGAATCTCACTTTGTGTTGATTGAAAATTTTTAAAGTCCATCTTCCTCATTTGAAGTCGAAATTCAGCATTTCTCATATATTTGAATGAGTTTGCATCTAACTTTGTCAGATATCGTCGATTTACATTCATTGAAGAACATTGAAGTCGATTCTCACTTTGTGTTGATTGAAAATTTTCAAAGTCTATCTTCCTCATTTGAAGTCGAATTTCAACATTTCTCATATATTTGAATGAGTTTGCATCTAACTTTGTCAGATATCGTCGATTACATTCATTGAAGCCCATTGAAGTCGATTCTCACTTTGTGTTGATTGAAAATTTTCAAAGTCTATCTTCCTCATTTAAAGTCGAATTTCAACATGTCTCATATATTTGAATGAGTTTGCATCTAACTTTGTCAGATATCGTCGATTTACATTCATTGAATCCCATTGAAGTCGAATCTCACTTTGTGTTGATTGAAAATTTTTAAAGTCTATCTTCCTCATTTGAAGTCGAAATTCAGCATTTCTCATATATTTGAATGAGTTTGCATCTAACTTTGTCAGATATCGTCGATTTACATTGATTGAAGCCCATTGAAGTCGATTCTCACTTTGTGTTGATTGAAAATTTTCAAAGTCTATCTTCCTCATTTGAAGTCGAATTTCAACATTTCTCATATATTTGAATGAGTTCGCATCTAACTTTATCAGATATCGTCGATTTACATTTATTGAAGCCCATTGAGGTCGATTGTCACTTTGTGTTGATTGAAAATTTTCAAAGTCTATCTTCCTCATTTGAAGTCGAATTTCAACATTTCTCATATATTTGAATGAGTTTGCATCTAACTTTGTCAGATATCGTCGATTACATTCATTGAATCCCATTGAAGTCGAATCTCACTTTGTGTTGATTGAAAATTTTTAAAGTCTATCTTCCTCATTTGAAGTCGAAATTCAGCATTTCTCATATATTTGAATGAGTTTGCATCTAACTTTGTCAGATATCGTCGATTTACATTGATTGAAGCCCATTGAAGTCGATTCTCACTTTGTGTTGATTGAAAATTTTCAAAGTCTATCTTCCTCATTTGAAGTCGAATTTCAACATTTCTCATATATTTGAATGAGTTCGCATCTAACTTTATCAGATATCGTCGATTTACATTTATTGAAGCCCATTGAGGTCGATTGTCACTTTGTGTTGATTGAAAATTTTCAAAGTCTATCTTCCTCATTTGAAGTCGAATTTCAACATTTCTCATATATTTGAATGAGTTTGCATCTAACTTTGTCAGATATCGTCGATTACATTCATTGAAGCCCATTGAAGTCGATTCTCACTTTGTGTTGATTGAAAATTTTCAAAGTCTATCTTCCTCATTTGAAGTCGAATTTCAACATTTCGCATATATTTGAATGAGTTTGCATCTAACTTTGTCAGATATCGTCGATTTACATTCATTGAAGAACATTGAAGTCGATTCTCACTTTGTGTTGATTGAAAATTTTCAAAGTCTATCTTCCTCATTTGAAGTCGAATTTCAACATTTCTCATATATTTGAATGAGTTTGCATCTAACTTTGTCAGATATCGTCGATTTACATTCATTGAAGAACATTGAAGTCGATTCTCACTTTGTGTTGATTGAAAATTTTCAAAGTATATCTTCCTCATTTGAAGTCGAATTTCAACATTTCTCATATATTTGAATGAGTTTGCATCTAACTTTGTCAGATATCGTCGATTACATTCATTGAAGCCCATTGAAGTCGATTCTCACTTTGTGTTGATTGAAAATTTTCAGTCTATCTTCCTCATTTGAAGTCGAATTTCAACATTTCTCATATATTTGAATGAGTTTGCATCTAACTTTGTCAGATATCGTCGATTTACATTCATTGAAGCCCATTGAAGTCGATTCTCACTTTGTGTTGATTGAAAATTTTCAAAGTCTATCTTCCTCATTTGAAGTCGAATTTCAACATTTCTCATATATTTGAATGAGTTTGCATCTAACTTTTTCAGATATCGTCGATTTACATTCATTGAAGCCCATTGAAGTCGATTCTCACTTTGTGTTGATTGAAAATTTTCAAAGTCTATCTTCCTCATTTAAAGTCGAATTTCAACATGTCTCATATATTTGAATGAGTTTGCATCTAACTTTGTCAGATATCGTCGATTTACATTCATTGAATCCCATTGAAGTCGAATCCCACTTTGTGTTGATTGAAAATTTTTAAAGTCTATCTTCCTCATTTGAAGTCGAATTTCAACATATCTCATATATTTGAATGAGTTCGCATCTAACTTTGTCAGATATCGTCGATTTACATTCATTGAAGCCCATTGAAGTCGATTCTCACTTTGTGTTGATTGAAAATTTTCAGTCTATCTTCCTCATTTGAAGTCGAATTTCAACATGTCTCATATATTTGAATGAGTTTGCATCTAACTTTGTCAGATATCGTCGATTTACATTCATTGAATCCCATTGAAGTCGATTCTCACTTTGTGTTGATTGGAAATTTTCAAAGTCTATCTTCCTCATTTGAAGTCGAATTTCAACATATCTCATATATTTGAATGAGTTCGCATCTAACTTTGTCAGATATCGTCGATTTACATTCATTGAAGCCCATTGAAGTCGATTCTCACTTTGTGTTGATTGAAAATTTTCAGTCTATCTTCCTCATTTGAAGTCGAATTTCAACATTTCTCATATATTTGAATGAGTTTGCATCTAACTTTGTCAGATATCGTCGATTTACATTCATTGAAGCCCATTGAAGTCGATTCTCACTTTGTGTTGATTGAAAATTTTCAAAGTCTATCTTCCTCATTTGAAGTCGAATTTCAACATTTCTCATATATTTGAATGAGTTTGCATCTAACTTTGTCAGATATCGTCGATTTACATTCATTGAAGAACATTGAAGTCGATTCTCACTTTGTGTTGATTGAAAATTTTCAAAGTCTATCTTCCTCATTTGAAGTCGAATTTCAACATTTCTCATATATTTGAATGAGTTCGCATCTAACTTTATCAGATATCGTCGATTTACATTTATTGAAGCCCATTGAGGTCGATTGTCACTTTGTGTTGATTGAAAATTTTCAAAGTCTATCTTCCTCATTTGAAGTCGAATTTCAACATTTCTCATATATTTGAATGAGTTTGCATCTAACTTTGTCAGATATCGTCGATTACATTCATTGAAGCCCATTGAAGTCGATTCTCACTTTGTGTTGATTGAAAATTTTCAAAGTCTATCTTCCTCATTTGAAGTCGAATTTCAACATTTCTCATATATTTGAATGAGTTTGCATCTAACTTTGTCAGATATCGTCGATTTACATTCATTGAAGAACATTGAAGTCGATTCTCACTTTGTGTTGATTGAAAATTTTCAAAGTCTATCTTCCTCATTTGAAGTCGAATTTCAACATGTCTCATATATTTGAATGAGTTTGCATCTAACTTTGTCAGATATCGTCGATTTACATTCATTGAATCCCATTGAAGTCGATTCTCACTTTGTGTTGATTGAAAATTTTCAAAGTCTATCTTCCTCATTTGAAGTCGAATTTCAACATATCTCATATATTTGAATGAGTTCGCATCTAACTTTGTCAGATATCGTCGATTTACATTCATTGAAGCCCATTGAAGTCGATTCTCACTTTGTGTTGATTGAAAATTTTCAGTCTATCTTCCTCATTTGAAGTCGAATTTCAACATTTCTCATATATTTGAATGAGTTTGCATCTAACTTTGTCAGATATCGTCGATTTACATTCATTGAAGCCCATTGAAGTCGATTCTCACTTTGTGTTGATTGAAAATTTTCAAAGTCTATCTTCCTCATTTGAAGTCGAATTTCAACATTTCTCATATATTTGAATGAGTTTGCATCTAACTTTGTCAGATATCGTCGATTTACATTCATTGAAGCCCATTGAAGTCGATTCTCACTTTGTGTTGATTGAAAATTTTCAAAGTCTATCTTCCTCATTTAAAGTCGAATTTCAACATGTCTCATATATTTGAATGAGTTTGCATCTAACTTTGTCAGATATCGTCGATTTACATTCATTGAATCCCATTGAGGTCGATTGTCACTTTGTGTTGATTGAAAATTTTCAAAGTCTATCTTGCTCATTTGAAGTCGAATTTCAACATTTCTCATATATTTGAATGAGTTTGCATCTAACTTTGTCAGATATCGTCGATTTACATTCATTGAAGCCCATTGAAGTCGATTGTCACTTTGTGTTGATTGAAAATTTTTAAAGTCTATCTTCCTCATTTGAAGTCGAAATTCAGCATTTCTCATATATTTGAATGAGTTTGCATCTAACTTTGTCAGATATCGTCGATTTACATTGATTGAAGCCCATTGAAGTCGATTCTCACTTTGTGTTGATTGAAAATTTTCAAAGTCTATCTTCCTCATTTGAAGTCGAATTTCAACATTTCTCATATATTTGAATGAGTTCGCATCTAACTTTATCAGATATCGTCGATTTACATTTATTGAAGCCCATTGAGGTCGATTGTCACTTTGTGTTGATTGAAAATTTTCAAAGTCTATCTTGCTCATTTGAAGTCGAATTTCAACATTTCTCATATATTTGAATGAGTTTGCATCTAACTTTGTCAGATATCGTCGATTACATTCATTGAAGCCCATTGAAGTCGATTCTCACTTTGTGTTGATTGAAAATTTTCAAAGTCTATCTTCCTCATTTGAAGTCGAATTTCAACATGTCTCATATATTTGAATGAGTTTGCATCTAACTTTGTCAGATATCGTCGATTTACATTCATTGAATCCCATTGAAGTCGATTCTCACTTTGTGTTGATTGAAAATTTTCAGTCTATCTTCCTCATTTGAAGTCGAATTTCAACATTTCTCATATATTTGAATGAGTTTGCATCTAACTTTGTCAGATATCGTCGATTTACATTCATTGAAGCCCATTGAAGTCGATTCTCACTTTGTGTTGATTGAAAATTTTCAAAGTCTATCTTCCTCATTTGAAGTCGAATTTCAACATTTCTCATATATTTGAATGAGTTTGCATCTAACTTTGTCAGATATCGTCGATTACATTCATTGAAGCCCATTGAAGTCGATTCTCACTTTGTGTTGATTGAAAATTTTCAAAGTCTATCTTCCTCATTTGAAGTCGAATTTCAACATTTCTCATATGAGTTTGCATCTAACTTTGTCAGGTATCGTCGATTTACATTCATTGAAGAACATTGAAGTCGATTCTCACTTTGTGTTGATTGAAAATTTTCAAAGTCTATCTTCCTCATTTGAAGTCGAATTTCAACATGTCTCATATATTTGAATGAGTTTGCATCTAACTTTGTCAGATATCGTCGATTTACATTCATTGAATCCCATTGAAGTCGATTCTCACTTTGTGTTGATTGAAAATTTTCAAAGTCTATCTTCCTCATTTGAAGTCGAATTTCAACATATCTCATATATTTGAATGAGTTCGCATCTAACTTTGTCAGATATCGTCGATTTACATTCATTGAAGCCCATTGAAGTCGATTCTCACTTTGTGTTGATTGAAAATTTTCAGTCTATCTTCCTCATTTGAAGTCGAATTTCAACATTTCTCATATATTTGAATGAGTTTGCATCTAACTTTGTCAGATATCGTCGATTTACATTCATTGAAGCCCATTGAAGTCGATTCTCACTTTGTGTTGATTGAAAATTTTCAAAGTCTATCTTCCTCATTTGAAGTCGAATTTCAACATTTCTCATATATTTGAATGAGTTTGCATCTAACTTTGTCAGATATCGTCGATTTACATTCATTGAAGCCCATTGAAGTCGATTCTCACTTTGTGTTGATTGAAAATTTTCAAAGTCTATCTTCCTCATTTAAAGTCGAATTTCAACATGTCTCATATATTTGAATGAGTTTGCATCTAACTTTGTCAGATATCGTCGATTTACATTCATTGAATCCCATTGAAGTCGAATCTCACTTTGTGTTGATTGAAAATTTTTAAAGTCTATCTTCCTCATTTGAAGTCGAAATTCAGCATTTCTCATATATTTGAATGAGTTTGCATCTAACTTTGTCAGATATCGTCGATTTACATTGATTGAAGCCCATTGAAGTCGATTCTCACTTTGTGTTGATTGAAAATTTTCAGAGTCTATCTTCCTCATTTGAAGTCGAATTTCAACATTTCTCATATATTTGAATGAGTTCGCATCTAACTTTATCAGATATCGTCGATTTACATTTATTGAAGCCCATTGAGGTCGATTGTCACTTTGTGTTGATTGAAAATTTTCAAAGTCTATCTTCCTCATTTGAAGTCGAATTTCAACATTTCTCATATATTTGAATGAGTTTGCATCTAACTTTGTCAGATATCGTCGATTACATTCATTGAAGCCCATTGAAGTCGATTCTCACTTTGTGTTGATTGAAAATTTTCAAAGTCTATCTTCCTCATTTGAAGTCGAATTTCAACATTTCTCATATATTTGAATGAGTTTGCATCTAACTTTGTCAGATATCGTCGATTTACATTCATTGAAGAACATTGAAGTCGATTCTCACTTTGTGTTGATTGAAAATTTTCAAAGTCTATCTTCCTCATTTGAAGTCGAATTTCAACATGTCTCATATATTTGAATGAGTTTGCATCTAACTTTGTCAGATATCGTCGATTTACATTCATTGAATCCCATTGAAGTCGATTCTCACTTTGTGTTGATTGAAAATTTTCAAAGTCTATCTTCCTCATTTGAAGTCGAATTTCAACATATCTCATATATTTGAATGAGTTCGCATCTAACTTTGTCAGATATCGTCGATTTACATTCATTGAAGCCCATTGAAGTCGATTCTCACTTTGTGTTGATTGAAAATTTTCAGTCTATCTTCCTCATTTGAAGTCGAATTTCAACATTTCTCATATATTTGAATGAGTTTGCATCTAACTTTGTCAGATATCGTCGATTTACATTCATTGAAGCCCATTGAAGTCGATTCTCACTTTGTGTTGATTGAAAATTTTCAAAGTCTATCTTCCTCATTTGAAGTCGAATTTCAACATTTCTCATATATTTGAATGAGTTTGCATCTAACTTTGTCAGATATCGTCGATTCACATTCATTGAAGCCCATTGAAGTCGATTCTCACTTTGTGTTGATTGAAAATTTTCAAAGTCTATCTTCCTCATTTAAAGTCGAATTTCAACATGTCTCATATATTTGAATGAGTTTGCATCTAACTTTGTCAGATATCGTCGATTTACATTCACTGAATCCCATTGAAGTCGAATCTCACTTTGTGTTGATTGAAAATTTTTAAAGTCTATCTTCCTCATTTGAAGTCGAAATTCAGCATTTCTCATATATTTGAATGAGTTTGCATCTAACTTTGTCAGATATCGTCGATTTACATTGATTGAAGCCCATTGAAGTCGATTCTCACTTTGTGTTGATTGAAAATTTTCAAAGTCTATCTTCCTCATTTGAAGTCGAATTTCAACATTTCTCATATATTTGAATGAGTTCGCATCTAACTTTATCAGATATCGTCGATTTACATTTATTGAAGCCCATTGAGGTCGATTGTCACTTTGTGTTGATTGAAAATTTTCAAAGTCTATCTTCCTCATTTGAAGTCGAATTTCAACATTTCTCATATATTTGAATGAGTTTGCATCTAACTTTGTCAGATATCGTCGATTACATTCATTGAAGCCCATTGAAGTCGATTCTCACTTTGTGTTGATTGAAAATTTTCAAAGTCTATCTTCCTCATTTGAAGTCGAATTTCAACATTTCTCATATATTTGAATGAGTTTGCATCTAACTTTGTCAGATATCGTCGATTTACATTCATTGAAGAACATTGAAGTCGATTCTCACTTTGTGTTGATTGAAAATTTTCAAAGTCTATCTTCCTCATTTGAAGTCGAATTTCAACATTTCTCATATATTTGAATGAGTTTGCATCTAACTTTGTCAGATATCGTCGATTTACATTCATTGAATCCCATTGAAGTCGATTCTCACTTTGTGTTGATTGAAAATTTTCAAAGTCTATCTTCCTCATTTGAAGTCGAATTTCAACATATCTCATATATTTGAATGAGTTCGCATCTAACTTTGTCAGATATCGTCGATTTACATTCATTGAAGCCCATTGAAGTCGATTCTCACTTTGTGTTGATTGAAAATTTTCAGTCTATCTTCCTCATTTGAAGTCGAATTTCAACATTTCTCATATATTTGAATGAGTTTGCATCTAACTTTGTCAGATATCGTCGATTTACATTCATTGAAGCCCATTGAAGTCGATTCTCACTTTGTGTTGATTGAAAATTTTCAAAGTCTATCTTCCTCATTTGAAGTCGAATTTCAACATTTCTCATATATTTGAATGAGTTTGCATCTAACTTTGTCAGATATCGTCGATTTACATTCATTGAAGCCCATTGAAGTCGATTCTCACTTTGTGTTGATTGAAAATTTTCAGTCTATCTTCCTCATTTGAAGTCGAATTTCAACATTTCTCATATATTTGAATGAGTTTGCATCTAACTTTGTCAGATATCGTCGATTTACATTCATTGAAGCCCATTGAAGTCGATTCTCACTTTGTGTTGATTGAAAATTTTCAGAGTCTATCTTCCTCATTTGAAGTCGAATTTCAACATTTCTCATATATTTGAATGAGTTTGCATCTAACTTTGTCAGATATCGTCGATTTACATTCATTGAAGAACATTGAAGTCGATTCTCACTTTGTGTTGATTGAAAATTTTCAAAGTCTATCTTCCTCATTTGAAGTCGAATTTCAACATTTCTCATATATTTGAATGAGTTTGCATCTAACTTTGTCAGATATCGTCGATTTACATTCATTGAAGAACATTGAAGTCGATTCTCACTTTGTGTTGATTGAAAATTTTCAAAGTCTATCTTCCTCATTTGAAGTCGAATTTCAACATGTCTCATATATTTGAATGAGTTTGCATCTAACTTTGTCAGATATCGTCGATTTACATTCATTGAATCCCATTGAAGTCGATTCTCACTTTGTGTTGATTGAAAATTTTCAAAGTCTATCTTCCTCATTTGAAGTCGAATTTCAACATATCTCATATATTTGAATGAGTTCGCATCTAACTTTGTCAGATATCGTCGATTTACATTCATTGAAGCCCATTGAAGTCGATTCTCACTTTGTGTTGATTGAAAATTTTCAGTCTATCTTCCTCATTTGAAGTCGAATTTCAACATTTCTCATATATTTGAATGAGTTTGCATCTAACTTTGTCAGATATCGTCGATTTACATTCATTGAAGCCCATTGAAGTCGATTCTCACTTTGTGTTGATTGAAAATTTTCAAAGTCTATCTTCCTCATTTGAAGTCGAATTTCAACATTTCTCATATATTTGAATGAGTTTGCATCTAACTTTGTCAGATATCGTCGATTACATTCATTGAAGCCCATTGAAGTCGATTCTCACTTTGTGTTGATTGAAAATTTTCAAAGTCTATCTTCCTCATTTGAAGTCGAATTTCAACATTTCTCATATATTTGAATGAGTTTGCATCTAACTTTGTCAGATATCGTCGATTTACATTCATTGAAGAACATTGAAGTCGATTCTCACTTTGTGTTGATTGAAAATTTTCAAAGTCTATCTTCCTCATTTGAAGTCGAATTTCAACATTTCTCATATATTTGAATGAGTTTGCATCTAACTTTGTCAGATATCGTCGATTTACATTCATTGAAGAACATTGAAGTCGATTCTCACTTTGTGTTGATTGAAAATTTTCAAAGTCTATCTTCCTCATTTGAAGTCGAATTTCAACATTTCTCATATATTTTAATGAGTTTGCATCTAACTTTGTCAGATATCGTCGATTACATTCATTGAAGCCCATTGAAGTCGATTCTCACTTTGTGTAGATTGAAAATTTTCAGTCTATCTTCCTCATTTGAAGTCGAATTTCAACATTTCTCATATATTTGAATGAGTTTGCATCTAACTTTGTCAGATATCGTCGATTACATTCATTGAAGCCCATTGAAGTCGATTCTCACTTTGTGTTGATTGAAAATTTTTAAAGTCTATCTTCCTCATTTGAAGTCGAAATTCAGCATTTCTCATAAGTCGAATTTCAACATTTCTCATATATTTGAATGAGTTCGCATCTAACTTTATCAGATATCGTCGATTTACATTTATTGAAGCCCATTGAGGTCGATTGTCACTTTGTGTTGATTGAAAATTTTCAAAGTCTATCTTCCTCATTTGAAGTCGAATTTCAACATTTCTCATATATTTGAATGAGTTTGCATCTAACTTTGTCAGATATCGTCGATTACATTCATTGAAGCCCATTGAAGTCGATTCTCACTTTGTGTTGATTGAAAATTTTCAAAGTCTATCTTCCTCATTTGAAGTCGAATTTCAACATTTCTCATATATTTGAATGAGTTTGCATCTAACTTTGTCAGATATCGTCGATTACATTCATTGAAGCCCATTGAAGTCGATTCTCACTTTGTGTTGATTGAAAATTTTCAAAGTCTATCTTCCTCATTTGAAGTCGAATTTCAACATTTCTCATATATTTGAATGAGTTTGCATCTAACTTTGTCAGATATCGTCGATTTACATTCATTGAAGAACATTGAAGTCGATTCTCACTTTGTGTTGATTGAAAATTTTCAAAGTCTATCTTCCTCATTTGAAGTCGAATTTCAACATTTCTCATATATTTGAATGAGTTTGCATCTAACTTTGTCAGATATCGTCGATTACATTCATTGAAGCCCATTGAAGTCGATTCTCACTTTGTGTTGATTGAAAATTTTCAAAGTCTATCTTCCTCATTTAAAGTCGAATTTCAACATGTCTCATATATTTGAATGAGTTTGCATCTAACTTTGTCAGATATCGTCGATTTACATTCATTGAATCCCATTGAAGTCGAATCTCACTTTGTGTTGATTGAAAATTTTTAAAGTCTATCTTCCTCATTTGAAGTCGAAATTCAGCATTTCTCATATATTTGAATGAGTTTGCATCTAACTTTGTCAGATATCGTCGATTTACATTGATTGAAGCCCATTGAAGTCGATTCTCACTTTTTGTTGATTGAAAATTTTCAAAGTCTATCTTCCTCATTTGAAGTCGAATTTCAACATTTCTCATATATTTGAATGAGTTCGCATCTAACTTTATCAGATATCGTCGATTTACATTTATTGAAGCCCATTGAGGTCGATTGTCACTTTGTGTTGATTGAAAATTTTCAAAGTCTATCTTCCTCATTTGAAGTCGAATTTCAACATTTCTCATATATTTGAATGAGTTTGCATCTAACTTTGTCAGATATCGTCGATTTACATTCATTGAATCCCATTGAAGTCGAATCTCACTTTGTGTTGATTGAAAATTTTTAAAGTCTATCTTCCTCATTTGAAGTCGAAATTCAGCATTTCTCATATATTCGAATGAGTTTGCATCTAACTTTGTCAGATATCGTCGATTTACATTGATTGAAGCCCATTGAAGTCGATTCTCACTTTGTGTTGATTGAAAATTTTCAAAGTCTATCTTCCTCATTTGAAGTCGAATTTCAACATTTCTCATATATTTGAATGAGTTTGCATCTAACTTTGTCAGATATCGTCGATTTACATTCATTGAAGAACATTGAAGTCGATTCTCACTTTGTGTTGATTGAAAATTTTCAAAGTCTATCTTCCTCATTTGAAGTCGAATTTCAACATTTCTCATATATTTGAATGAGTTTGCATCTAACTTTGTCAGATATCGTCGATTACATTCATTGAAGCCCATTGAAGTCGATTCTCACTTTGTGTTGATTGAAAATTTTCAAAGTCTATCTTCCTCATTTAAAGTCGAATTTCAACATGTCTCATATATTTGAATGAGTTTGCATCTAACTTTGTCAGATATCGTCGATTTACATTCATTGAATCCCATTGAAGTCGAATCTCACTTTGTGTTGATTGAAAATTTTTAAAGTCTATCTTCCTCATTTGAAGTCGAAATTCAGCATTTCTCATATATTTGAATGAGTTTGCATCTAACTTTGTCAGATATCGTCGATTTACATTGATTGAAGCCCATTGAAGTCGATTCTCACTTTGTGTTGATTGAAAATTTTCAAAGTCTATATTCCTCATTTGAAGTCGAATTTCAACATTTCTCATATATTTGAATGAGTTTGCATCTAACTTTGTCAGATATCGTCGATTACATTCATTGAAGCCCATTGAAGTCGATTCTCACTTTGTGTTGATTGAAAATTTTCAAAGTCTATCTTCCTCATTTGAAGTCGAATTTCAACATTTCTCATATATTTGAATGAGTTTGCATCTAACTTTGTCAGATATCGTCGATTTACATTCATTGAAGAACATTGAAGTCGATTCTCACTTTGTGTTGATTGAAAATTTTCAAAGTCTATCTTCCTCATTTGAAGTCGAATTTCAACATTTCTCATATATTTGAATGAGTTCGCATCTAACTTCGTCAGATATCGTCGATTTACATTCATTGAAGCCCATTGAAGTCGATTCTCACTTTGTGTTGATTGAAAATTTTCAGTCTATCTTCCTCATTTGAAGTCGAATTTCAACATTTCTCATATATTTGAATGAGTTTGCATCTAACTTTGTCAGATATCGTCGATTACATTCATTGAAGCCCATTGAAGTCGATTCTCACTTTGTGTTGATTGAAAATTTTCAGTCTATTTTCCTCATTTGAAGTCGAATTTCAACATTTCTCATATATTTGAATGAGTTTGCATCTAACTTTGTCAGATATCGTCGATTACATTCATTGAAGCCCATTGAAGTCGATTCTCACTTTGTGTTGATTGAAAATTTTCAAAGTCTATCTTCCTCATTTAAAGTCGAATTTCAACATGTCTCATATATTTGAATGAGTTTGCATCTAACTTTGTCAGATATCGTCGATTTACATTCATTGAATCCCATTGAAGTCGAATCTCACTTTGTGTTGATTGAAAATTTTTAAAGTCTATCTTCCTCATTTGAAGTCGAAATTCAGCATTTCTCATATATTTGAATGAGTTTGCATCTAACTTTGTCAGATATCGTCGATTTACATTGATTGAAGCCCATTGAAGTCGATTCTCACTTTGTGTTTATTGAAAATTTTCAAAGTCTATCTTCCTCATTTGAAGTCAAATTTCAACATTTCTCATATATTTGAATGAGTTCGCATCTAACTTTACCAGATATCGTCGATTTACATTTATTGAAGCCCATTGAGGTCGATTGTCACTTTGTGTTGATTGAAAATTTTCAAAGTCTATCTTCCTCATTTGAAGTCGAATTTCAACATTTCTCATATATTTGAATGAGTTTGCATCTAACTTTGTCAGATATCGTCGATTACATTCATTGAAGCCCATTGAAGTCGATTCTCACTTTGTGTTGATTGAAAATTTTCAAAGTCTATCTTCCTCATTTGAAGTCGAATTTCAACATTTCTCATATATTTGAATGAGTTTGCATCTAACTTTGTCAGATATCGTCGATTTACATTCATTGAAGAACATTGAAGTCGATTCTCACTTTGTGTTGATTGAAAATTTTCAAAGTCTATCTTCCTCATTTGAAGTCGAATTTCAACATTTCTCATATATTTGAATGAGTTCGCATCTAACTTCGTCAGATATCGTCGATTTACATTCATTGAAGCCCATTGAAGTCGATTCTCACTTTGTGTTGATTGAAAATTTTCAGTCTATCTTCCTCATTTGAAGTCGAATTTCAACATTTCTCATATATTTGAATGAGTTTGCATCTAACTTTGTCAGATATCGTCGATTTACATTCATTGAAGCCCATTGAAGACGATTCTCACTTTGTGTTGATTGAAAATTTTCAAAGTCTATCTTCCTCATTTGAAGTCGAATTCCAACATTTCTCATATATTTGAATGAGTTTGCATCTAACTTTGTCAGATATCGTCGATTTACATTCATTGAAGCCCATTGAGGTCGATTGTCACTTTGTGTTGATTGAAAATTTTCAAAGTCTATCTTCCTCATTTAAAGTCGAATTTCAACATGTCTCATATATTTGAATGAGTTTGCATCTAACTTTGTCAGATATCGTCGATTTACATTCATTGAAGCCCATTGAAGTCGAATCTCACTTTGTGTTGATTGAAAATTTTTAAAGTCTATCTTCCTCATTTGAAGTCGAAATTCAGCATTTCTCATATATTTGAATGAGTTTGCATCTGACTTTGTCAGATATCGTCGATTTACATTGATTGAAGCCCATTGAAGTCGATTCTCACTTTGTGTTGATTGAAAATTTTCAAAGTCTATCTTCCTCATTTGAAGTCAAATTTCAACATTTCTCATATATTTGAATGAGTTCGCATCTAACTTTACCAGATATCGTCGATTTACATTTATTGAAGCCCATTGAGGTCGATTGTCACTTTGTGTTGATTGAAAATTTTCAAAGTCTATCTTCCTCATTTGAAGTCGAATTTCAACATTTCTCATATATTTGAATGAGTTTGCATCTAACTTTGTCAGATATCGTCGATTACATTCATTGAAGCCCATTGAAGTCGATTCTCACTTTGTGTTGATTGAAAATTTTCAAAGTCTATCTTCCTCATTTGAAGTCGAATTTCAACATTTCTCATATATTTGAATGAGTTTGCATCTAACTTTGTCAGATATCGTCGATTTACATTCATTGAAGAACATTGAAGTCGATTCTCACTTTGTGTTGATTGAAAATTTTCAAAGTCTATCTTCCTCATTTGAAGTCGAATTTCAACATTTCTCATATATTTGAATGTGTTCGCATCTAACTTCGTCAGATATCGTCGATTTACATTCATTGAAGCCCATTGAAGTCGATTCTCACTTTGTGTTGATTGAAAATTTTCAGTCTATCTTCCTCATTTGAAGTCGAATTTCAACATTTCTCATATATTTGAATGAGTTTGCATCTAACTTTGTCAGATATCGTCGATTTACATTCATTGAAGCCCATTGAAGACGATTCTCACTTTGTGTTGATTGAAAATTTTCAAAGTCTATCTTCCTCATTTGAAGTCGAATTCCAACATTTCTCATATATTTGAATGAGTTTGCATCTAACTTTGTCAGATATCGTCGATTTACATTCATTGAAGCCCATTGAGGTCGATTGTCACTTTGTGTTGATTGAAAATTTTCAAAGTCTATCTTCCTCATTTAAAGTCGAATTTCAACATGTCTCATATATTTGAATGAGTTTGCATCTAACTTTGTCAGATATCGTCGATTTACATTCATTGAAGCCCATTGAAGTCGAATCTCACTTTGTGTTGATTGAAAATTTTTAAAGTCTATCTTCCTCATTTGAAGTCGAAATTCAGCATTTCTCATATATTTGAATGAGTTTGCATCTGACTTTGTCAGATATCGTCGATTTACATTGATTGAAGCCCATTGAAGTCGATTCTCACTTTGTGTTGATTGAAAATTTTCAAAGTCTATCTTCCTCATTTGAAGTCGAATTTCAACATTTCTCATATATTTGAATGAGTTCGCATCTAACTTTATCAGATATCGTCGATTTACATTTATTGAAGCCCATTGAGGTCGATTGTCACTTTGTGTTGATTGAAAATTTTCAAAGTCTATCTTCCTCATTTGAAGTCGAATTTCAACATTTCTCATATATTTGAATGAGTTGGCATCTAACTTTGTCAGATATCGTCGATTACATTCATTGAAGCCCATTGAAGTCGATTCTCAGTTTGTGTTGATTGAAAATTTTCAAAGTCTATCTTCCTCATTTGAAGTCGAATTTCAACATTTCTCATATATTTGAATGAGTTTGCATCTAACTTTGTCAGATATCGTCGATTTACATTCATTGAAGAACATTGAAGTCGATTCTCACTTTGTGTTGATTGAAAATTTTCAAAGTCTATCTTCCTCATTTGAAGTCGAATTTCAACATTTCTCATATATTTGAATGAGTTTGCATCTAACTTTGTCAGATATCGTCGATTACATTCATTGAAGCCCATTGAAGTCGATTCTCACTTTGTGTTGATTGAAAATTTTCAAAGTCTATCTTCCTCATTTGAAGTCGAATTTCAACATATCTCATATATTTGAATGAGTTCGCATCTAACTTTGTCAGATATCGTCGATTTACATTCATTGAAGCCCATTGAAGTCGATTCTCACTTTGTGTTGATTGAAAATTTTCAGTCTATCTTCCTCATTTGAAGTCGAATTTCAACATTTCTCATATATTTGAATGAGTTTGCATCTAACTTTGTCAGATATCGTCGATTTACATTCATTGAAGCCCATTGAAGTCGATTCTCACTTTGTGTTGATTGAAAATTTTCAAAGTCTATCTTCCTCATTTGAAGTCGAATTTCAACATTTCTCATATATTTGAATGAGTTTGCATCTAACTTTGTCAGATATCGTCGATTTACATTCATTGAAGCCCATTGAAGTCGATTCTCACTTTGTGTTGTTTGAAAATTTTCAAAGTCTATCTTCCTCATTTGAAGTCGAATTTCAACATTTCTCATATATTTGAATGAGTTTGCATCTAACTTTGTCAGATATCGTCGATTACATTCATTGAAGCCCATTGAGGTCGATTGTCACTTTGTGTTGATTGAAAATTTTCAAAGTCTATCTTCCTCATTTGAAGTCGAATTTCAACATTTCTCATATATTTGAATGAGTTTGCATCTAACTTTGTCAGATATCGTCGATTACATTCATTGAAGCCCATTGAAGTCGATTCTCACTTTGTGTTGATTGAAAATTTTCAAAGTCTATCTTCCTCATTTGAAGTCGAATTCAACATTTCTCATATATTTGAATGAGTTTGCATCTAACTTTGTCAGATATCGTCGATTACATTCATTGAAGCCCATTGAAGTCGATTCTCACTTTGTGTTGATTGAAAATTTTCAAAGTCTATCTTCCTCATTTAAAATCGAATTTCAACATGTCTCATATATTTGAATGAGTTTGCATCTAACTTTGTCAGATATCGTCGATTTACATTCATTGAATCCCATTGAAGTCGAATCTCACTTTGTGTTGATTGAAAATTTTTAAAGTCTATCTTCCTCATTTGAAGTCGAAATTCAGCATTTCTCATATATTCGAATGAGTTTGCATCTAACTTTGTCAGATATCGTCGATTTACATTGATTGAAGCCCATTGAAGTCGATTCTCACTTTGTGTTGATTGAAAATTTTCAAAGTCTATCTTCCTCATTTGAAGTCGAATTTCAACATTTCTCATATATTTGAATGAGTTTGCATCTAACTTTGTCAGATATCGTCGATTTACATTCATTGAAGAACATTGAAGTCGATTCTCACTTTGTGTTGATTGAAAATTTTCAAAGTCTATCTTCCTCATTTGAAGTCGAATTTCAACATTTCTCATATATTTGAATGAGTTTGCATCTAACTTTGTCAGATATCGTCGATTACATTCATTGAAGCCCATTGAAGTCGATTCTCACTTTGTGTTGATTGAAAATTTTCAAAGTCTATCTTCCTCATTTAAAGTCGGAATTCAGCATTTCTCATATATTTGAATGAGTTTGCATCTAACTTTATCAGATATCGTCGATTTACATTTATTGAAGCCCATTGAGGTCGATTGTCACTTTGTGTTGATTGAAAATTTTCAAAGTCTATCTTCCTCATTTGAAGTCGAATTTCAACATTTCTCATATATTTGAATGAGTTTGCATCTAACTTTGTCAGATATCGTCGATTACATTCATTGAAGCCCATTGAAGTCGATTCTCACTTTGTGTTGATTGAAAATTTTCATAGTCTATCTTCCTCATTTGAAGTCGAATTTCAACATTTCTCATATATTTGAATGAGTTTGCATCTAACTTTGTCAGATATCGTCGATTTACATTCATTGAAGAACATTGAAGTCGATTCTCACTTTGTGTTGATTGAAAATTTTCAAAATCTATCTTCCTCATTTGAAGTCGAATTTCAACATTTCTCATATATTTGAATGAGTTTGCATCTAACTTTGTCAGATATCGTCGATTACATTCATTGAAGCCCATTGAAGTCGATTCTCACTTTGTGTTGATTGAAAATTTTTAAAGTCTATCTTCCTCATTTGAAGTCGAAATTCAGCATTTCTCATATATTTGAATGAGTTTGCATCTAACTTTGTCAGATATCGTCGATTTACATTGATTGAAGCCCATTGAAGTCGATTCTCACTTTGTGTTGATTGAAAATTTTCAAAGTCTATCTTCCTCATTTGAAGTCGAATTTCAACATTTCTCATATATTTGAATGAGTTCGCATCTAACTTTATCAGATATCGTCGATTTACATTTATTGAAGCCCATTGAGGTCGATTGTCACTTTGTGTTGATTGAAAATTTTCAAAGTCTATCTTCCTCATTTGAAGTCGAATTTCAACATTTCTCATATATTTGAATGAGTTTGCATCTAACTTTGTCAGATATCGTCGATTACATTCATTGAAGCCCATTGAAGTCGATTCTCACTTTGTGTTGATTGAAAATTTTCAAAGTCTATCTTCCTCATTTGAAGTCGAATTTCAACATTTCTCATATATTTGAATGAGTTTGCATCTAACTTTGTCAGATATCGTCGATTTACATTCATTGAAGAACATTGAAGTCGATTCTCACTTTGTGTTGATTGAAAATTTTCAAAATCTATCTTCCTCATTTGAAGTCGAATTTCAACATTTCTCATATATTCGAATGAGTTCGCATCTAACTTCGTCAGATATCGTCGATTTACATTCATTGAAGCCCATTGAAGTCGATTCTCACTTTGTGTTGATTGAAAATTTTCAGTCTATCTTCCTCATTTGAAGTCGAATTTCAACATTTCTCATATATTTGAATGAGTTTGCATCTAACTTTGTCAGATATCGTCGATTTACATTCATTGAAGCCCATTGAAGTCGATTCTCACTTTGTGTTGATTGAAAATTTTCAAAGTCTATCTTCCTCATTTGAAGTCGAATTTCAACATTTCTCATATATTTGAATGAGTTTGCATCTAACTTTGTCAGATATCGTCGATTTACATTCATTGAAGCCCATTGAGGTCGATTGTCACTTTGTGTTGATTGAAAATTTTCAAAGTCTATCTTCCTCATTTAAAGTCGAATTTCAACATGTCTCATATATTTGAATGAGTTTGCATCTAACTTTGTCAGATATCGTCGATTTACATTCATTGAAGCCCATTGAAGTCGAATCTCACTTTGTGTTGATTGAAAATTTTTAAAGTCTATCTTCCTCATTTGAAGTCGGAATTCAGCATTTCTCATATATTTGAATGAGTTTGCATCTAACTTTGTCAGATATCGTCGATTTACATTGATTGAAGCCCATTGAAGTCGATTCTCACTTTGTGTTGATTGAAAATTTTCAAAGTCTATCTTCCTCATTTGAAGTCGAATTTCAACATTTCTCATATATTTGAATGAGTTCGCATCTAACTTTATCAGATATCGTCGATTTACATTTATTGAAGCCCATTGAGGTCGATTGTCACTTTGTGTTGATTGAAAATTTTCAAAGTCTATCTTCCTCATTTGAAGTCGAATTTCAACATTTCTCATATATTTGAATGAGTTTGCATCTAACTTTGTCAGATATCGTCGATTTACATTCATTGAAGAACATTGAAGTCGATTCTCACTTTGTGTTGATTGAAAATTTTCAAAATCTATCTTCCTCATTTGAAGTCGAATTTCAACATTTCTCATATATTTGAATGAGTTTGCATCTAACTTTGTCAGATATCGTCGATTTACATTCATTGAATCCCATTGAAGTCGAATCTCACTTTGTGTTGATTGAAAATTTTTAAAGTCTATCTTCCTCATTTGAAGTCGAAATTCAGCATTTCTCATATATTCGAATGAGTTTGCATCTAACTTTGTCAGATATCGTCGATTTACATTGATTGAAGCCCATTGAAGTCGATTCTCACTTTGTGTTGATTGAAAATTTTCAAAGTCTATCTTCCTCATTTGAAGTCGAATTTCAACATTTCTCATATATTTGAATGAGTTTGCATCTAACTTTGTCAGATATCGTCGATTTACATTCATTGAAGAACATTGAAGTCGATTCTCACTTTGTGTTGATTGAAAATTTTCAAAGTCTATCTTCCTCATTTGAAGTCGAATTTCAACATTTCTCATATATTTGAATGAGTTTGCATCTAACTTTGTCAGATATCGTCGATTACATTCATTGAAGCCCATTGAAGTCGATTCTCACTTTGTGTTGATTGAAAATTTTCAAAGTCTATCTTCCTCATTTAAAGTCGGAATTCAGCATTTCTCATATATTTGAATGAGTTTGCATCTAACTTTATCAGATATCGTCGATTTACATTTATTGAAGCCCATTGAGGTCGATTGTCACTTTGTGTTGATTGAAAATTTTCAAAGTCTATCTTCCTCATTTGAAGTCGAATTTCAACATTTCTCATATATTTGAATGAGTTTGCATCTAACTTTGTCAGATATCGTCGATTACATTCATTGAAGCCCATTGAAGTCGATTCTCACTTTGTGTTGATTGAAAATTTTCAAAGTCTATCTTCCTCATTTGAAGTCGAATTTCAACATTTCTCATATATTTGAATGAGTTTGCATCTAACTTTGTCAGATATCGTCGATTTACATTCATTGAAGAACATTGAAGTCGATTCTCACTTTGTGTTGATTGAAAATTTTCAAAATCTATCTTCCTCATTTGAAGTCGAATTTCAACATTTCTCATATATTTGAATGAGTTTGCATCTAACTTTGTCAGATATCGTCGATTACATTCATTGAAGCCCATTGAAGTCGATTCTCACTTTGTGTTGATTGAAAATTTTTAAAGTCTATCTTCCTCATTTGAAGTCGAAATTCAGCATTTCTCATATATTTGAATGAGTTTGCATCTAACTTTGTCAGATATCGTCGATTTACATTGATTGAAGCCCATTGAAGTCGATTCTCACTTTGTGTTGATTGAAAATTTTCAAAGTCTATCTTCCTCATTTGAAGTCGAATTTCAACATTTCTCATATATTTGAATGAGTTCGCATCTAACTTTATCAGATATCGTCGATTTACATTTATTGAAGCCCATTGAGGTCGATTGTCACTTTGTGTTGATTGAAAATTTTCAAAGTCTATCTTCCTCATTTGAAGTCGAATTTCAACATTTCTCATATATTTGAATGAGTTTGCATCTAACTTTGTCAGATATCGTCGATTACATTCATTGAAGCCCATTGAAGTCGATTCTCACTTTGTGTTGATTGAAAATTTTCAAAGTCTATCTTCCTCATTTGAAGTCGAATTTCAACATTTCTCATATATTTGAATGAGTTTGCATCTAACTTTGTCAGATATCGTCGATTTACATTCATTGAAGAACATTGAAGTCGATTCTCACTTTGTGTTGATTGAAAATTTTCAAAATCTATCTTCCTCATTTGAAGTCGAATTTCAACATTTCTCATATATTCGAATGAGTTCGCATCTAACTTCGTCAGATATCGTCGATTTACATTCATTGAAGCCCATTGAAGTCGATTCTCACTTTGTGTTGATTGAAAATTTTCAGTCTATCTTCCTCATTTGAAGTCGAATTTCAACATTTCTCATATATTTGAATGAGTTTGCATCTAACTTTGTCAGATATCGTCGATTTACATTCATTGAAGCCCATTGAAGTCGAATCTCACTTTGTGTTGATTGAAAATTTTTAAAGTCTATCTTCCTCATTTGAAGTCGAAATTCAGCATTTCTCATATATTCGAATGAGTTTGCATCTAACTTTGTCAGATATCGTCGATTTACATTGATTGAAGCCCATTGAAGTCGATTCTCACTTTGTGTTGATTGAAAATTTTCAAAGTCTATCTTCCTCATTTGAAGTCGAATTTCAACATTTCTCATATATTTGAATGAGTTTGCATCTAACTTTGTCAGATATCGTCGATTTACATTCATTGAAGAACATTGAAGTCGATTCTCACTTTGTGTTGATTGAAAATTTTCAAAGTCTATCTTCCTCATTTGAAGTCGAATTTCAACATTTCTCATATATTTGAATGAGTTTGCATCTAACTTTGTCAGATATCGTCGATTACATTCATTGAAGCCCATTGAAGTCGATTCTCACTTTGTGTTGATTGAAAATTTTCAAAGTCTATCTTCCTCATTTAAAGTCGGAATTCAGCATTTCTCATATATTTGAATGAGTTTGCATCTAACTTTATCAGATATCGTCGATTTACATTTATTGAAGCCCATTGAGGTCGATTGTCACTTTGTGTTGATTGAAAATTTTCAAAGTCTATCTTCCTCATTTGAAGTCGAATTTCAACATTTCTCATATATTTGAATGAGTTTGCATCTAACTTTGTCAGATATCGTCGATTACATTCATTGAAGCCCATTGAAGTCGATTCTCACTTTGTGTTGATTGAAAATTTTCAAAGTCTATCTTCCTCATTTGAAGTCGAATTTCAACATTTCTCATATATTTGAATGAGTTTGCATCTAACTTTGTCAGATATCGTCGATTTACATTCATTGAAGAACATTGAAGTCGATTCTCACTTTGTGTTGATTGAAAATTTTCAAAATCTATCTTCCTCATTTGAAGTCGAATTTCAACATTTCTCATATATTTGAATGAGTTTGCATCTAACTTTGTCAGATATCGTCGATTACATTCATTGAAGCCCATTGAAGTCGATTCTCACTTTGTGTTGATTGAAAATTTTTAAAGTCTATCTTCCTCATTTGAAGTCGAAATTCAGCATTTCTCATATATTTTAATGAGTTTGCATCTAACTTTGTCAGATATCGTCGATTTACATTGATTGAAGCCCATTGAAGTCGATTCTCACTTTGTGTTGATTGAAAATTTTCAAAGTCTATCTTCCTCATTTGAAGTCGAATTTCAACATTTCTCATATATTTGAATGAGTTCGCATCTAACTTTATCAGATATCGTCGATTTACATTTATTGAAGCCCATTGAGGTCGATTGTCACTTTGTGTTGATTGAAAATTTTCAAAGTCTATCTTCCTCATTTGAAGTCGAATTTCAACATTTCTCATATATTTGAATGAGTTTGCATCTAACTTTGTCAGATATCGTCGATTACATTCATTGAAGCCCATTGAAGTCGATTCTCACTTTGTGTTGATTGAAAATTTTCAAAGTCTATCTTCCTCATTTGAAGTCGAATTTCAACATTTCTCATATATTTGAATGAGTTTGCATCTAACTTTGTCAGATATCGTCGATTTACATTCATTGAAGAACATTGAAGTCGATTCTCACTTTGTGTTGATTGAAAATTTTCAAAATCTATCTTCCTCATTTGAAGTCGAATTTCAACATTTCTCATATATTCGAATGAGTTCGCATCTAACTTCGTCAGATATCGTCGATTTACATTCATTGAAGCCCATTGAAGTCGATTCTCACTTTGTGTTGATTGAAAATTTTCAGTCTATCTTCCTCATTTGAAGTCGAATTTCAACATTTCTCATATATTTGAATGAGTTTGCATCTAACTTTGTCAGATATCGTCGATTTACATTCATTGAAGCCCATTGAAGTCGATTCTCACTTTGTGTTGATTGAAAATTTTCAAAGTCTATCTTCCTCATTTGAAGTCGAATTTCAACATTTCTCATATATTTGAATGAGTTTGCATCTAACTTTGTCAGATATCGTCGATTTACATTCATTGAAGCCCATTGAGGTCGATTGTCACTTTGTGTTGATTGAAAATTTTCAAAGTCTATCTTCCTCATTTAAAGTCGAATTTCAACATGTCTCATATATTTGAATGAGTTTGCATCTAACTTTGTCAGATATCGTCGATTTACATTCATTGAAGCCCATTGAAGTCGAATCTCACTTTGTGTTGATTGAAAATTTTTAAAGTCTATCTTCCTCATTTGAAGTCGGAATTCAGCATTTCTCATATATTTGAATGAGTTTGCATCTAACTTTGTCAGATATCGTCGATTTACATTGATTGAAGCCCATTGAAGTCGATTCTCACTTTGTGTTGATTGAAAATTTTCAAAGTCTATCTTCCTCATTTGAAGTCGAATTTCAACATTTCTCATATATTTGAATGAGTTCGCATCTAACTTTATCAGATATCGTCGATTTACATTTATTGAAGCCCATTGAGGTCGATTGTCACTTTGTGTTGATTGAAAATTTTCAAAGTCTATCTTCCTCATTTGAAGTCGAATTTCAACATTTCTCATATATTTGAATGAGTTTGCATCTAACTTTGTCAGATATCGTCGATTACATTCATTGAAGCCCATTGAAGTCGATTCTCAGTTTGTGTTGATTGAAAATTTTCAAAGTCTATCTTCCTCATTTGAAGTCGAATTTCAACATTTCTCATATATTTGAATGAGTTTGCATCTAACTTTGTCAGATATCGTCGATTTACATTCATTGAAGAACATTGAAGTCGATTCTCACTTTGTGTTGATTGAAAATTTTCAAAGTCTATCTTCCTCATTTGAAGTCGAATTTCAACATTTCTCATATATTTGAATGAGTTTGCATCTAACTTTGTCAGATATCGTCGATTACATTCATTGAAGCCCATTGAAGTCTATTCTCACTTTGTGTTGATTGAAAATTTTCAAAGTCTATCTTCCTCATTTGAAGTCGAATTTCAACATATCTCATATATTTGAATGAGTTCGCATCTAACTTTGTCAGATATCGTCGATTTACATTCATTGAAGCCCATTGAAGTCGATTCTCACTTTGTGTTGATTGAAAATTTTCAGTCTATCTTCCTCATTTGAAGTCGAATTTCAACATTTCTCATATATTTGAATGAGTTTGCATCTAACTTTGTCAGATATCGTCGATTTACATTCATTGAAGCCCATTGAAGTCGATTCTCACTTTGTGTTGATTGAAAATTTTCAAAGTCTATCTTCCTCATTTGAAGTCGAATTTCAACATTTCTCATATATTTGAATGAGTTTGCATCTAACTTTGTCAGATATCGTCGATTTACATTCATTGAAGCCCATTGAAGTCGATTCTCACTTTGTGTTGATTGAAAATTTTCAAAGTCTATCTTCCTCATTTGAAGTCGAATTTCAACATTTCTCATATATTTGAATGAGTTTGCATCTAACTTTGTCAGATATCGTCGATTACATTCATTGAAGCCCATTGAGGTCGATTGTCACTTTGTGTTGATTGAAAATTTTCAAAGTCTATCTTCCTCATTTGAAGTCGAATTTCAACATTTCTCATATATTTGAATGAGTTTGCATCTAACTTTGTCAGATATCGTCGATTACATTCATTGAAGCCCATTGAAGTCGATTCTCACTTTGTGTTGATTGAAAATTTTCAAAGTCTATCTTCCTCATTTGAAGTCGAATTCAACATTTCTCATATATTTGAATGAGTTTGCATCTAACTTTGTCAGATATCGTCGATTACATTCATTGAAGCCCATTGAAGTCGATTCTCACTTTGTGTTGATTGAAAATTTTCAAAGTCTATCTTCCTCATTTAAAATCGAATTTCAACATGTCTCATATATTTGAATGAGTTTGCATCTAACTTTGTCAGATATCGTCGATTTACATTCATTGAATCCCATTGAAGTCGAATCTCACTTTGTGTTGATTGAAAATTTTTAAAGTCTATCTTCCTCATTTGAAGTCGAAATTCAGCATTTCTCATATATTCGAATGAGTTTGCATCTAACTTTGTCAGATATCGTCGATTTACATTGATTGAAGCCCATTGAAGTCGATTCTCACTTTGTGTTGATTGAAAATTTTCAAAGTCTATCTTCCTCATTTGAAGTCGAATTTCAACATTTCTCATATATTTGAATGAGTTTGCATCTAACTTTGTCAGATATCGTCGATTTACATTCATTGAAGAACATTGAAGTCGATTCTCACTTTGTGTTGATTGAAAATTTTCAAAGTCTATCTTCCTCATTTGAAGTCGAATTTCAACATTTCTCATATATTTGAATGAGTTTGCATCTAACTTTGTCAGATATCGTCGATTACATTCATTGAAGCCCATTGAAGTCGATTCTCACTTTGTGTTGATTGAAAATTTTCAAAGTCTATCTTCCTCATTTAAAGTCGAATTTCAACATGTCTCATATATTTGAATGAGTTTGCATCTAACTTTGTCAGATATCGTCGATTTACATTCATTGAATCCCATTGAAGTCGAATCTCACTTTGTGTTGATTGAAAATTTTTAAAGTCTATCTTCCTCATTTGAAGTCGAAATTCAGCATTTCTCATATATTTGAATGAGTTTGCATCTAACTTTGTCAGATATCGTCGATTTACATTGATTGAAGCCCATTGAAGTCGATTCTCACTTTGTGTTGATTGAAAATTTTCAAAGTCTTTCTTCCTCATTTGAAGTCGAATTTCAACATTTCTCATATATTTGAATGAGTTCGCATCTAACTTTATCAGATATCGTCGATTTACATTTATTGAAGCCCATTGAGGTCGATTGTCACTTTGTGTTGATTGAAAATTTTCAAAGTCTATCTTCCTCATTTGAAGTCGAATTTCAACATTTCTCATATATTTGAATGAGTTTGCATCTAACTTTGTCAGATATCGTCGATTACATTCATTGAAGCCCATTGAAGTCGATTCTCACTTTGTGTTGATTGAAAATTTTCAAAGTCTATCTTCCTCATTTGAAGTCGAATTTCAACATTTCTCATATATTTGAATGAGTTTGCATCTAACTTTGTCAGATATCGTCGATTTACATTCATTGAAGAACATTGAAGTCGATTCTCACTTTGTGTTGATTGAAAATTTTCAAAATCTATCTTCCTCATTTGAAGTCGAATTTCAACATTTCTCATATATTTGAATGAGTTCGCATCTAACTTCGTCAGATATCGTCGATTTACATTCATTGAAGCCCATTGAAGTCGATTCTCACTTTGTGTTGATTGAAAATTTTCAGTC
The DNA here is from genome assembly GCF_026230105.1 of Diorhabda sublineata. Taxonomy (NCBI): domain Eukaryota; kingdom Metazoa; phylum Arthropoda; class Insecta; order Coleoptera; family Chrysomelidae; genus Diorhabda; species Diorhabda sublineata. The sequence continues at coordinate 1,732,230 of NC_079483.1, forward strand.
TATCTTCCTCATTTGAAGTCGAATTTCAACATTTCTCATATATTTGAATGAGTTTGCATCTAACTTTGTCAGATATCGTCGATTTACATTCATTGAAGCCCATTGAAGTCGATTCTCACTTTGTGTTGATTGAAAATTTTCAAAGTCTATCTTCCTCATTTGAAGTCGAATTTCAACATTTCTCATATATTTGAATGAGTTTGCATCTAACTTTGTCAGATATCGTCGATTTACATTCATTGAAGCCCATTGAGGTCGATTGTCACTTTGTGTTGATTGAAAATTTTCAAAGTCTATCTTCCTCATTTAAAGTCGAATTTCAACATGTCTCATATATTTGAATGAGTTTGCATCTAACTTTGTCAGATATCGTCGATTTACATTCATTGAATCCCATTGAAGTCGAATCTCACTTTGTGTTGATTGAAAATTTTTAAAGTCTATCTTCCTCATTTGAAGTCGAAATTCAGCATTTCTCATATATTTGAATGAGTTTGCATCTAACTTTGTCAGATATCGTCGATTTACATTGATTGAAGCCCATTGAAGTCGATTCTCACTTTGTGTTGATTGAAAATTTTCAAAGTCTATCTTCCTCATTTGAAGTCGAATTTCAACATTTCTCATATATTTGAATGAGTTCGCATCTAACTTTATCAGATATCGTCGATTTACATTTATTGAAGCCCATTGAGGTCGATTGTCACTTTGTGTTGATTGAAAATTTTCAAAGTCTATCTTCCTCATTTGAAGTCGAATTTCAACATTTCTCATATATTTGAATGAGTTTGCATCTAACTTTGTCAGATATCGTCGATTACATTCATTGAAGCCCATTGAAGTCGATTCTCACTTTGTGTTGATTGAAAATTTTCAAAGTCTATCTTCCTCATTTGAAGTCGAATTTCAACATTTCTCATATATTTGAATGAGTTTGCATCTAACTTTGTCAGATATCGTCGATTTACATTCATTGAAGAACATTGAAGTCGATTCTCACTTTGTGTTGATTGAAAATTTTCAAAATCTATCTTCCTCATTTGAAGTCGAATTTCAACATTTCTCATATATTTGAATGAGTTCGCATCTAACTTCGTCAGATATCGTCGATTTACATTCATTGAAGCCCATTGAAGTCGATTCTCACTTTGTGTTGATTGAAAATTTTCAGTCTATCTTCCTCATTTGAAGTCGAATTTCAACATTTCTCATATATTTGAATGAGTTTGCATCTAACTTTGTCAGATATCGTCGATTTACATTCATTGAAGCCCATTGAAGTCGATTCTCACTTTGTGTTGATTGAAAATTTTCAAAGTCTATCTTCCTCATTTGGAGTCGAATTTCAACATTTCTCATATATTTGAATGAGTTTGCATCTAACTTTGTCAGATATCGTCGATTTACATTCATTGAAGCCCATTGAGGTCGATTGTCACTTTGTGTTGATTGAAAATTTTCAAAGTCTATCTTCCTCATTTAAAGTCGAATTTCAACATGTCTCATATATTTGAATGAGTTTGCATCTAACTTTGTCAGATATCGTCGATTTACATTCATTGAAGCCCATTGAAGTCGAATCTCACTTTGTGTTGATTGAAAATTTTTAAAGTCTATCTTCCTCATTTGAAGTCGAAATTCAGCATTTCTCATATATTTGAATGAGTTTGCATCTAACTTTGTCAGATATCGTCGATTTACATTGATTGAAGCCCATTGAAGTCGATTCTCACTTTGTGTTGATTGAAAATTTTCAAAGTCTATCTTCCTCATTTGAAGTCGAATTTCAACATTTCTCATATATTTGAATGAGTTTGCATCTAACTTTGTCAGATATCGTCGATTTACATTCATTGAAGCCCATTGAGGTCGATTGTCACTTTGTGTTGATTGAAAATTTTCAAAGTCTATCTTCCTCATTTAAAGTCGAATTTCAACATGTCTCATATATTTGAATGAGTTTGCATCTAACTTTGTCAGATATCGTCGATTTACATTCATTGAAGCCCATTGAAGTCGAATCTCACTTTGTGTTGATTGAAAATTTTTAAAGTCTATCTTCCTCATTTGAAGTCGAAATTCAGCATTTCTCATATATTTGAATGAGTTTGCATCTAACTTTGTCAGATATCGTCGATTTACATTGATTGAAGCCCATTGAAGTCGATTCTCACTTTGTGTTGATTGAAAATTTTCAAAGTCTATCTTCCTCATTTGAAGTCGAATTTCAACATTTCTCATATATTTGAATGAGTTTGCATCTAACTTTGTCAGATATCGTCGATTTACATTCATTGAAGCCCATTGAGGTCGATTGTCACTTTGTGTTGATTGAAAATTTTCAAAGTCTATCTTCCTCATTTAAAGTCGAATTTCAACATGTCTCATATATTTGAATGAGTTTGCATCTAACTTTGTCAGATATCGTCGATTTACATTCATTGAAGCCCATTGAAGTCGAATCTCACTTTGTGTTGATTGAAAATTTTTAAAGTCTATCTTCCTCATTTGAAGTCGGAATTCAGCATTTCTCATATATTTGAATGAGTTTGCATCTAACTTTGTCAGATATCGTCGATTTACATTGATTGAAGCCCATTGAAGTCGATTCTCACTTTGTGTTGATTGAAAATTTTCAAAGTCTATCTTCCTCATTTGAAGTCGAATTTCAACATTTCTCATATATTTGAATGAGTTCGCATCTAACTTTATCAGATATCGTCGATTTACATTTATTGAAGCCCATTGAGGTCGATTGTCACTTTGTGTTGATTGAAAATTTTCAAAGTCTATCTTCCTCATTTGAAGTCGAATTTCAACATTTCTCATATATTTGAATGAGTTTGCATCTAACTTTGTCAGATATCGTCGATTACATTCATTGAAGCCCATTGAAGTCGATTCTCAGTTTGTGTTGATTGAAAATTTTCAAAGTCTATCTTCCTCATTTGAAGTCGAATTTCAACATTTCTCATATATTTGAATGAGTTTGCATCTAACTTTGTCAGATATCGTCGATTTACATTCATTGAAGAACATTGAAGTCGATTCTCACTTTGTGTTGATTGAAAATTTTCAAAGTCTATCTTCCTCATTTGAAGTCGAATTTCAACATTTCTCATATATTTGAATGAGTTTGCATCTAACTTTGTCAGATATCGTCGATTACATTCATTGAAGCCCATTGAAGTCTATTCTCACTTTGTGTTGATTGAAAATTTTCAAAGTCTATCTTCCTCATTTGAAGTCGAATTTCAACATATCTCATATATTTGAATGAGTTCGCATCTAACTTTGTCAGATATCGTCGATTTACATTCATTGAAGCCCATTGAAGTCGATTCTCACTTTGTGTTGATTGAAAATTTTCAGTCTATCTTCCTCATTTGAAGTCGAATTTCAACATTTCTCATATATTTGAATGAGTTTGCATCTAACTTTGTCAGATATCGTCGATTTACATTCATTGAAGCCCATTGAAGTCGATTCTCACTTTGTGTTGATTGAAAATTTTCAAAGTCTATCTTCCTCATTTGAAGTCGAATTTCAACATTTCTCATATATTTGAATGAGTTTGCATCTAACTTTGTCAGATATCGTCGATTTACATTCATTGAAGCCCATTGAAGTCGATTCTCACTTTGTGTTGATTGAAAATTTTCAAAGTCTATCTTCCTCATTTGAAGTCGAATTTCAACATTTCTCATATATTTGAATGAGTTTGCATCTAACTTTGTCAGATATCGTCGATTACATTCATTGAAGCCCATTGAGGTCGATTGTCACTTTGTGTTGATTGAAAATTTTCAAAGTCTATCTTCCTCATTTGAAGTCGAATTTCAACATTTCTCATATATTTGAATGAGTTTGCATCTAACTTTGTCAGATATCGTCGATTACATTCATTGAAGCCCATTGAAGTCGATTCTCACTTTGTGTTGATTGAAAATTTTCAAAGTCTATCTTCCTCATTTGAAGTCGAATTCAACATTTCTCATATATTTGAATGAGTTTGCATCTAACTTTGTCAGATATCGTCGATTACATTCATTGAAGCCCATTGAAGTCGATTCTCACTTTGTGTTGATTGAAAATTTTCAAAGTCTATCTTCCTCATTTAAAATCGAATTTCAACATGTCTCATATATTTGAATGAGTTTGCATCTAACTTTGTCAGATATCGTCGATTTACATTCATTGAATCCCATTGAAGTCGAATCTCACTTTGTGTTGATTGAAAATTTTTAAAGTCTATCTTCCTCATTTGAAGTCGAAATTCAGCATTTCTCATATATTCGAATGAGTTTGCATCTAACTTTGTCAGATATCGTCGATTTACATTGATTGAAGCCCATTGAAGTCGATTCTCACTTTGTGTTGATTGAAAATTTTCAAAGTCTATCTTCCTCATTTGAAGTCGAATTTCAACATTTCTCATATATTTGAATGAGTTTGCATCTAACTTTGTCAGATATCGTCGATTTACATTCATTGAAGAACATTGAAGTCGATTCTCACTTTGTGTTGATTGAAAATTTTCAAAGTCTATCTTCCTCATTTGAAGTCGAATTTCAACATTTCTCATATATTTGAATGAGTTTGCATCTAACTTTGTCAGATATCGTCGATTACATTCATTGAAGCCCATTGAAGTCGATTCTCACTTTGTGTTGATTGAAAATTTTCAAAGTCTATCTTCCTCATTTAAAGTCGAATTTCAACATGTCTCATATATTTGAATGAGTTTGCATCTAACTTTGTCAGATATCGTCGATTTACATTCATTGAATCCCATTGAAGTCGAATCTCACTTTGTGTTGATTGAAAATTTTTAAAGTCTATCTTCCTCATTTGAAGTCGAAATTCAGCATTTCTCATATATTTGAATGAGTTTGCATCTAACTTTGTCAGATATCGTCGATTTACATTGATTGAAGCCCATTGAAGTCGATTCTCACTTTGTGTTGATTGAAAATTTTCAAAGTCTATCTTCCTCATTTGAAGTCGAATTTCAACATTTCTCATATATTTGAATGAGTTCGCATCTAACTTTATCAGATATCGTCGATTTACATTTATTGAAGCCCATTGAGGTCGATTGTCACTTTGTGTTGATTGAAAATTTTCAAAGTCTATCTTCCTCATTTGAAGTCGAATTTCAACATTTCTCATATATTTGAATGAGTTTGCATCTAACTTTGTCAGATATCGTCGATTACATTCATTGAAGCCCATTGAAGTCGATTCTCACTTTGTGTTGATTGAAAATTTTCAAAGTCTATCTTCCTCATTTGAAGTCGAATTTCAACATTTCTCATATATTTGAATGAGTTTGCATCTAACTTTGTCAGATATCGTCGATTTACATTCATTGAAGAACATTGAAGTCGATTCTCACTTTGTGTTGATTGAAAATTTTCAAAATCTATCTTCCTCATTTGAAGTCGAATTTCAACATTTCTCATATATTTGAATGAGTTCGCATCTAACTTCGTCAGATATCGTCGATTTACATTCATTGAAGCCCATTGAAGTCGATTCTCACTTTGTGTTGATTGAAAATTTTCAGTCTATCTTCCTCATTTGAAGTCGAATTTCAACATTTCTCATATATTTGAATGAGTTTGCATCTAACTTTGTCAGATATCGTCGATTTACATTCATTGAAGCCCATTGAAGTCGATTCTCACTTTGTGTTGATTGAAAATTTTCAAAGTCTATCTTCCTCATTTGAAGTCGAATTTCAACATTTCTCATATATTTGAATGAGTTTGCATCTAACTTTGTCAGATATCGTCGATTTACATTCATTGAAGCCCATTGAGGTCGATTGTCACTTTGTGTTGATTGAAAATTTTCAAAGTCTATCTTCCTCATTTAAAGTCGAATTTCAACATGTCTCATATATTTGAATGAGTTTGCATCTAACTTTGTCAGATATCGTCGATTTACATTCATTGAAGCCCATTGAAGTCGAATCTCACTTTGTGTTGATTGAAAATTTTTAAAGTCTATCTTCCTCATTTGAAGTCGAAATTCAGCATTTCTCATATATTTGAATGAGTTTGCATCTAACTTTGTCAGATATCGTCGATTTACATTGATTGAAGCCCATTGAAGTCGATTCTCACTTTGTGTTGATTGAAAATTTTCAAAGTCTATCTTCCTCATTTGAAGTCGAATTTCAACATTTCTCATATATTTGAATGAGTTCGCATCTAACTTTATCAGATATCGTCGATTTACATTTATTGAAGCCCATTGAGGTCGATTGTCACTTTGTGTTGATTGAAAATTTTCAAAGTCTATCTTCCTCATTTGAAGTCGAATTTCAACATTTCTCATATATTTGAATGAGTTTGCATCTAACTTTGTCAGATATCGTCGATTACATTCATTGAAGCCCATTGAAGTCGATTCTCAGTTTGTGTTGATTGAAAATTTTCAAAGTCTATCTTCCTCATTTGAAGTCGAATTTCAACATTTCTCATATATTTGAATGAGTTTGCATCTAACTTTGTCAGATATCGTCGATTTACATTCATTGAAGAACATTGAAGTCGATTCTCACTTTGTGTTGATTGAAAATTTTCAAAGTCTATCTTCCTCATTTGAAGTCGAATTTCAACATTTCTCATATATTTGAATGAGTTTGCATCTAACTTTGTCAGATATCGTCGATTACATTCATTGAAGCCCATTGAAGTCTATTCTCACTTTGTGTTGATTGAAAATTTTCAAAGTCTATCTTCCTCATTTGAAGTCGAATTTCAACATATCTCATATATTTGAATGAGTTCGCATCTAACTTTGTCAGATATCGTCGATTTACATTCATTGAAGCCCATTGAAGTCGATTCTCACTTTGTGTTGATTGAAAATTTTCAGTCTATCTTCCTCATTTGAAGTCGAATTTCAACATTTCTCATATATTTGAATGAGTTTGCATCTAACTTTGTCAGATATCGTCGATTTACATTCATTGAAGCCCATTGAAGTCGATTCTCACTTTGTGTTGATTGAAAATTTTCAAAGTCTATCTTCCTCATTTGAAGTCGAATTTCAACATTTCTCATATATTTGAATGAGTTTGCATCTAACTTTGTCAGATATCGTCGATTTACATTCATTGAAGCCCATTGAAGTCGATTCTCACTTTGTGTTGATTGAAAATTTTCAAAGTCTATCTTCCTCATTTGAAGTCGAATTTCAACATTTCTCATATATTTGAATGAGTTTGCATCTAACTTTGTCAGATATCGTCGATTACATTCATTGAAGCCCATTGAAGTCGATTCTCATTTTGTGTTGATTGAAAATTTTCAGTCTATCTTCCTCATTTGAAGTCGAATTTCAACATTTCTCATATATTTGAATGAGTTTGCATCTAACTTTGTCAGATATCGTCGATTTACATTCATTGAAGCCCATTGAAGTCGATTCTCACTTTGTGTTGATTGAAAATTTTCAAAGTCTATCTTCCTCATTTGAAGTCGAATTTCAACATTTCTCATATATTTGAATGAGTTTGCTTCTAACTTTGTCAGATATCGTCGATTACATTCATTGAAGCCCATTGAAGTCGATTCTCACTTTGTGTTGATTGAAAATTTTCAGTCTATCTTCCTCATTTGAAGTCGAATTTCAACATTTCTCATATATTTGAATGAGTTTGCATCTAACTTTGTCAGATATCGTCGATTTACATTCATTGAATCCCATTGAAGTCGAATCTCACTTTGTGTTGATTGAAAATTTTTAAAGTCTATCTTCCTCATTTGAAGTCGAAATTCAGCATTTCTCATATATTTGAATGAGTTTGCATCTAACTTTGTCAGATATCGTCGATTTACATCGATTGAAGCCCATTGAAGTCGATTCTCACTTTGTGTTGATTGAAAATTTTCAAAGTCTATCTTCCTCATTTGAAGTCGAATTTCAACATTTCTCATATATTTGAATGAGTTCGCATCTAACTTTATCAGATATCGTCGATTTACATTTATTGAAGCCCATTGAGGTCGATTGTCACTTTGTGTTGATTGAAAATTTTCAAAGTCTATCTTCCTCATTTGAAGTCGAATTTCAACATTTCTCATATATTTGAATGAGTTTGCATCTAACTTTGTCAGATATCGTCGATTTACATTCATTGAAGCCCATTGAAGTCGATTCTCACTTTGTGTTGATTGAAAATTTTCAAAGTCTATCTTCCTCATTTGAAGTCGAATTTCAACATTTCTCATATATTTGAATGAGTTTGCTTCTAACTTTGTCAGATATCGTCGATTACATTCATTGAAGCCCATTGAAGTCGATTCTCACTTTGTGTTGATTGAAAATTTTCAGTCTATCTTCCTCATTTGAAGTCGAATTTCAACATTTCTCATATATTTGAATGAGTTTGCATCTAACTTTGTCAGATATCGTCGATTTACATTCATTGAATCCCATTGAAGTCGAATCTCACTTTGTGTTGATTGAAAATTTTTAAAGTCTATCTTCCTCATTTGAAGTCGAAATTCAGCATTTCTCATATATTTGAATGAGTTTGCATCTAACTTTGTCAGATATCGTCGATTTACATCGATTGAAGCCCATTGAAGTCGATTCTCACTTTGTGTTGATTGAAAATTTTCAAAGTCTATCTTCCTCATTTGAAGTCGAATTTCAACATTTCTCATATATTTGAATGAGTTCGCATCTAACTTTATCAGATATCGTCGATTTACATTTATTGAAGCCCATTGAGGTCGATTGTCACTTTGTGTTGATTGAAAATTTTCAAAGTCTATCTTCCTCATTTGAAGTCGAATTTCAACATTTCTCATATATTTGAATGAGTTTGCATCTAACTTTGTCAGATATCGTCGATTACATTCATTGAAGCCCATTGAAGTCGATTCTCACTTTGTGTTGATTGAAAATTTTCAAAGTCTATCTTCCTCATTTGAAGTCGAATTTCAACATTTCTCATATATTTGAATGAGTTTGCATCTAACTTTGTCAGATATCGTCGATTACATTCATTGAAGCCCATTGAAGTCGATTCTCACTTTGTGTTGATTGAAAATTTTCAAAGTCTATCTTCCTCATTTGAAGTCGAATTTCAACATTTCTCATATATTTGAATGAGTTTGCATCTAACTTTGTCAGATATCGTCGATTTACATTCATTGAAGAACATTGAAGTCGATTCTCACTTTGTGTTGATTGAAAATTTTCAAAGTCTATCTTCCTCATTTGAAGTCGAATTTCAACATTTCTCATATATTTGAATGAGTTTGCATCTAACTTTGTCAGATATCGTCGATTACATTCATTGAAGCCCATTGAAGTCGATTCTCACTTTGTGTTGATTGAAAATTTTCAAAGTCTATCTTCCTCATTTAAAGTCGAATTTCAACATGTCTCATATATTTGAATGAGTTTGCATCTAACTTTGTCAGATATCGTCGATTTACATTCATTGAATCCCATTGAAGTCGAATCTCACTTTGTGTTGATTGAAAATTTTTAAAGTCTATCTTCCTCATTTGAAGTCGAAATTCAGCATTTCTCATATATTTGAATGAGTTTGCATCTAACTTTGTCAGATATCGTCGATTTACATTCATTGAAGCCCATTGAAGTCGATTCTCACTTTGTGTTGATTGAAAATTTTCAAAGTCTATCTTCCTCATTTGAAGTCGAATTTTAACATTTCTCATATATTTGAATGAGTTTGCATCTAACTTTGTCAGATATCGTCGATTTACATTCATTGAAGCCCATTGAAGTCGATTCTCACTTTGTGTTGATTGAAAATTTTCAAAGTCTATCTTCCTCATTTGAAGTCGAAATTCAACATTTCTCATATATTTGAATGAGTTCGCATCTAACTTTATCAGATATCGTCGATTCACATTTATTGAAGCCCATTGAGGTCGATTGTCACTTTGTGTTGATTGAAAATTTTCAAAGTCTATCTTCCTCATTTGAACTCGAATTTTAACATTTCTCATATATTTGAATGAGTTTGCATCTAACTTTGTCAGATATCGTCGATTTACATTCATTGAAGCCCATTGAGGTCGATTGTCACTTTGTGTTGATTGAAAATTTTCAAAGTCTATCTTCCTCATTTAAAGTCGAATTTCAACATGTCTCATATATTTGAATGAGTTTGCATCTAACTTTGTCAGATATCGTCGATTTACATTCATTGAATCCCATTGAAGTCGAATCTCACTTTGTGTTGATTGAAAATTTTTAAAGTCTATCTTCCTCATTTGAAGTCGAAATTCAGCATTTCTCATATATTTGAATGAGTTTGCATCTAACTTTGTCAGATATCGTCGATTTACATTGATTGAAGCCCATTGAAGTCGATTCTCACTTTGTGTTGATTGAAAATTTTCAAAGTCTATCTTCCTCATTTAAAGTCGAATTTCAACATGTCTCATATATTTGAATGAGTTTGCATCTAACTTTGTCAGATATCGTCGATTTACATTCATTGAATCCCATTGAAGTCGAATCTCACTTTGTGTTGATTGAAAATTTTTAAAGTCTATCTTCCTCATTTGAAGTCGAAATTCAGCATTTCTCATATATTTGAATGAGTTTGCATCTAACTTTGTCAGATATCGTCGATTTACATTGATTGAAGCCCATTGAAGTCGATTCTCACTTTGTGTTGATTGAAAATTTTCAAAGTCTATCTTCCTCATTTGAAGTCGAATTTCAACATTTCTCATATATTTGAATGAGTTCGCATCTAACTTTATCAGATATCGTCGATTTACATTTATTGAAGCCCATTGAGGTCGATTGTCACTTTGTGTTGATTGAAAATTTTCAAAGTCTATCTTCCTCATTTGAAGTCGAATTTCAACATTTCTCATATATTTGAATGAGTTTGCATCTAACTTTGTCAGATATCGTCGATTACATTCATTGAAGCCCATTGAAGTCGATTCTCACTTTGTGTTGATTGAAAATTTTCAAAGTCTATCTTCCTCATTTAAAGTCGAATTTCAACATGTCTCATATATTTGAATGAGTTTGCATCTAACTTTGTCAGATATCGTCGATTTACATTCATTGAATCCCATTGAAGTCGAATCTCACTTTGTGTTGATTGAAAATTTTTAAAGTCTATCTTCCTCATTTGAAGTCGAAATTCAGCATTTCTCATATATTTGAATGAGTTTGCATCTAACTTTGTCAGATATCGTCGATTTACATTGATTGAAGCCCATTGAAGTCGATTCTCACTTTGTGTTGATTGAAAATTTTCAAAGTCTATCTTCCTCATTTAAAGTCGAATTTCAACATGTCTCATATATTTGAATGAGTTTGCATCTAACTTTGTCAGATATCGTCGATTTACATTCATTGAATCCCATTGAAGTCGAATCTCACTTTGTGTTGATTGAAAATTTTTAAAGTCTATCTTCCTCATTTGAAGTCGAAATTCAGCATTTCTCATATATTTGAATGAGTTTGCATCTAACTTTGTCAGATATCGTCGATTTACATTGATTGAAGCCCATTGAAGTCGATTCTCACTTTGTGTTGATTGAAAATTTTCAAAGTCTATCTTCCTCATTTGAAGTCGAATTTCAACATTTCTCATATATTTGAATGAGTTCGCATCTAACTTTATCAGATATCGTCGATTTACATTTATTGAAGCCCATTGAGGTCGATTGTCACTTTGTGTTGATTGAAAATTTTCAAAGTCTATCTTCCTCATTTGAAGTCGAATTTCAACATTTCTCATATATTTGAATGAGTTTGCATCTAACTTTGTCAGATATCGTCGATTACATTCATTGAAGCCCATTGAAGTCGATTCTCACTTTGTGTTGATTGAAAATTTTCAAAGTCTATCTTCCTCATTTGAAGTCGAATTTCAACATTTCTCATATATTTGAATGATTTTGCATCTAACTTTGTCAGATATCGTCGATTTACATTCATTGAAGAACATTGAAGTCGATCCTCACTTTGTGTTGTTTGAAAATTTTCAAAGTCTATCTTCCTCATTTGAAGTCGAATTTCAACATTTCTCATATATTTGAATAAGTTTGCATCTAACTTTGTCAGATATCGTCGATTTACATTCATTGAAGAACATTGAAGTCGATTCTCACTTTGTGTTGATTGAAAATTTTCAAAGTCTATCTTCCTCATTTGAAGTCGAATTTCAACATTTCTCATATATTTGAATGAGTTTGCATCTAACTTTGTCAGATATCGTCGATTACATTCATTGAAGCCCATTGAAGTCGATTCTCACTTTGTGTTGATTGAAAATTTTCAGTCTATCTTCCTCATTTGAAGTCGAATTTCAACATTTCTCATATATTTGAATGAGTTTGCATCTAACTTTGTCAGATATCGTCGATTACATTCATTGAAGCCCATTGAAGTCGATTCTCACTTTGTGTTGATTGAAAATTTTCAAAGTCTATCTTCCTCATTTAAAGTCGAATTTCAACATGTCTCATATATTTGAATGAGTTTGCATCTAACTTTGTCAGATATCGTCGATTTACATTCATTGAATCCCATTGAAGTCGAATCTCACTTTGTGTTGATTGAAAATTTTTAAAGTCTATCTTCCTCATTTGAAGTCGAAATTCAGCATTTCTCATATATTTGAATGAGTTTGCATCTAACTTTGTCAGATATCGTCGATTTACATTCATTGAATCCCATTGAAGTCGAATCTCACTTTGTGTTGATTGAAAATTTTTAAAGTCTATCTTCCTCATTTGAAGTCGAAATTCAGCATTTCTCATATATTTGAATGAGTTTGCATCTAACTTTGTCAGATATCGTCGATTTACATTGATTGAAGCCCATTGAAGTCGATTCTCACTTTGTGTTGATTGAAAATTTTCAAAGTCTATCTTCCTCATTTGAAGTCGAATTTCAACATTTCTCATATATTTGAATGAGTTCGCATCTAACTTTATCAGATATCGTCGATTCACATTTATTGAAGCCCATTGAGGTCGATTGTCACTTTGTGTTGATTGAAAATTTTCAAAGTCTATCTTCCTCATTTGAACTCGAATTTTAACATTTCTCATATATTTGAATGAGTTTGCATCTAACTTTGTCAGATATCGTCGATTTACATTCATTGAAGCCCATTGAGGTCGATTGTCACTTTGTGTTGATTGAAAATTTTCAAAGTCTATCTTCCTCATTTAAAGTCGAATTTCAACATGTCTCATATATTTGAATGAGTTTGCATCTAACTTTGTCAGATATCGTCGATTTACATTCATTGAATCCCATTGAAGTCGAATCTCACTTTGTGTTGATTGAAAATTTTTAAAGTCTATCTTCCTCATTTGAAGTCGAAATTCAGCATTTCTCATATATTTGAATGAGTTTGCATCTAACTTTGTCAGATATCGTCGATTTACATTGATTGAAGCCCATTGAAGTCGATTCTCACTTTGTGTTGATTGAAAATTTTCAAAGTCTATCTTCCTCATTTAAAGTCGAATTTCAACATGTCTCATATATTTGAATGAGTTTGCATCTAACTTTGTCAGATATCGTCGATTTACATTCATTGAATCCCATTGAAGTCGAATCTCACTTTGTGTTGATTGAAAATTTTTAAAGTCTATCTTCCTCATTTGAAGTCGAAATTCAGCATTTCTCATATATTTGAATGAGTTTGCATCTAACTTTGTCAGATATCGTCGATTTACATTGATTGAAGCCCATTGAAGTCGATTCTCACTTTGTGTTGATTGAAAATTTTCAAAGTCTATCTTCCTCATTTGAAGTCGAATTTCAACATTTCTCATATATTTGAATGAGTTCGCATCTAACTTTATCAGATATCGTCGATTTACATTTATTGAAGCCCATTGAGGTCGATTGTCACTTTGTGTTGATTGAAAATTTTCAAAGTCTATCTTCCTCATTTGAAGTCGAATTTCAACATTTCTCATATATTTGAATGAGTTTGCATCTAACTTTGTCAGATATCGTCGATTACATTCATTGAAGCCCATTGAAGTCGATTCTCACTTTGTGTTGATTGAAAATTTTCAAAGTCTATCTTCCTCATTTGAAGTCGAATTTCAACATTTCTCATATATTTGAATGATTTTGCATCTAACTTTGTCAGATATCGTCGATTTACATTCATTGAAGAACATTGAAGTCGATCCTCACTTTGTGTTGTTTGAAAATTTTCAAAGTCTATCTTCCTCATTTGAAGTCGAATTTCAACATTTCTCATATATTTGAATAAGTTTGCATCTAACTTTGTCAGATATCGTCGATTTACATTCATTGAAGAACATTGAAGTCGATTCTCACTTTGTGTTGATTGAAAATTTTCAAAGTCTATCTTCCTCATTTGAAGTCGAATTTCAACATTTCTCATATATTTGAATGAGTTTGCATCTAACTTTGTCAGATATCGTCGATTACATTCATTGAAGCCCATTGAAGTCGATTCTCACTTTGTGTTGATTGAAAATTTTCAGTCTATCTTCCTCATTTGAAGTCGAATTTCAACATTTCTCATATATTTGAATGAGTTTGCATCTAACTTTGTCAGATATCGTCGATTACATTCATTGAAGCCCATTGAAGTCGATTCTCACTTTGTGTTGATTGAAAATTTTCAAAGTCTATCTTCCTCATTTAAAGTCGAATTTCAACATGTCTCATATATTTGAATGAGTTTGCATCTAACTTTGTCAGATATCGTCGATTTACATTCATTGAATCCCATTGAAGTCGAATCTCACTTTGTGTTGATTGAAAATTTTTAAAGTCTATCTTCCTCATTTGAAGTCGAAATTCAGCATTTCTCATATATTTGAATGAGTTTGCATCTAACTTTGTCAGATATCGTCGATTTACATTGATTGAAGCCCATTGAAGTCGATTCTCACTTTGTGTTGATTGAAAATTTTCAAAGTCTATCTTCCTCATTTGAAGTCGAATTTCAACATTTCTCATATATTTGAATGAGTTCGCATCTAACTTTATCAGATATCGTCGATTTACATTTATTGAAGCCCATTGAGGTCGATTGTCACTTTGTGTTGATTGAAAATTTTCAAAGTCTATCTTCCTCATTTGAAGTCGAATTTCAACATTTCTCATATATTTGAATGAGTTTGCATCTAACTTTGTCAGATATCGTCGATTACATTCATTGAAGCCCATTGAAGTCGATTCTCACTTTGTGTTAATTGAAAATTTTCAGTCTATCTTCCTCATTTGAAGTCGAATTTCAACATTTCTCATATATTTGAATGAGTTTGCATCTAACTTTGTCAGATATCGTCGATTACATTCATTGAAGCCCATTGAAGTCGATTCTCACTTTGTGTTGATTGAAAATTTTCAAAGTCTATCTTCCTCATTTAAAGTCGAATTTCAACATGTCTCATATATTTGAATGAGTTTGCATCTAACTTTGTCAGATATCGTCGATTTACATTCATTGAATCCCATTGAAGTCGAATCTCACTTTGTGTTGATTGAAAATTTTTAAAGTCTATCTTCCTCATTTGAAGTCGAAATTCAGCATTTCTCATATATTTGAATGAGTTTGCATCTAACTTTGTCAGATATCGTCGATTTACATTGATTGAAGCCCATTGAAGTCGATTCTCACTTTGTGTTGATTGAAAATTTTCAAAGTCTATCTTCCTCATTTGAAGTCGAATTTCAACATTTCTCATATATTTGAATGAGTTTGCATCTAACTTTGTCAGATATCGTCGATTACATTCATTGAAGCCCATTGAAGTCGATTCTCACTTTGTGTTGATTGAAAATTTTCAAAGTCTATCTTCCTCATTTGAAGTCGAATTTCAACATTTCTCATATATTTGAATGAGTTTGCATCTAACTTTGTCAGATATCGTCGATTTACATTCATTGAAGAACATTGAAGTCGATTCTCACTTTGTGTTGATTGAAAATTTTCAAAGTCTATCTTCCTCATTTGAAGTCGAATTTCAACATTTCTCATATATTTGAATGAGTTTGCATCTAACTTTGTCAGATATCGTCGATTACATTCATTGAAGCCCATTGAAGTCGATTCTCACTTTGTGTTGATTGAAAATTTTCAAAGTCTATCTTCCTCATTTAAAGTCGAATTTCAACATGTCTCATATATTTGAATGAGTTTGCATCTAACTTTGTCAGATATCGTCGATTTACATTCATTGAATCCCATTGAAGTCGAATCTCACTTTGTGTTGATTGAAAATTTTTAAAGTCTATCTTCCTCATTTGAAGTCGAAATTCAGCATTTCTCATATATTTGAATGAGTTTGCATCTAACTTTGTCAGATATCGTCGATTTACATTGATTGAAGCCCATTGAAGTCGATTCTCACTTTGTGTTGATTGAAAATTTTCAAAGTCTATCTTCCTCATTTGAAGTCGAATTTCAACATTTCTCATATATTTGAATGAGTTCGCATCTAACTTTATCAGATATCGTCGATTTACATTTATTGAAGCCCATTGAGGTCGATTGTCACTTTGTGTTGATTGAAAATTTTCAAAGTCTATCTTCCTCATTTGAAGTCGAATTTCAACATTTCTCATATATTTGAATGAGTTTGCATCTAACTTTGTCAGATATCGTCGATTACATTCATTGAAGCCCATTGAAGTCGATTCTCACTTTGTGTTGATTGAAAATTTTCAAAGTCTATCTTCCTCATTTGAAGTCGAATTTCAACATTTCTCATATATTTGAATGAGTTTGCATCTAACTTTGTCAGATATCGTCGATTACATTCATTGAAGCCCATTGAAGTCGATTCTCACTTTGTGTTGATTGAAAATTTTCAAAGTCTATCTTCCTCATTTGAAGTCGAATTTCAACATTTCTCATATATTTGAATGAGTTTGCATCTAACTTTGTCAGATATCGTCGATTTACATTCATTGAAGAACATTGAAGTCGATTCTCACTTTGTGTTGATTGAAAATTTTCAAAGTCTATCTTCCTCATTTGAAGTCGAATTTCAACATTTCTCATATATTTGAATGAGTTTGCATCTAACTTTGTCAGATATCGTCGATTACATTCATTGAAGCCCATTGAAGTCGATTCTCACTTTGTGTTGATTGAAAATTTTCAAAGTCTATCTTCCTCATTTAAAGTCGAATTTCAACATGTCTCATATATTTGAATGAGTTTGCATCTAACTTTGTCAGATATCGTCGATTTACATTCATTGAATCCCATTGAAGTCGAATCTCACTTTGTGTTGATTGAAAATTTTTAAAGTCTATCTTCCTCATTTGAAGTCGAAATTCAGCATTTCTCATATATTTGAATGAGTTTGCATCTAACTTTGTCAGATATCGTCGATTTACATTGATTGAAGCCCATTGAAGTCGATTCTCACTTTGTGTTGATTGAAAATTTTCAAAGTCTATCTTCCTCATTTGAAGTCGAATTTCAACATTTCTCATATATTTGAATGAGTTCGCATCTAACTTTATCAGATATCGTCGATTTACATTTATTGAAGCCCATTGAGGTCGATTGTCACTTTGTGTTGATTGAAAATTTTCAAAGTCTATCTTCCTCATTTGAAGTCGAATTTCAACATTTCTCATATATTTGAATGAGTTTGCATCTAACTTTGTCAGATATCGTCGATTACATTCATTGAAGCCCATTGAAGTCGATTCTCACTTTGTGTTGATTGAAAATTTTCAAAGTCTATCTTCCTCATTTGAAGTCGAATTTCAACATTTCTCATATATTTGAATGAGTTTGCATCTAACTTTGTCAGATATCGTCGATTTACATTCATTGAAGAACATTGAAGTCGATTCTCACTTTGTGTTGATTGAAAATTTTCAAAGTCTATCTTCCTCATTTGAAGTCGAATTTCAACATTTCTCATATATTTGAATGAGTTTGCATCTAACTTTGTCGGATATCGTCGATTTACATTCATTGAAGAACATTGAAGTCGATTCTCACTTTGTGTTGATTGAAAATTTTCAAAGTCTATCTTCCTCATTTGAAGTCGAATTTCAACATTTCTCATATATTTGAATGAGTTTGCATCTAACTTTGTCAGATATCGTCGATTACATTCATTGAAGCCCATTGAAGTCGATTCTCACTTTGTGTTGATTGAAAATTTTCAAAGTCTATCTTCCTCATTTGAAGTCGAATTTCAACATATCTCATATATTTGAATGAGTTCGCATCTAACTTTGTCAGATATCGTCGATTTACATTCATTGAAGCCCATTGAAGTCGATTCTCACTTTGTGTTGATTGAAAATTTTCAGTCTATCTTCCTCATTTGAAGTCGAATTTCAACATTTCTCATATATTTGAATGAGTTTGCATCTAACTTTGTCAGATATCGTCGATTTACATTCATTGAAGCCCATTGAAGTCGATTCTCACTTTGTGTTGATTGAAAATTTTCAAAGTCTATCTTCCTCATTTGAAGTCGAATTTCAACATTTCTCATATATTTGAATGAGTTTGCATCTAACTTTGTCAGATATCGTCGATTTACATTCATTGAAGCCCATTGAAGTCGATTCTCACTTTGTGTTGATTGAAAATTTTCAAAGTCTATCTTCCTCATTTGAAGTCGAATTTCAACATTTCTCATATATTTGAATGAGTTTGCATCTAACTTTGTCAGATATCGTCGATTACATTCATTGAAGCCCATTGAAGTCGATTCTCACTTTGTGTTGATTGAAAATTTTCAGTCTATCTTCCTCATTTGAAGTCGAATTTCAACATTTCTCATATATTTGAATGAGTTTGCATCTAACTTTGTCAGATATCGTCGATTACATTCATTGAAGCCCATTGAAGTCGATTCTCACTTTGTGTTGATTGAAAATTTTCAAAGTCTATCTTCCTCATTTGAAGTCGAATTTCAACATTTCTCATATATTTGAATGAGTTTGCATCTAACTTTGTCAGATATCGTCGATTACATTCATTGAAGCCCATTGAAGTCGATTCTCACTTTGTGTTGATTGAAAATTTTCAGTCTATCTTCCTCATTTAAAGTCGAATTTCAACATTTCTCATATATTTGAATGAGTTTGCATCTAACTTTGTCAGATATCGTCGATTTACATTCATTGAATCCCATTGAAGTCGAATCTCACTTTGTGTTGATTGAAAATTTTTAAAGTCTATCTTCCTCATTTGAAGTCGAAATTCAGCATTTCTCATATATTTGAATGAGTTTGCATCTAACTTTGTCAGATATCGTCGATTTACATTGATTGAAGCCCATTGAAGTCGATTCTCACTTTGTGTTGATTGAAAATTTTCAAAGTCTATCTTCCTCATTTGAAGTCGAATTTCAACATTTCTCATATATTTGAATGAGTTCGCATCTAACTTTATCAGATATCGTCGATTTACATTTATTGAAGCCCATTGAGGTCGATTGTCACTTTGTGTTGATTGAAAATTTTCAAAGTCTATCTTCCTCATTTGAAGTCGAATTTCAACATTTCTCATATATTTGAATGAGTTTGCATCTAACTTTGTCAGATATCGTCGATTTACATTGATTGAAACCCATTGAAGTCGATTCTCACTTTGTGTTGATTGAAAATTTTCAAAGTCTATCTTCCTCATTTGAAGTCGAATTTCAACGTTTCTCATATATTTGAATGAGTTCGCATCTAACTTTATCAGATATCGTCGATTTACATTTATTGAAGCCCATTGAGGTCGATTGTCACTTTGTGTTGATTGAAAATTTTCAAAGTCTATCTTCCTCATTTGAAGTCGAATTTCAACATTTCTCATATATTTGAATGAGTTTGCATCTAACTTTGTCAGATATCGTCGATTACATTCATTGAAGCCCATTGAAGTCGATTCTCACTTTGTGTTGATTGAAAATTTTCAAAGTCTATCTTCCTCATTTGAAGTCGAATTTCAACATTTCTCATATATTTGAATGAGTTTGCATCTAACTTTGTCAGATATCGTCGATTTACATTCATTGAAGAACATTGAAGTCGATTCTCACTTTGTGTTGATTGAAAATTTTCAAAGTCTATCTTCCTCATTTTAAGTCGAATTTCAACATTTCTCATATATTTGAATGAGTTTGCATCTAACTTTGTCAGATATCGTCGATTACATTCATTGAAGCCCATTGAAGTCGATTCTCACTTTGTGTTGATTGAAAATTTTCAAAGTCTATCTTCCTCATTTGAAGTCGAATTTCAACATATCTCATATATTTGAATGAGTTCGCATCTAACTTTGTCAGATATCGTCGATTTACATTCATTGAAGCCCATTGAAGTCGATTCTCACTTTGTGTTGATTGAAAATTTTCAAAGTCTATCTTCCTCATTTAAAGTCGAATTTCAACATGTCTCATATATTTGAATGAGTTTGCATCTAACTTTGTCAGATATCGTCGATTTACATTCATTGAATCCCA
The DNA here is from genome assembly GCF_026230105.1 of Diorhabda sublineata. Taxonomy (NCBI): domain Eukaryota; kingdom Metazoa; phylum Arthropoda; class Insecta; order Coleoptera; family Chrysomelidae; genus Diorhabda; species Diorhabda sublineata. The sequence goes on from NC_079483.1 coordinate 1,752,701, forward strand.
TTGAAGTCGAATCTCACTTTGTGTTGATTGAAAATTTTTAAAGTCTATCTTCCTCATTTGAAGTCGAAATTCAGCATTTCTCATATATTTGAATGAGTTTGCATCTAACTTTGTCAGATATCGTCGATTTACATTGATTGAAGCCCATTGAAGTCGATTCTCACTTTGTGTTGATTGAAAATTTTCAAAGTCTATCTTCCTCATTTGAAGTCGAATTTCAACGTTTCTCATATATTTGAATGAGTTCGCATCTAACTTTATCAGATATCGTCGATTTACATTTATTGAAGCCCATTGAGGTCGATTGTCACTTTGTGTTGATTGAAAATTTTCAAAGTCTATCTTCCTCATTTGAAGTCGAATTTCAACATTTCTCATATATTTGAATGAGTTTGCATCTAACTTTGTCAGATATCGTCGATTACATTCATTGAAGCCCATTGAAGTCGATTCTCACTTTGTGTTGATTGAAAATTTTCAAAGTCTATCTTCCTCATTTGAAGTCGAATTTCAACATTTCTCATATATTTGAATGAGTTTGCATCTAACTTTGTCAGATATCGTCGATTTACATTCATTGAAGAACATTGAAGTCGATTCTCACTTTGTGTTGATTGAAAATTTTCAAAGTCTATCTTCCTCATTTGAAGTCGAATTTCAACATTTCTCATATATTTGAATGAGTTTGCATCTAACTTTGTCAGATATCGTCGATTACATTCATTGAAGCCCATTGAAGTCGATTCTCACTTTGTGTTGATTGAAAATTTTCAAAGTCTATCTTCCTCATTTGAAGTCGAATTTCAACATATCTCATATATTTGAATGAGTTCGCATCTAACTTTGTCAGATATCGTCGATTTACATTCATTGAAGCCCATTGAAGTCGATTCTCACTTTGTGTTGATTGAAAATTTTCAGTCTATCTTCCTCATTTGAAGTCGAATTTCAACATTTCTCATATATTTGAATGAGTTTGCATCTAACTTTGTCAGATATCGTCGATTTACATTCATTGAAGCCCATTGAAGTCGATTCTCACTTTGTGTTGATTGAAAATTTTCAAAGTCTATCTTCCTCATTTGAAGTCGAATTTCAACATTTCTCATATATTTGAATGAGTTTGCATCTAACTTTGTCAGATATCGTCGATTTACATTCATTGAAGCCCATTGAAGTCGATTCTCACTTTGTGTTGATTGAAAATTTTCAAAGTCTATCTTCCTCATTTAAAGTCGAATTTCAACATGTCTCATATATTTGAATGAGTTTGCATCTAACTTTGTCAGATATCGTCGATTTACATTCATTGAATCCCATTGAAGTCGAATCTCACTTTGTGTTGATTGAAAATTTTTAAAGTCTATCTTCCTCATTTGAAGTCGAAATTCAGCATTTCTCATATATTTGAATGAGTTTGCATCTAACTTTGTCAGATATCGTCGATTTACATTGATTGAAGCCCATTGAAGTCGATTCTCACTTTGTGTTGATTGAAAATTTTCAAAGTCTATCTTCCTCATTTGAAGTCGAATTTCAACATTTCTCATATATTTGAATGAGTTCGCATCTAACTTTATCAGATATCGTCGATTTACATTTATTGAAGCCCATTGAGGTCGATTGTCACTTTGTGTTGATTGAAAATTTTCAAAGTCTATCTTCCTCATTTGAAGTCGAATTTCAACATTTCTCATATATTTGAATGAGTTTGCATCTAACTTTGTCAGATATCGTCGATTACATTCATTGAAGCCCATTGAAGTCGATTCTCACTTTGTGTTGATTGAAAATTTTCAAAGTCTATCTTCCTCATTTGAAGTCGAATTTCAACATTTCTCATATATTTGAATGAGTTTGCATCTAACTTTGTCAGATATCGTCGATTTACATTCATTGAAGAACATTGAAGTCGATTCTCATTTTGTGTTGATTGAAAATTTTCAAAGTCTATCTTCCTCATTTGAAGTCGAATTTCAACATTTCTCATATATTTGAATGAGTTTGCATCTAACTTTGTCAGATATCGTCGATTACATTCATTGAAGCCCATTGAAGTCGATTCTCACTTTGTGTTGATTGAAAATTTTCAAAGTCTATCTTCCTCATTTGAAGTCGAATTTCAACATTTCTCATATATTTGAATGAGTTTGCATCTAACTTTGTCAGATATCGTCGATTACATTCATTGAAGCCCATTGAAGTCGATTCTCACTTTGTGTTGATTGAAAATTTTCAAAGTCTATCTTCCTCATTTGAAGTCGAATTTCAACATTTCTCATATATTTGAATGAGTTTGCATCTAACTTTGTCAGATATCGTCGATTTACATTCATTGAAGAACATTGAAGTCGATTCTCACTTTGTGTTGATTGAAAATTTTCAAAGTCTATCTTCCTCATTTGAAGTCGAATTTCAACATTTCTCATATATTTGAATGAGTTTGCATCTAACTTTGTCAGATATCGTCGATTACATTCATTGAAGCCCATTGAAGTCGATTCTCACTTTGTGTTGATTGAAAATTTTCAAAGTCTATCTTCCTCATTTGAAGTCGAATTTCAACATATCTCATATATTTGAATGAGTTCGCATCTAACTTTGTCAGATATCGTCGATTTACATTCATTGAAGCCCATTGAAGTCGATTCTCACTTTGTGTTGATTGAAAATTTTCAGTCTATCTTCCTCATTTGAAGTCGAATTTCAACATTTCTCATATATTTGAATGAGTTTGCATCTAACTTTGTCAGATATCGTCGATTTACATTCATTGAAGCCCATTGAAGTCGATTCTCACTTTGTGTTGATTGAAAATTTTCAGTCTATCTTCCTCATTTGAAGTCGAATTTCAACATTTCTCATATATTTGAATGAGTTTGCATCTAACTTTGTCAGATATCGTCGATTTACATTCATTGAAGCCCATTGAAGTCGATTCTCACTTTGTGTTGATTGAAAATTTTCAAAGTCTATCTTCCTCATTTGAAGTCGAATTTCAACATTTCTCATATATTTGAATGAGTTTGCATCTAACTTTGTCAGATATCGTCGATTTACATTCATTGAAGCCCATTGAAGTCGATTCTCACTTTGTGTTGATTGAAAATTTTCAAAGTCTATCTTCCTCATTTGAAGTCGAATTTCAACATTTCTCATATATTTGAATGAGTTTGCATCTAACTTTGTCAGATATCGTCGATTACATTCATTGAAGCCCATTGAAGTCGATTCTCACTTTGTGTTGATTGAAAATTTTCAAAGTCTATCTTCCTCATTTGAAGTCGAATTTCAACATATCTCATATATTTGAATGAGTTCGCATCTAACTTTGTCAGATATCGTCGATTTACATTCATTGAAGCCCATTGAAGTCGATTCTCACTTTGTGTTGATTGAAAATTTTCAGTCTATCTTCCTCATTTGAAGTCGAATTTCAACATTTCTCATATATTTGAATGAGTTTGCATCTAACTTTGTCAGATATCGTCGATTTACATTCATTGAAGCCCATTGAAGTCGATTCTCACTTTGTGTTGATTGAAAATTTTCAAAGTCTATCTTCCTCATTTGAAGTCGAATTTCAACATTTCTCATATATTTGAATGAGTTTGCATCTAACTTTGTCAGATATCGTCGATTACATTCATTGAAGCCCATTGAAGTCGATTCTCACTTTGTGTTGATTGAAAATTTTCAAAGTCTATCTTCCTCATTTGAAGTCGAATTTCAACATTTCTCATATATTTGAATGAGTTTGCATCTAACTTTGTCAGATATCGTCGATTTACATTCATTGAAGAACATTGAAGTCGATTCTCACTTTGTGTTGATTGAAAATTTTCAGTCTATCTTCCTCATTTGAAGTCGAATTTCAACATTTCTCATATATTTGAATGAGTTTGCATCTAACTTTGTCAGATATCGTCGATTACATTCATTGAAGCCCATTGAAGTCGATTCTCACTTTGTGTTGATTGAAAATTTTCAAAGTCTATCTTCCTCATTTGAAGTCGAATTTCAACATTTCTCATATATTTGAATGAGTTTGCATCTAACTTTGTCAGATATCGTCGATTTACATTCATTGAAGCCCATTGAAGTCGATTCTCACTTTGTGTTGATTGAAAATTTTCAGTCTATCTTCCTCATTTGAAGTCGAATTTCAACATTTCTCATATATTTGAATGAGTTTGCATCTAACTTTGTCAGATATCGTCGATTTACATTCATTGAAGCCCATTGAAGTCGATTCTCACTTTGTGTTGATTGAAAATTTTCAAAGTCTATCTTCCTCATTTGAAGTCGAATTTCAACATTTCTCATATATTTGAATGAGTTTGCATTTAACTTTGTCAGATATCGTCGATTTACATTCATTGAAGCCCATTGAAGTCGATTCTCACTTTGTGTTGATTGAAAATTTTCAAAGTCTATCTTCCTCATTTAAAGTCGAATTTCAACATGTCTCATATATTTGAATGAGTTTGCATCTAACTTTGTCAGATATCGTCGATTTACATTCATTGAATCCCATTGAAGTCGATTCTCACTTTGTGTTGATTGAAAATTTTCAAAGTCTATCTTCCTCATTTGAAGTCGAATTTCAACATATCTCATATATTTGAATGAGTTCGCATCTAACTTTGTCAGATATCGTCGATTTACATTGATTGAAGCCCATTGAAGTCGATTCTCACTTTGTGTTGATTGAAAATTTTCAGTCTATCTTCCTCATTTGAAGTCGAATTTCAACATTTCTCATATATTTGAATGAGTTTGCATCTAACTTTGTCAGATATCGTCGATTTACATTCATTGAAGCCCATTGAAGTCGATTCTCACTTTGTGTTGATTGAAAATTTTCAAAGTCTATCTTCCTCATTTGAAGTCGAATTTCAACATTTCTCATATATTTGAATGAGTTTGCATCTAACTTTGTGAGATATCGTCGATTTACATTCATTGAAGCCCATTGAAGTCGATTCTCACTTTATGTTGATTGAAAATTTTCAAAGTCTATCTTCCTCATTTAAAGTCGAATTTCAACATGTCTCATATATTTGAATGAGTTTGCATCTAACTTTGTCAGATATCGTCGATTTACATTGATTGAAGCCCATTGAAGTCGATTCTCACTTTGTGTTGATTGAAAATTTTCAAAGTCTATCTTCCTCATTTGAAGTCGAATTTCAACATTTCTCATATATTTGAATGAGTTCGCATCTAACTTTATCAGATATCGTCGATTTACATTTATTGAAGCCCATTGAGGTCGATTGTCACTTTGTGTTGATTGAAAATTTTCAAAGTCTATCTTCCTCATTTGAAGTCGAATTTCAACATTTCTCATATATTTGAATGAGTTTGCATTTAACTTTGTCAGATATCGTCGATTACATTCATTGAAGCCCATTGAAGTCGATTCTCACTTTGTGTTGATTGAAAATTTCCAAAGTCTATCTTCCTCATTTGAAGTCGAATTTCAACATTTCTCATATATTTGAATGAGTTTGCATCTAACTTTGTCAGATATCGTCGATTTACATTCATTGAAGAACATTGAAGTCGATTCTCACTTTGTGTTGATTGAAAATTTTCAAAGTCTATCTTCCTCATTTGAAGTCGAATTTCAACATTTCTCATATATTTGAATGAGTTTGCATCTAACTTTGTCAGATATCGTCGATTTACATTCATTGAAGAACATTGAAGTCGATTCTCACTTTGTGTTGATTGAAAATTTTCAAAGTCTATCTTCCTCATTTGAAGTCGAATTTCAACATTTCTCATATATTTGAATGAGTTTGCATCTAACTTTGTCAGATATCGTCGATTACATTCATTGAAGCCCATTGAAGTCGATTCTCACTTTGTGTTGATTGAAAATTTTCAGTCTATCTTCCTCATTTGAAGTCGAATTTCAACATTTCTCATATATTTGAATGAGTTTGCATCTAACTTTGTCAGATATCGTCGATTTACATTCATTGAAGCCCATTGAAGTCGATTCTCACTTTGTGTTGATTGAAAATTTTCAAAGTCTATCTTCCTCATTTGAAGTCGAATTTCAACATATCTCATATATTTAAATGAGTTCGCATCTAACTTTGTCAGATATCGTCGATTTACATTCATTGAAGCCCATTGAAGTCGATTCTCACTTTGTGTTGATTGAAAATTTTCAGTCTATCTTCCTCATTTGAAGTCGAATTTCAACATTTCTCATATATTTGAATGAGTTTGCATCTAACTTTGTCAGATATCGTCGATTTACATTCATTGAAGCCCATTGAAGTCGATTCTCACTTTGTGTTGATTGAAAATTTTCAAAGTCTATCTTCCTCATTTGAAGTCGAATTTCAACATTTCTCATATATTTGAATGAGTTTGCATCTAACTTTGTCAGATATCGTCGATTTACATTCATTGAAGCCCATTGAAGTCGATTCTCACTTTGTGTTGATTGAAAATTTTCAAAGTCTATCTTCCTCATTTGAAGTCGAATTTCAACATTTCTCATATATTTGAATGAGTTTGCATCTAACTTTGTCAGATATCGTCGATTACATTCATTGAAGCCCATTGAAGTCGATTCTCACTTTGTGTTGATTGAAAATTTTCAGTCTATCTTCCTCATTTGAAGTCGAATTTCAACATTTCTCATATATTTGAATGAGTTTGCATCTAACTTTGTCAGATATCGTCGATTACATTCATTGAAGCCCATTGAAGTCGATTCTCACTTTGTGTTGATTGAAAATTTTCAAAGTCTATCTTCCTCATTTAAAGTCGAATTTCAACATGTCTCATATATTTGAATGAGTTTGCATCTAACTTTGTCAGATATCGTCGATTTACATTCATTGAATCCCATTGAAGTCGAATCTCACTTTGTGTTGATTGAAAATTTTTAAAGTCTATCTTCCTCATTTGAAGTCGAAATTCAGCATTTCTCATATATTTGAATGAGTTTGCATCTAACTTTGTCAGATATCGTCGATTTACATTGATTGAAGCCCATTGAAGTCGATTCTCACTTTGTGTTGATTGAAAATTTTCAAAGTCTATCTTCCTCATTTGAAGTCGAATTTCAACATTTCTCATATATTTGAATGAGTTCGCATCTAACTTTATCAGATATCGTCGATTTACATTTATTGAAGCCCATTGAGGTCGATTGTCACTTTGTGTTGATTGAAAATTTTCAAAGTCTATCTTCCTCATTTGAAGTCGAATTTCAACATTTCTCATATATTTGAATGAGTTTGCATCTAACTTTGTCAGATATCGTCGATTACATTCATTGAAGCCCATTGAAGTCGATTCTCACTTTGTGTTGATTGAAAATTTTCAAAGTCTATCTTCCTCATTTGAAGTCGAATTTCAACATTTCTCATATATTTGAATGAGTTTGCATCTAACTTTGTCAGATATCGTCGATTTACATTCATTGAAGAACATTGAAGTCGATTCTCACTTTGTGTTGATTGAAAATTTTCAAAGTCTATCTTCCTCATTTGAAGTCGAATTTCAACATTTCTCATATATTTGAATGAGTTTGCATCTAACTTTGTCAGATATCGTCGATTTACATTCATTGAAGAACATTGAAGTCGATTCTCACTTTGTGTTGATTGAAAATTTTCAAAGTCTATCTTCCTCATTTGAAGTCGAATTTCAACATTTCTCATATATTTGAATGAGTTTGCATCTAACTTTGTCAGATATCGTCGATTTACATTCATTGAAGAACATTGAAGTCGATTCTCACTTTGTGTTGATTGAAAATTTTCAAAGTCTATCTTCCTCATTTGAAGTCGAATTTCAACATTTCTCATATATTTGAATGAGTTTGCATCTAACTTTGTCAGATATCGTCGATTTACATTCATTGAAGAACATTGAAGTCGATTCTCACTTTGTGTTGATTGAAAATTTTCAGTCTATCTTCCTCATTTGAAGTCGAATTTCAACATTTCTCATATATTTGAATGAGTTTGCATCGAACTTTGTCAGATATCGTCGATTTACATTCATTGAAGCCCATTGAGGTCGATTGTCACTTTGTGTTGATTGAAAATTTTCAAAGTCTATCTTCCTCATTTAAAGTCGAATTTCAACATGTCTCATATATTTGAATGAGTTTGCATCTAACTTTGTCAGATATCGTCGATTTACATTCATTGAATCCCATTGAAGTCGAATCTCACTTTGTGTTGATTGAAAATTTTTAAAGTCTATCTTCCTCATTTGAAGTCGAAATTCAGCATTTCTCATATATTTGAATGAGTTTGCATCTAACTTTGTCAGATATCGTCGATTTACATTGATTGAAGCCCATTGAAGTCGATTCTCACTTTGTGTTGATTGAAAATTTTCAAAGTCTATCTTCCTCATTTGAAGTCGAATTTCAACATTTCTCATATATTTGAATGAGTTCGCATCTAACTTTATCAGATATCGTCGATTTACATTTATTGAAGCCCATTGAGGTCGATTGTCACTTTGTGTTGATTGAAAATTTTCAAAGTCTATCTTCCTCATTTGAAGTCGAATTTCAACATTTCTCATATATTTGAATGAGTTTGCATCTTACTTTGTCAGATATCGTCGATTACATTCATTGAAGCCCATTGAAGTCGATTCTCACTTTGTGTTGATTGAAAATTTTCAAAGTCTATCTTCCTCATTTGAAGTCGAATTTCAACATTTCTCATATATTTGAATGAGTTTGCATCTAACTTTGTCAGATATCGTCGATTTACATTCATTGAAGAACATTGAAGTCGATTCTCACTTTGTGTTGATTGAAAATTTTCAAAGTCTATCTTCCTCATTTGAAGTCGAATTTCAACATTTCTCATATATTTGAATGAGTTTGCATCTAACTTTGTCAGATATCGTCGATTACATTCATTGAAGCCCATTGAAGTCGATTCTCACTTTGTGTTGATTGAAAATTTTCAAAGTCTATCTTCCTCATTTGAAGTCGAATTTCAACATATCTCATATATTTGAATGAGTTCGCATCTAACTTTGTCAGATATCGTCGATTTACATTCATTGAAGCCCATTGAAGTCGATTCTCACTTTGTGTTGATTGAAAATTTTCAGTCTATCTTCCTCATTTGAAGTCGAATTTCAACATTTCTCATATATTTGAATGAGTTTGCATCTAACTTTGTCAGATATCGTCGATTTACATTCATTGAAGCCCATTGAAGTCGATTCTCACTTTGTGTTGATTGAAAATTTTCAAAGTCTATCTTCCTCATTTGAAGTCGAATTTCAACATTTCTCATATATTTGAATGAGTTTGCATCTAACTTTGTCAGATATCGTCGATTTACATTCATTGAAGCCCATTGAAGTCGATTCTCACTTTGTGTTGATTGAAAATTTTCAAAGTCTATCTTCCTCATTTGAAGTCGAATTTCAACATTTCTCATATATTTGAATGAGTTTGCATCTAACTTTGTCAGATATCGTCGATTACATTCATTGAAGCCCATTGAAGTCGATTCTCACTTTGTGTTGATTGAAAATTTTCAGTCTATCTTCCTCATTTGAAGTCGAATTTCAACATTTCTCATATATTTGAATGAGTTTGCATCTAACTTTGTCAGATATCGTCGATTTACATTCATTGAAACCCATTGAAGTCGATTCTCACTTTGTGTTGATTGAAAATTTTCAAAGTCTATCTTCCTAATTTGAAGTCGAATTTTAACATTTCTCATATATTTGAATGAGTTTGCATCTAACTTTGTCAGATATCGTCGATTTACATTCATTGAAGCCCATTGAAGTCGATTCTCACTTTGTGTTGATTGAAAATTTTCAGTCTATCTTCCTCATTTGAAGTCGAATTTCAACATTTCTCATATATTTGAATGAGTTTGCATCTAACTTTGTCAGATATCGTCGATTTACATTCATTGAAGCCCATTGAAGTCGATTCTCACTTTGTGTTGATTGAAAATTTTCAAAGTCTATCTTCCTCATTTGAAGTCGAATTCCAACATTTCTCATATATTTGAATGAGTTTGCATCTAACTTTGTCAGATATCGTCGATTTACATTCATTGAAGCCCATTGAAGTCGATTCTCACTTTGTGTTGATTGAAAATTTTCAAAGTCTATCTTCCTCATTTGAAGTCGAATTTCAACATTTCTCATATATTTGAATGAGTTTGCATCTAACTTTGTCAGATATCGTCGATTACATTCATTGAAGCCCATTGAAGTCGATTCTCACTTTGTGTTGATTGAAAATTTTCAGTCTATCTTCCTCATTTGAAGTCGAATTTCAACATTTCTCATATATTTGAATGAGTTTGCATCTAACTTTGTCAGATATCGTCGATTACATTCATTGAAGCCCATTGAAGTCGATTCTCACTTTGTGTTGATTGAAAATTTTCAAAGTCTATCTTCCTCATTTAAAGTCGAATTTCAACATGTCTCATATATTTGAATGAGTTTGCATCTAACTTTGTCAGATATCGTCGATTTACATTCATTGAATCCCATTGAAGTCGAATCTCACTTTGTGTTGATTGAAAATTTTTAAAGTCTATCTTCCTCATTTGAAGTCGAAATTCAGCATTTCTCATATATTTGAATGAGTTTGCATCTAACTTTGTCAGATATCGTCGATTTACATTGATTGAAGCCCATTGAAGTCGATTCTCACTTTGTGTTGATTGAAAATTTTCAAAGTCTATCTTCCTCATTTGAAGTCGAATTTCAACATTTCTCATATATTTGAATGAGTTCGCATCTAACTTTATCAGATATCGTCGATTTACATTTATTGAAGCCCATTGAGGTCGATTGTCACTTTGTGTTGATTGAAAATTTTCAAAGTCTATCTTCCTCATTTGAAGTCGAATTTCAACATTTCTCATATATTTGAATGAGTTTGCATCTAACTTTGTCAGATATCGTCGATTACATTCATTGAAGCCCATTGAAGTCGATTCTCACTTTGTGTTGATTGAAAATTTTCAAAGTCTATCTTCCTCATTTGAAGTCGAATTTCAACATTTCTCATATATTTGAATGAGTTTGCATCTAACTTTGTCAGATATCGTCGATTTACATTCATTGAAGAACATTGAAGTCGATTCTCACTTTGTGTTGATTGAAAATTTTCAAAGTCTATCTTCCTCATTTGAAGTCGAATTTCAACATTTCTCATATATTTGAATGAGTTTGCATCTAACTTTGTCAGATATCGTCGATTTACATTCATTGAAGAACATTGAAGTCGATTCTCACTTTGTGTTGATTGAAAATTTTCAAAGTCTATCTTCCTCATTTGAAGTCGAATTTCAACATTTCTCATATATTTGAATGAGTTTGCATCTAACTTTGTCAGATATCGTCGATTTACATTCATTGAATCCCATTGAAGTCGAATCTCACTTTGTGTTGATTGAAAATTTTTAAAGTCTATCTTCCTCATTTGAAGTCGAAATTCAGCATTTCTCATATATTTGAATGAGTTTGCATCTAACTTTGTCAGATATCGTCGATTTACATTGATTGAAGCCCATTGAAGTCGATTCTCACTTTGTGTTGATTGAAAATTTTCAAAGTCTATCTTCCTCATTTGAAGTCGAATTTCAACATTTCTCATATATTTGAATGAGTTCGCATCTAACTTTATCAGATATCGTCGATTTACATTTATTGAAGCCCATTGAGGTCGATTGTCACTTTGTGTTGATTGAAAATTTTCAAAGTCTATCTTCCTCATTTGAAGTCGAATTTCAACATTTCTCATATATTTGAATGAGTTTGCATCTAACTTTGTCAGATATCGTCGATTACATTCATTGAAGCCCATTGAAGTCGATTCTCACTTTGTGTTGATTGAAAATTTTCAAAGTCTATCTTCCTCATTTGAAGTCGAATTTCAACATTTCTCATATATTTGAATGAGTTTGCATCTAACTTTGTCAGATATCGTCGATTTACATTCATTGAAGAACATTGAAGTCGATTCTCACTTTGTGTTGATTGAAAATTTTCAAAGTCTATCTTCCTCATTTGAAGTCGAATTTCAACATTTCTCATATATTTGAATGAGTTTGCATCTAACTTTGTCAGATATCGTCGATTACATTCATTGAAGCCCATTGAAGTCGATTCTCACTTTGTGTTGATTGAAAATTTTCAAAGTCTATCTTCCTCATTTGAAGTCGAATTTCAACATATCTCATATATTTGAATGAGTTCGCATCTAACTTTGTCAGATATCGTCGATTTACATTCATTGAAGCCCATTGAAGTCGATTCTCACTTTGTGTTGATTGAAAATTTTCAGTCTATCTTCCTCATTTGAAGTCGAATTTCAACATTTCTCATATATTTGAATGAGTTTGCATCTAACTTTGTCAGATATCGTCGATTTACATTCATTGAAGCCCATTGAAGTCGATTCTCACTTTGTGTTGATTGAAAATTTTCAAAGTCTATCTTCCTCATTTGAAGTCGAATTTCAACATTTCTCATATATTTGAATGAGTTTGCATCTAACTTTGTCAGATATCGTCGATTTACATTCATTGAAGCCCATTGAAGTCGATTCTCACTTTGTGTTGATTGAAAATTTTCAAAGTCTATCTTCCTCATTTGAAGTCGAATTTCAACATTTCTCATATATTTGAATGAGTTTGCATCTAACTTTGTCAGATATCGTCGATTACATTCATTGAAGCCCATTGAAGTCGATTCTCACTTTGTGTTGATTGAAAATTTTCAGTCTATCTTCCTCATTTGTAGTCGAATTTCAACATTTCTCATATATTTGAATGAGTTTGCATCTAACTTTGTCAGATATCGTTGATTTACATTCATTGAAACCCATTGAAGTCGATTCTCACTTTGTGTTGATTGAAAATTTTCAAAGTCTATCTTCCTAATTTGAAGTCGAATTTTAACATTTCTCATATATTTGAATGAGTTTGCATCTAACTTTGTCAGATATCGTCGATTTACATTCATTGAAGCCCATTGAAGTCGATTCTCACTTTGTGTTGATTGAAAATTTTCAAAGTCTATCTTCCTCATTTGAAGTCGAATTTCAACATTTCTCATATATTTGAATGAGTTTGCATCTAACTTTGTCAGATATACGCGATTAACATCCATTGAAGCCCATTGAGGTCGACTGCCACTTTGTGTTGATTGAAAATTTTCAAAGTCTATCTTCCTCATTTGAAGTCGAATTTCAACATTTCTCATATATTTGAATGAGTTTGCATCTAACTTTGTCAGATATCGTCGATTACATTCATTGAAGCCCATTGAAGTCGATTCTCACTTTGTGTTGATTGAAAATTTTCAAAGTCTATCTTCCTCATTTGAAGTCGAATTTCAACATTTCTCATATATTTGAATGAGTTTGCATCTAACTTTGTCAGATATCGTCGATTTACATTCATTGAAGAACATTGAAGTCGATTCTCACTTTGTGTTGATTGAAAATTTTCAAAGTCTATCTTCCTCATTTGAAGTCGAATTTCAACATTTCTCATATATTTGAATGAGTTTGCATCTAACTTTGTCAGATATCGTCGATTACATTCATTGAAGCCCATTGAAGTCGATTCTCACTTTGTGTTGATTGAAAATTTTCAGTCTATCGTCCTCATTTGAAGTCGAATTTCAACATTTCTCATATATTTGAATGAGTTTGCATCTAACTTTGTCAGATATCGTCGATTTACATTCATTGAAGCCCATTGAAGTCGATTCTCACTTTGTGTTGATTGAAAATTTTCAAAGTCTATCTTCCTAATTTGAAGTCGAATTTCAACATTTCTCATATATTCGAGTGAGTTTGCATCTAACTTTGTCAGATATACGCGATTAACATCCATTGAAGCCCATTGAGGTCGACTGTCACTTTGTGTTGATTGAAAATTTTCAAAGTCTATCTTCCTCATTTGAAGTCGAATTTCAACATTTCTCATATAATTGAATGAGTTTGCATCTAACTTTGTCAGATATCGTCGATTTACATTCATTGAAGCCCATTGAAGTCGATTCTCACTTTGCGTTTATTGAAAATTTTCAAAGTCTATCTTCCTCATTTGAAGTCGAATTTCAACATTTCTCATATATTTGAATGAGTTTGCATCTAACTTTGTCAGATATCGTCGATTTACATTCATTGAAGCCCATTGAAGTCGATTCTCACTTTGTGTTGATTGAAAATTTTCAAAGTCTATCTTCCTCATTTGAAGTCGAATTTTAACATTTCTCATATATTTGAATGAGTTTGCATCTAACTTTGTCAGATATCGTCGATTTACATTCATTGAAGCCCATTGAAGTCGATTCTCACTTTGTGTTGATTGAAAATTTTCAAAGTCTATCTTCCTCATTTGAAGTCGAAATTCAACATTTCTCATATATTTGAATGAGTTCGCATCTAACTTTATCAGATATCGTCGATTCACATTTATTGAAGCCCATTGAGGTCGATTGTCACTTTGTGTTGATTGAAAATTTTCAAAGTCTATCTTCCTCATTTGAACTCGAATTTGAACATTTCTCATATATTTGAATGAGTTTGCATCTAACTTTGTCAGATATCGTCGATTTACATTCATTGAATCCCATTGAAGTCGAATCTCACTTTGTGTTGATTGAAAATTTTTAAAGTCTATCTTCCTCATTTGAAGTCGAAATTCAGCATTTCTCATATATTTGAATGAGTTTGCATCTAACTTTGTCAGATATCGTCGATTTACATTGATTGAAGCCCATTGAAGTCGATTCTCACTTTGCGTTTATTGAAAATTTTCAAAGTCTATCTTCCTCATTTGAAGTCGAATTTCAACATTTCTCATATATTTGAATGAGTTTGCATCTAACTTTGTCAGATATCGTCGATTTACATTCATTGAAGCCCATTGAAGTCGATTCTCACTTTGTGTTGATTGAAAATTTTCAGTCTATCTTCCTCATTTGAAGTCGAATTTCAACATTTCTCATATATTTGAATGAGTTTGCATCTAACTTTGTCAGATATCGTCGATTTACATTCATTGAAGCCCATTGAAGTCGATTCTCACTTTGTGTTGATTGAAAATTTTCAAAGTCTATCTTCCTCATTTGAAGTCGAATTTCAACATTTCTCATATATTTGAATGAGTTTGCATCTAACTTTGTCAGATATCGTCGATTTACATTCATTGAAGCCCATTGAAGTCGATTCTCACTTTGTGTTGATTGAAAATTTTCAAAGTCTATCTTCCTCATTTGAAGTCGAATTTCAACATTTCTCATATATTTGAATGAGTTTGCATCTAACTTTGTCAGAAATCGTCGATTACATTCATTGAAGCCCATTGAAGTCGATTCTCACTTTGTGTTGATTGAAAATTTTCAGTCTATCTTCCTCATTTGAAGTCGAATTTCAACATTTCTCATATATTTGAATGAGTTTGCATCTAACTTTGTCAGATATCGTCGATTTACATTCATTGAAACCCATTGAAGTCGATTCTCACTTTGTGTTGATTGAAAATTTTCAAAGTGTATCTTCCTAATTTGAAGTCGAATTTTAACATTTCTCATATATTTGAATGAGTTTGCATCTAACTTTGTCAGATATCGTCGATTTACATTCATTGAAGCCCATTGAAGTCGATTCTCACTTTGTGTTGATTGAAAATTTTCAAAGTCTATCTTCCTCATTTGAAGTCGAATTTTAACATTTCTCATATATTTGAATGAGTTTGCATCTAACTTTGTCAGATATCGTCGATTTACATTCATTGAAGCCCATTGAAGTCGATTCTCACTTTGTGTTGATTGAAAATTTTCAAAGTCTATCTTCCTCATTTGAAGTCGAAATTCAACATTTCTCATATATTTGAATGAGTTCGCATCTAACTTTATCAGATATCGTCGATTCACATTTATTGAAGCCCATTGAGGTCGATTGTCACTTTGTGTTGATTGAAAATTTTCAAAGTCTATCTTCCTCATTTGAACTCGAATTTTAACATTTCTCATATATTTGAATGAGTTTGCATCTAACTTTGTCAGATATCGTCGATTTACATTCATTGAAGCCCATTGAAGTCGATTCTCACTTTGTGTTGATTGAAAATTTTCAAAGTCTATCTTCCTCATTTGAAGTCGAATTTTAACATTTCTCATATATTTGAATGAGTTTGCATCTAACTTTGTCAGATATCGTCGATTTACATTCATTGAAGCCCATTGAAGTCGATTCTCACTTTGTGTTGATTGAAAATTTTCAAAGTCTATCTTCCTCATTTGAAGTCGAAATTCAACATTTCTCATATATTTGAATGAGTTCGCATCTAACTTTATCAGATATCGTCGATTCACATTTATTGAAGCCCATTGAGGTCGATTGTCACTTTGTGTTGATTGAAAATTTTCAAAGTCTATCTTCCTCATTTGAACTCGAATTTTAACATTTCTCATATATTTGAATGAGTTTGCATCTAACTTTGTCAGATATCGTCGATTTACATTCATTGAAGCCCATTGAGGTCGATTGTCACTTTGTGTTGATTGAAAATTTTCAAAGTCTATCTTCCTCATTTAAAGTCGAATTTCAACATGTCTCATATATTTGAATGAGTTTGCATCTAACTTTGTCAGATATCGTCGATTTACATTCATTGAATCCCATTGAAGTCGAATCTCACTTTGTGTTGATTGAAAATTTTTAAAGTCTATCTTCCTCATTTGAAGTCGAAATTCAGCATTTCTCATATATTTGAATGAGTTTGCATCTAACTTTGTCAGATATCGTCGATTTACATTGATTGAAGCCCATTGAAGTCGATTCTCACTTTGTGTTGATTGAAAATTTTCAAAGTCTATCTTCCTCATTTGAAGTCGAATTTCAACATTTCTCATATATTTGAATGAGTTCGCATCTAACTTTATCAGATATCGTCGATTTACATTTATTGAAGCCCATTGAGGTCGATTGTCACTTTGTGTTGATTGAAAATTTTCAAAGTCTATCTTCCTCATTTGAAGTCGAATTTCAACATTTCTCATATATTTGAATGAGTTTGCATCTAACTTTGTCAGATATCGTCGATTACATTCATTGAAGCCCATTGAAGTCGATTCTCACTTTGTGTTGATTGAAAATTTTCAAAGTCTATCTTCCTCATTTGAAGTCGAATTTCAACATTTCTCATATATTTGAATGAGTTTGCATCTAACTTTGTCAGATATCGTCGATTTACATTCATTGAAGAACATTGAAGTCGATTCTCACTTTGTGTTGATTGAAAATTTTCAAAGTCTATCTTCCTCATTTGAAGTCGAATTTCAACATTTCTCATATATTTGAATGAGTTTGCATCTAACTTTGTCAGATATCGTCGATTACATTCATTGAAGCCCATTGAAGTCGATTCTCACTTTGTGTTGATTGAAAATTTTCAAAGTCTATCTTCCTCATTTGAAGTCGAATTTCAACATATCTCATATATTTGAATGAGTTCGCATCTAACTTTGTCAGATATCGTCGATTTACATTCATTGAAGCCCATTGAAGTCGATTCTCACTTTGTGTTGATTGAAAATTTTCAGTCTATCTTCCTCATTTGAAGTCGAATTTCAACATTTCTCATATATTTGAATGAGTTTGCATCTAACTTTGTCAGATATCGTCGATTTACATTCATTGAAGCCCATTGAAGTCGATTCTCACTTTGTGTTGATTGAAAATTTTCAAAGTCTATCTTCCCCATTTGAAGTCGAATTTCAACATTTCTCATATATTTGAATGAGTTTGCATCTAACTTTGTCAGATATCGTCGATTTACATTCATTGAAGCCCATTGAAGTCGATTCTCACTTTGTGTTGATTGAAAATTTTCAAAGTCTATCTTCCTCATTTGAAGTCGAATTTCAACATTTCTCATATATTTGAATGAGTTTGCATCTAACTTTGTCAGATATCGTCGATTACATTCATTGAAGCCCATTGAAGTCGATTCTCACTTTGTGTTGATTGAAAATTTTCAGTCTATCTTCCTCATTTGAAGTCGAATTTCAACATTTCTCATATATTTGAATGAGTTTGCATCTAACTTTGTCAGATATCGTCGATTTACATTCATTGAAACCCATTGAAGTCGATTCTCACTTTGTGTTGATTGAAAATTTTCAAAGTCTATCTTCCTAATTTGAAGTCGAATTTGAACATTTCTCATATATTTGAATGAGTTTGCATCTAACTTTGTCAGATATCGTCGATTTACATTCATTGAAGCCCATTGAAGTCGATTCTCACTTTGTGTTGATTGAAAATTTTCAAAGTCTATCTTCCTCATTTGAAGTCGAATTTTAACATTTCTCATATATTTGAATGAGTTTGCATCTAACTTTGTCAGATATCGTCGATTTACATTCATTGAAGCCCATTGAAGTCGATTCTCACTTTGTGTTGATTGAAAATTTTCAAAGTCTATCTTCCTCATTTGAAGTCGAATTTTAACATTTCTCATATATTTGAATGAGTTTGCATCTAACTTTGTCAGATATCGTCGATTTACATTCATTGAAGCCCATTGAAGTCGATTCTCACTTTGTGTTGATTGAAAATTTTCAAAGTCTACCTTCCTCATTTGAAGTCGAAATTCAACATTTCTCATATATTTGAATGAGTTCGCATCTAACTTTATCAGATATCGTCGATTCACATTTATTGAAGCCCATTGAGGTCGATTGTCACTTTGTGTTGATTGAAAATTTTCAAAGTCTATCTTCCTCATTTGAACTCGAATTTTAACATTTCTCATATATTTGAATGAGTTTGCATCTAACTTTGTCAGATATCGTCGATTTACATTCATTGAAGCCCATTGAGGTCGATTGTCACTTTGTGTTGATTGAAAATTTTCAAAGTCTATCTTCCTCATTTAAAGTCGAATTTCAACATGTCTCATATATTTGAATGAGTTTGCATCTAACTTTGTCAGATATCGTCGATTTACATTCATTGAATCCCGTTGAAGTCGAATCTCACTTTGTGTTGATTGAAAATTTTTAAAGTCTATCTTCCTCATTTGAAGTCGAAATTCAGCATTTCTCATATATTTGAATGAGTTTGCATCTAACTTTGTCAGATATCGTCGATTTACATTGATTGAAGCCCATTGAAGTCGATTCTCACTTTGTGTTGATTGAAAATTTTCAAAGTCTATCTTCCTCATTTGAAGTCGAATTTCAACATTTCTCATATATTTGAATGAGTTTGCATCTAACTTTGTCAGATATCGTCGATTACATTCATTGAAGCCCATTGAAGTCGATTCTCACTTTGTGTTGATTGAAAATTTTCAAAGTCTATCTTCCTCATTTGAACTCGAATTTTAACATTTCTCATATATTTGAATGAGTTTGCATCTAACTTTGTCAGATATCGTCGATTTACATTCATTGAAGCCCATTGAGGTCGATTGTCACTTTGTGTTGATTGAAAATTTTCAAAGTCTATCTTTCTCATTTAAAGTAGAATTTCAACATGTCTCATATATTTGAATGAGTTTGCATCTAACTTTGTCAGATATCGTCGATTTACATTCATTGAATCCCGTTGAAGTCGAATCTCACTTTGTGTTGATTGAAAATTTTTAAAGTCTATCTTCCTCATTTGAAGTCGAAATTCAGCATTTCTCATATATTTGAATGAGTTTGCATCTAACTTTGTCAGATATCGTCGATTTACATTGATTGAAGCCCATTGAAGTCGATTCTCACTTTGTGTTGATTGAAAATTTTCAAAGTCTATCTTCCTAATTTGAAGTCGAATTTTAACATTTCTCATATATTTGAATGAGTTTGCATCTAACTTTGTCAGATATCGTCGATTTACATTCATTGAAGCCCATTGAAGTCGATTCTCACTTTTTGTTGATTGAAAATTTTCAATGTCTATCTTCCTCATTTGAAGTCGAATTTTAACATTTCTCATATATTTGAATGAGTTTGCATCTAACTTTGTCAGATATCGTCGATTTACATTCATTGAAGCCCATTGAAGTCGATTCTCACTTTGTGTTGATTGAAAATTTTCAAAGTCTATCTTCCTCATTTGAAGTCGAATTTTAACATTTCTCATATATTTGAATGAGTTTGCATCTAACTTTGTCAGATATCGTCGATTTACATTCATTGAAGCCCATTGAAGTCGATTCTCACTTTGTGTTGATTGAAAATTTTCAAAGTCTATCTTCCTCATTTGAAGTCGAAATTCAACATTTCTCATATATTTGAATGAGTTCGCATCTAACTTTATCAGATATCGTCGATTCACATTTATTGAAGCCCATTGAGGTCGATTGTCACTTTGTGTTGATTGAAAATTTTCAAAGTCTATCTTCCTCATTTGAACTCGAATTTTAACATTTCTCATATATTTGAATGAGTTTGCATCTAACTTTGTCAGATATCGTCGATTTACATTCATTGAAGCCCATTGAGGTCGATTGTCACTTTGTGTTGATTGAAAATTTTCAAAGTCTATCTTCCTCATTTAAAGTCGAATTTCAACATGTCTCATATATTTGAATGAGTTTGCATCTAACTTTGTCAGATATCGTCGATTTACATTCATTGAATCCCATTGAAGTCGAATCTCACTTTGTGTTGATTGAAAATTTTTAAAGTCTATCTTCCTCATTTGAAGTCGAAATTCAGCATTTCTCATATATTTGAATGAGTTTGCATCTAACTTTGTCAGATATCGTCGATTTACATTGATTGAAGCCCATTGAAGTCGATTCTCACTTTGTGTTGATTGAAAATTTTCAAAGTCTATCTTCCTCATTTGAAGTCGAATTTCAACATTTCTCATATATTTGAATGAGTTCGCATCTAACTTTATCAGATATCGTCGATTTACATTTATTGAAGCCCATTGAGGTCGATTGTCACTTTGTGTTGATTGAAAATTTTCAAAGTCTATCTTCCTCATTTGAAGTCGAATTTCAACATTTCTCATATATTTGAATGAGTTTGCATCTAACTTTGTCAGATATCGTCGATTACATTCATTGAAGCCCATTGAAGTCGATTCTCACTTTGTGTTGATTGAAAATTTTCAAAGTCTATCTTCCTCATTTGAAGTCGAATTTCAACATTTCTCATATATTTGAATGAGTTTGCATCTAACTTTGTCAGATATCGTCGATTTACATTCATTGAAGAACATTGAAGTCGATTCTCACTTTGTGTTGATTGAAAATTTTCAAAGTCTATCTTCCTCATTTGAAGTCGAATTTCAACATTTCTCATATATTTGAATGAGTTTGCATCTAACTTTGTCAGATATCGTCGATTACATTCATTGAAGCCCATTGAAGTCGATTCTCACTTTGTGTTGATTGAAAATTTTCAAAGTCTATCTTCCTCATTTAAAGTCGAATTTCAACATGTCTCATATATTTGAATGAGTTTGCATCTAACTTTGTCAGATATCGTCGATTTACATTCATTGAATCCCATTGAAGTCGAATCTCACTTTGTGTTGATTGAAAATTTTTAAAGTCTATCTTCCTCATTTGAAGTCGAAATTCAGCATTTCTCATATATTTGAATGAGTTTGCATCTAACTTTGTCAGATATCGTCGATTTACATTGATTGAAGCCCATTGAAGTCGATTCTCACTTTGTGTTGATTGAAAATTTTCAAAGTCTATCTTCCTCATTTGAAGTCGAATTTCAACATTTCTCATATATTTGAATGAGTTCGCATCTAACTTTATCAGATATCGTCGATTTACATTTATTGAAGCCCATTGAGGTCGATTGTCACTTTGTGTTGATTGAAAATTTTCAAAGTCTATCTTCCTCATTTGAAGTCGAATTTCAACATTTCTCATATATTTGAATGAGTTTGCATCTAACTTTGTCAGATATCGTCGATTACATTCATTGAAGCCCATTGAAGCCGATTCTCACTTTGTGTTGATTGAAAATTTTCAAAGTCTATCTTCCTCATTTGAAGTCGAATTTCAACATTTCTCATATATTTGAATGAGTTTGCATCTAACTTTGTCAGATATCGTCGATTACATTCATTGAAGCCCATTGAAGCCGATTCTCACTTTGTGTTGATTGAAAATTTTCAAAGTCTATCTTCCTCATTTGAAGTCGAATTTCAACATTTCTCATATATTTGAATGAGTTCGCATCTAACTTTATCAGATATCGTCGATTTACATTTATTGAAGCCCATTGAGGTCGATTCTCACTTTGTGTTGATTGAAAATTTTCAGTCTATCTTCCTCATTTGAAGTCGAATTTCAACATTTCTCATATATTTGGATGAGTTTGCATCTAACTTTGTCAGATATCGTCGATTTACATTCATTGAAGCCCATTGAAGTCGATTCTCACTTTGTGTTGATTGAAAATTTTCAAAGTCTATCTTCCTCATTTAAAGTCGAATTTCAACATTTCTCATATATTTGAATGAGTTTGCATCTAACTTTGTCAGATATCGTCGATTTACATTCATTGAATCCCATTGAAGTCGAATCTCACTTTGTGTTGATTGAAAATTTTTAAAGTCTATCTTCCTCATTTGAAGTCGAAATTCAGCATTTCTCATATATTTGAATGAGTTTGCATCTAACTTTGTCAGATATCGTCGATTTACATTGATTGAAGCCCATTGAAGTCGATTCTCACTTTGTGTTGATTGAAAATTTTCAAAGTCTATCTTCCTCATTTGAAGTCGAATTTCAACATTTCTCATATATTTGAATGAGTTCGCATCTAACTTTATCAGATATCGTCGATTTACATTTATTGAAGCCCATTGAGGTCGATTGTCACTTTGTGTTGATTGAAAATTTTCAAAGTCTATCTTCCTCATTTGAAGTCGAATTTCAACATTTCTCATATATTTGAATGAGTTTGCATCTAACTTTGTCAGATATCGTCGATTACATTCATTGAAGCCCATTGAAGTCGATTCTCACTTTGTGTTGATTGAAAATTTTCAAAGTCTATCTTCCTCATTTGAAGTCGAATTTCAACATTTCTCATATATTTGAATGAGTTTGCATCTAACTTTGTCAGATATCGTCGATTTACATTCATTGAAGAACATTGAAGTCGATTCTCACTTTGTGTTGATTGAAAATTTTCAAAGTCTATCTTCCTCATTTGAAGTCGAATTTCAACATTTCTCATATATTTGAATGAGTTTGCATCTAACTTTGTCAGATATCGTCGATTACATTCATTGAAGCCCATTGAAGTCGATTCTCACTTTGTGTTGATTGAAAATTTTCAAAGTCTATCTTCCTCATTTAAAGTCGAATTTCAACATATCTCATATATTTGAATGAGTTTGCATCTAACTTTGTCAGATATCGTCGATTTACATTCATTGAATCCCATTGAAGTCGAATCTCACTTTGTGTTGATTGAAAATTTTTAAAGTCTATCTTCCTCATTTGAAGTCGAAATTCAGCATTTCTCATATATTTGAATGAGTTTGCATCTAACTTTGTCAGATATCGTCGATTTACATTGATTGAAGCCCATTGAAGTCGATTCTCACTTTGTGTTGATTGGAAATTTTCAAAGTCTATCTTCCTCATTTGAAGTCGAATTTCAACATTTCTCATATATTTGAATGAGTTCGCATCTAACTTTATCAGATATCGTCGATTTACATTTATTGAAGCCCATTGAGGTCGATTGTCACTTTGTGTTGATTGAAAATTTTCAAAGTCTATCTTCCTCATTTGAAGTCGAATTTCAACATTTCTCATATATTTGAATGAGTTTGCATCTAACTTTGTCAGATATCGTCGATTACATTCATTGAAGCCCATTGAAGTCGATTCTCACTTTGTGTTGATTGAAAATTTTCAAAGTCTATCTTCCTCATTTGAAGTCGAATTTCAACATTTCTCATATATTTGAATGAGTTTGCATCTAACTTTGTCAGATATCGTCGATTTACATTCATTGAAGAACATTGAAGTCGATTCTCACTTTGTGTTGATTGAAAATTTTCAAAGTCTATCTTCCTCATTTGAAGTCGAATTTCAACATTTCTCATATATTTGAATGAGTTTGCATCTAACTTTGTCAGATATCGTCGATTACATTCATTGAAGCCCATTGAAGTCGATTCTCACTTTGTGTTGATTGAAAATTTTCAAAGTCTATCTTCCTCATTTAAAGTCGAATTTCAACATGTCTCATATATTTGAATGAGTTTGCATCTAACTTTGTCAGATATCGTCGATTTACATTCATTGAATCCCATTGAAGTCGAATCTCACTTTGTGTTGATTGAAAATTTTTAAAGTCTATCTTCCTCATTTGAAGTCGAAATTCAGCATTTCTCATATATTTGAATGAGTTTGCATCTAACTTTGTCAGATATCGTCGATTTACATCGATTGAAGCCCATTGAAGTCGATTCTCACTTTGTGTTGATTGAAAATTTTCAAAGTCTATCTTCCTCATTTGAAGTCGAATTTCAACATTTCTCATATATTTGAATGAGTTCGCATCTAACTTTATCAGATATCGTCGATTTACATTTATTGAAGCCCATTGAGGTCGATTGTCACTTTGTGTTGATTGAAAATTTTCAAAGTCTATCTTCCTCATTTGAAGTCGAATTTCAACATTTCTCATATATTTGAATGAGTTTGCATCTAACTTTGTCAGATATCGTCGATTACATTCATTGAAGCCCATTGAAGTCGATTCTCACTTTGTGTTGATTGAAAATTTTCAAAGTCTATCTTCCTCATTTGAAGTCGAATTTCAACATTTCTCATATATTTGAATGAGTTTGCATCTAACTTTGTCAGATATCGTCGATTACATTCATTGAAGCCCATTGAAGTCGATTCTCACTTTGTGTTGATTGAAAATTTTCAAAGTCTATCTTCCTCATTTGAAGTCGAATTTCAACATTTCTCATATATTTGAATGAGTTTGCATCTAACTTTGTCAGATATCGTCGATTTACATTCATTGAAGAACATTGAAGTCGATTCTCACTTTGTGTTGATTGAAAATTTTCAAAGTCTATCTTCCTCATTTGAAGTCGAATTTCAACATTTCTCATATATTTGAATGAGTTTGCATCTAACTTTGTCAGATATCGTCGATTACATTCATTGAAGCCCATTGAAGTCGATTCTCACTTTGTGTTGATTGAAAATTTTCAAAGTCTATCTTCCTCATTTAAAGTCGAATTTCAACATGTCTCATATATTTGAATGAGTTTGCATCTAACTTTGTCAGATATCGTCGATTTACATTCATTGAATCCCATTGAAGTCGAATCTCACTTTGTGTTGATTGAAAATTTTTAAAGTCTATCTTCCTCATTTGAAGTCGAAATTCAGCATTTCTCATATATTTGAATGAGTTTGCATCTAACTTTGTCAGATATCGTCGATTTACATTCATTGAAGCCCATTGAAGTCGATTCTCACTTTGTGTTGATTGAAAATTTTCAAAGTCTATCTTCCTCATTTGAAGTCGAATTTTAACATTTCTCATATATTTGAATGAGTTTGCATCTAACTTTGTCAGATATCGTCGATTTACATTCATTGAAGCCCATTGAAGTCGATTCTCACTTTGTGTTGATTGAAAATTTTCAAAGTCTATCTTCCTCATTTGAAGTCGAAATTCAACATTTCTCATATATTTGAATGAGTTCGCATCTAACTTTATCAGATATCGTCGATTCACATTTATTGAAGCCCATTGAGGTCGATTGTCACTTTGTGTTGATTGAAAATTTTCAAAGTCTATCTTCCTCATTTGAACTCGAATTTTAACATTTCTCATATATTTGAATGAGTTTGCATCTAACTTTGTCAGATATCGTCGATTTACATTCATTGAAGCCCATTGAGGTCGATTGTCACTTTGTGTTGATTGAAAATTTTCAAAGTCTATCTTCCTCATTTAAAGTCGAATTTCAACATGTCTCATATATTTGAATGAGTTTGCATCTAACTTTGTCAGATATCGTCGATTTACATTCATTGAATCCCATTGAAGTCGAATCTCACTTTGTGTTGATTGAAAATTTTTAAAGTCTATCTTCCTCATTTGAAGTCGAAATTCAGCATTTCTCATATATTTGAATGAGTTTGCATCTAACTTTGTCAGATATCGTCGATTTACATTGATTGAAGCCCATTGAAGTCGATTCTCACTTTGTGTTGATTGAAAATTTTCAAAGTCTATCTTCCTCATTTGAAGTCGAATTTCAACATTTCTCATATATTTGAATGAGTTCGCATCTAACTTTATCAGATATCGTCGATTTACATTTATTGAAGCCCATTGAGGTCGATTGTCACTTTGTGTTGATTGAAAATTTTCAAAGTCTATCTTCCTCATTTGAAGTCGAAATTCAACATTTCTCATATATTTGAATGAGTTCGCATCTAACTTTATCAGATATCGTCGATTCACATTTATTGAAGCCCATTGAGGTCGATTGTCACTTTGTGTTGATTGAAAATTTTCAAAGTCTATCTTCCTCATTTGAACTCGAATTTTAACATTTCTCATATATTTGAATGAGTTTGCATCTAACTTTGTCAGATATCGTCGATTTACATTCATTGAAGCCCATTGAGGTCGATTGTCACTTTGTGTTGATTGAAAATTTTCAAAGTCTATCTTCCTCATTTAAAGTCGAATTTCAACATGTCTCATATATTTGAATGAGTTTGCATCTAACTTTGTCAGATATCGTCGATTTACATTCATTGAATCCCATTGAAGTCGAATCTCACTTTGTGTTGATTGAAAATTTTTAAAGTCTATCTTCCTCATTTGAAGTCGAAATTCAGCATTTCTCATATATTTGAATGAGTTTGCATCTAACTTTGTCAGATATCGTCGATTTACATTGATTGAAGCCCATTGAAGTCGATTCTCACTTTGTGTTGATTGAAAATTTTCAAAGTCTATCTTCCTCATTTGAAGTCGAATTTCAACATTTCTCATATATTTGAATGAGTTCGCATCTAACTTTATCAGATATCGTCGATTTACATTTATTGAAGCCCATTGAGGTCGATTGTCACTTTGTGTTGATTGAAAATTTTCAAAGTCTATCTTCCTCATTTGAAGTCGAATTTCAACATTTCTCATATATTTGAATGAGTTTGCATCTAACTTTGTCAGATATCGTCGATTACATTCATTGAAGCCCATTGAAGTCGATTCTCACTTTGTGTTGATTGAAAATTTTCAAAGTCTATCTTCCTCATTTGAAGTCGAATTTCAACATTTCTCATATATTTGAATGAGTTTGCATCTAACTTTGTCAGATATCGTCGATTTACATTCATTGAAGAACATTGAAGTCGATTCTCACTTTGTGTTGATTGAAAATTTTCAAAGTCTATCTTCCTCATTTGAAGTCGAATTTCAACATTTCTCATATATTTGAATGAGTTTGCATCTAACTTTGTCAGATATCGTCGATTTACATTCATTGAATCCCATTGAAGTCGAATCTCACTTTGTGTTGATTGAAAATTTTTAAAGTCTATCTTCCTCATTTGAAGTCGAAATTCAGCATTTCTCATATATTTGAATGAGTTTGCATCTAACTTTGTCAGATATCGTCGATTTACATTGATTGAAGCCCATTGAAGTCGATTCTCACTTTGTGTTGATTGAAAATTTTCAAAGTCTATCTTCCTCATTTGAAGTCGAATTTCAACATTTCTCATATATTTGAATGAGTTCGCATCTAACTTTATCAGATATCGTCGATTTACATTTATTGAAGCCCATTGAGGTCGATTGTCACTTTGTGTTGATTGAAAATTTTCAAAGTCTATCTTCCTCATTTGAAGTCGAATTTCAACATTTCTCATATATTTGAATGAGTTTGCATCTAACTTTGTCAGATATCGTCGATTACATTCATTGAAGCCCATTGAAGTCGATTCTCACTTTGTGTTGATTGAAAATTTTCAAAGTCTATCTTCCTCATTTGAAGTCGAATTTCAACATTTCTCATATATTTGAATGAGTTTGCATCTAACTTTGTCAGATATCGTCGATTTACATTCATTGAAGAACATTGAAGTCGATTCTCACTTTGTGTTGATTGAAAATTTTCAAAGTCTATCTTCCTCATTTGAAGTCGAATTTCAACATTTCTCATATATTTGAATGAGTTTGCATCTAACTTTGTCAGATATCGTCGATTTACATTCATTGAATCCCATTGAAGTCGAATCTCACTTTGTGTTGATTGAAAATTTTTAAAGTCTATCTTCCTCATTTGAAGTCGAAATTCAGCATTTCTCATATATTTGAATGAGTTTGCATCTAACTTTGTCAGATATCGTCGATTTACATTGATTGAAGCCCATTGAAGTCGATTCTCACTTTGTGTTGATTGAAAATTTTCAAAGTCTATCTTCCTCATTTGAAGTCGAATTTCAACATTTCTCATATATTTGAATGAGTTCGCATCTAACTTTATCAGATATCGTCGATTTACATTTATTGAAGCCCATTGAGGTCGATTGTCACTTTGTGTTGATTGAAAATTTTCAAAGTCTATCTTCCTCATTTGAAGTCGAATTTCAACATTTCTCATATATTTGAATGAGTTTGCATCTAACTTTGTCAGATATCGTCGATTACATTCATTGAAGCCCATTGAAGTCGATTCTCACTTTGTGTTGATTGAAAATTTTCAAAGTCTATCTTCCTCATTTGAAGTCGAATTTCAACATTTCTCATATATTTGAATGAGTTTGCATCTAACTTTGTCAGATATCGTCGATTTACATTCATTGAAGAACATTGAAGTCGATTCTCACTTTGTGTTGATTGAAAATTTTCAAAGTCTATCTTCCTCATTTGAAGTCGAATTTCAACATTTCTCATATATTTGAATGAGTTTGCATCTAACTTTGTCAGATATCGTCGATTTACATTCATTGAAGAACATTGAAGTCGATTCTCACTTTGTGTTGATTGAAAATTTTCAAAGTCTATCTTCCTCATTTGAAGTCGAATTTCAACATTTCTCATATATTTGAATGAGTTTGCATCTAACTTTGTCAGATATCGTCGATTACATTCATTGAAGCCCATTGAAGTTGATTCTCACTTTGTGTTGATTGAAAATTTTCAAAGTCTATCTTCCTCATTTGAAGTCGAATTTCAACATATCTCATATATTTGAATGAGTTCGCATCTAACTTTGTCAGATATCGTCGATTTACATTCATTGAAGCCCATTGAAGTCGATTCTCACTTTGTGTTGATTGAAAATTTTCAGTCTATCTTCCTCATTTGAAGTCGAATTTCAACATTTCTCATATATTTGGATGAGTTTGCATCTAACTTTGTCAGATATCGTCGATTTACATTCATTGAAGCCCATTGAAGTCGATTCTCACTTTGTGTTGATTGAAACTTTTCAAAGTCTATCTTCCTCATTTAAAGTCGAATTTCAACATTTCTCATATATTTGAATGAGTTTGCATCTAACTTTGTCAGATATCGTCGATTTACATTCATTGAATCCCATTGAAGTCGAATCTCACTTTGTGTTGATTGAAAATTTTTAAAGTCTATCTTCCTCATTTGAAGTCGAAATTCAGCATTTCTCATATATTTGAATGAGTTTGCATCTAACTTTGTCAGATATCGTCGATTTACATTGATTGAAGCCCATTGAAGTCGATTCTCACTTTGTGTTGATTGAAAATTTTCAAAGTCTATATTCCTCATTTGAAGTCGAATTTCAACATTTCTCATATATTTGAATGAGTTTGCATCTAACTTTGTCAGATATCGTCGATTTACATTCATTGAAGAACATTGAAGTCGATTCTCACTTTGTGTTGATTGAAAATTTTTAAAGTCTATCTTCCTCATTTGAAGTCGAATTTCAACATTTCTCATATATTTGAATGAGTTTGCATCTAACTTTGTCAGATATCGTCGATTACATTCATTGAAGCCCATTGAAGTCGATTCTCACTTTGTGTTGATTGAAAATTTTCAAAGTCTATCTTCCTCATTTAAAGTCGAATTTCAACATGTCTCATATATTTGAATGAGTTTGCATCTAACTTTGTCAGATATCGTCGATTTACATTCATTGAATCCCATTGAAGTCGAATCTCACTTTGTGTTGATTGAAAATTTTTAAAGTCTATCTTCCTCATTTGAAGTCGAAATTCAGCATTTCTCATATATTTGAATGAGTTTGCATCTAACTTTGTCAGATATCGTCGATTTACATTGATTGAAGCCCATTGAAGTCGATTCTCACTTTGTGTTGATTGAAAATTTTCAAAGTCTATCTTCCTCATTTGAAGTCGAATTTCAACATTTCTCATATATTTGAATGAGTTCGCATCTAACTTTATCAGATATCGTCGATTTACATTTATTGAAGCCCATTGAGGTCGATTGTCACTTTGTGTTGATTGAAAATTTTCAAAGTCTATCTTCCTCATTTGAAGTCGAATTTCAACATTTCTCATATATTTGAATGAGTTTGCATCTAACTTTGTCAGATATCGTCGATTACATTCATTGAAGCCCATTGAAGCCGATTCTCACTTTGTGTTGATTGAAAATTTTCAAAGTCTATCTTCCTCATTTGAAGTCGAATTTCAACATTTCTCATATATTTGAATGAGTTTGCATCTAACTTTGTCAGATATCGTCGATTTACATTCATTGAAGAACATTGAAGTCGATTCTCACTTTGTGTTGATTGAAAATTTTCAAAGTCTATCTTCCTCATTTGAAGTCGAATTTCAACATTTCTCATATATTTGAATGAGTTTGCATCTAACTTTGTCAGATATCGTCGATTACATTCATTGAAGCCCATTGAAGTCGATTCTCACTTTGTGTTGATTGAAAATTTTCAAAGTCTATCTTCCTCATTTAAAGTCGAATTTCAACATGTCTCATATATTTGAATGAGTTTGCATCTAACTTTGTCAGATATCGTCGATTTACATTCATTGAATCCCATTGAAGTCGAATCTCACTTTGTGTTGATTGAAAATTTTTAAAGTCTATCTTCCTCATTTGAAGTCGAAATTCAGCATTTCTCATATATTTGAATGAGTTTGCTTCTAACTTTGTCAGATATCGTCGATTTACATTGATTGAAGCCCATTGAAGTCGATTCTCACTTTGTGTTGATTGAAAATTTTCAAAGTCTATCTTCCTCATTTGAAGTCGAATTTCAACATTTCTCATATATTTGAATGAGTTCGCATCTAACTTTATCAGATATCGTCGATTTACATTTATTGAAGCCCATAGAGGTCGATTGTCACTTTGTGTTGATTGAAAATTTTCAAAGTCTATCTTCCTCATTTGAAGTCGAATTTCAACATTTCTCATATATTTGAATGAGTTTGCATCTAACTTGGTCAGATATCGTCGATTACATTCATTGAAGCCCATTGAAGTCGATTCTCACTTTGTGTTGATTGAAAATTTTCAAAGTCTATCTTCCTCATTTGAAGTCGAATTTCAACATTTCTCATATATTTGAATGAGTTTGCATCTAACTTTGTCAGATATCGTCGATTACATTCATTGAAGCCCATTGAAGTCGATTCTCACTTTGTGTTGATTGAAAATTTTCAAAGTCTATCTTCCTCATTTAAAGTCGAATTTCAACATGTCTCATATATTTGAATGAGTTTGCATCTAACTTTGTCAGATATCGTCGATTTACATTCATTGAATCCCATTGAAGTCGAATCTCACTTTGTGTTGATTGAAAATTTTTAAAGTCTATCTTCCTCATTTGAAGTCGAAATTCAGCATTTCTCATATATTTGAATGAGTTTGCATCTAACTTTGTCAGATATCGTCGATTTACATTGATTGAAGCCCATTGAAGTCGATTCTCACTTTGTGTTGATTGAAAATTTTCAAAGTCTATCTTCCTCATTTGAAGTCGAATTTCAACATTTCTCATATATTTGAATGAGTTTGCATCTAACTTTGTCAGATATCGTCGATTTACATTCATTGAAGAACATTGAAGTCGATTCTCACTTTGTGTTGATTGAAAATTTTCAAAGTCTATCTTCCTCATTTGAAGTCGAATTTCAACATTTCTCATATATTTGAATGAGTTTGCATCTAACTTTGTCAGATATCGTCGATTACATTCATTGAAGCCCATTGAAGTCGATTCTCACTTTGTGTTGATTGAAAATTTTCAAAGTCTATCTTCCTCATTTAAAGTCGAATTTCAACATGTCTCATATATTTGAATGAGTTTGCATCTAACTTTGTCAGATATCGTCGATTTACATTCATTGAATCCCATTGAAGTCGATTCTCACTTTGTGTTGATTGAAAATTTTCAAAGTCTATCTTCCTCATTTGAAGTCGAATTTCAACATTTCTCATATATTTGAATGAGTTCGCATCTAACTTTATCAGATATCGTTGATTTACATTTATTGAAGCCCATTGAGGTCGATTGTCACTTTGTGTTGATTGAAAATTTTCAAAGTCTATCTTCCTCATTTGAAGTCGAATTTCAACATTTCTCATATATTTGAATGAGTTTGCATCTAACTTTGTCAGATATCGTCGATTACATTCATTGAAGCCCATTGAAGTCGATTCTCACTTTGTGTTGATTGAAAATTTTCAAAGTCTATCTTCCTCATTTAAAGTCGAATTTCAACATGTCTCATATATTTGAATGAGTTTGCATCTAACTTTGTCAGATATCGTCGATTTACATTCATTGAATCCCATTGAAGTCGAATCTCACTTTGTGTTGATTGAAAATATTTAAAGTCTATCTTCCTCATTTGAAGTCGAAATTCAGCATTTCTCATATATTTGAATGAGTTTGCATCTAACTTTGTCAGATATCGTCGATTTACATTGATTGAAGCCCATTGAAGTCGATTCTCACTTTGTGTTGATTGAAAATTTTCAAAGTCTATCTTCCTCATTTGAAGTCGAATTTCAACATTTCTCATATATTTGAATGAGTTTGCATCTAACTTTGTCAGATATCGTCGATTACATTCATTGAAGCCCATTGAAGTCGATTCTCACTTTGAGTTGATTGAAAATTTTCAAAGTCTATCTTCCTCATTTAAAGTCGAATTTCAACATGTCTCATATATTTGAATGAGTTTGCATCTAACTTTGTCAAATATCGTCGATTTACATTCATTGAATCCCATTGAAGTCGAATCTCACTTTGTGTTGATTGAAAATTTTTAAAGTCTATCTTCCTCATTTGAAGTCGAAATTCAGCATTTCTCATATATTTGAATGAGTTTGCATCTAACTTTGTCAGATATCGTCGATTTACATTGATTGAAGCCCATTGAAGTCGATTCTCACTTTGTGTTGATTGAAAATTTTCAAAGTCTATCTTCCTCATTTGAAGTCGAATTTCAACATTTCTCATATATTTGAATGAGTTCGCATCTAACTTTATC
This sequence comes from Diorhabda sublineata, assembly GCF_026230105.1. Taxonomy (NCBI): domain Eukaryota; kingdom Metazoa; phylum Arthropoda; class Insecta; order Coleoptera; family Chrysomelidae; genus Diorhabda; species Diorhabda sublineata. The sequence goes on from NC_079483.1 coordinate 1,786,231, forward strand.
AGATATCGTCGATTTACATTTATTGAAGCCCATTGAGGTCGATTGTCACTTTGTGTTGATTGAAAATTTTCAAAGTCTATCTTCCTCATTTGAAGTCGAATTTCAACATTTCTCATATATTTGAATGAGTTTGCATCTAACTTTGTCAGATATCGTCGATTACATTCATTGAAGCCCATTGAAGTCGATTCTCACTTTGTGTTGATTGAAAATTTTCAAAGTCTATCTTCCTCATTTGAAGTCGAATTTCAACATTTCTCATATATTTGAATGAGTTTGCATCTAACTTTGTCAGATATCGTCGATTTACATTCATTGAAGAACATTGAAGTCGATTCTCACTTTGTGTTGATTGAAAATTTTTAAAGTCTATCTTCCTCATTTGAAGTCGAATTTCGACATTTCTCATATATTTGAATGAGTTTGCATCTAACTTTGTCAGATATCGTCGATTACATTCATTGAAGCCCATTGAAGTCGATTCTCACTTTGTGTTGATTGAAAATTTTCAAAGTCTATCTTCCTCATTTGAAGTCGAATTTCAACATATCTCATATATTTGAATGAGTTCGCATCTAACTTTGTCAGATATCGTCGATTTACATTCATTGAAGCCCATTGAAGTCGATTCTCACTTTGTGTTGATTGAAAATTTTCAGTCTATCTTCCTCATTTGAAGTCGAATTTCAACATTCCTCATATATTTGAATGAGTTTGCATCTAACTTTGTCAGATATCGTCGATTTACATACATTGAAGCCCATTGAGGTCGATTCTCACTTTGTGTTGATTGAAAATTTTCAAAGTCTATCTTCCTCATTTGAAGTCGAATTTCAACATTTCTCATATATTTGAATGAGTTTGCATCTAACTTTGTCAGATATCGTCGATTTACATTCATTGAAGCCCATTGAGGTCGATTGTCACTTTGTGTTGATTGAAAATTTTCAAAGTCTATCTTCCTCATTTGAAGTCGAATTTCAACATTTCTCATATATTTGAATGAGTTTGCATCTAACTTTGTCAGATATCGTCGATTTACATTCATTGAAGAACATTGAAGTCGATTCTCACTTTGTGTTGATTGAAAATTTTCAAAGTCTATCTTCCTCATTTGAAGTCGAATTTCAACATATCTCATATATTTGAATGAGTTTGCATCTAACTTTGTCAGATATCGTCGATTTACATTGATTGAAGCCCATTGAAGTCGATTCTCACTTTGTGTTGATTGAAAATTTTCAAAGTCTATCTTCCTCATTTGAAGTCGAATTTCAACATTTCTCATATATTTGAATGAGTTCGCATCTAACTTTATCAGATATCGTCGATTTACATTTATTGAAGCCCATTGAGGTCGATTGTCACTTTGTGTTGATTGAAAATTTTCAAAGTCTATCTTCCTCATTTGAAGTCGAATTTCAACATTTCTCATATATTTGAATGAGTTTGCATCTAACTTTGTCAGATATCGTCGATTACATTCATTGAAGCCCATTGAAGTCGATTCTCACTTTGTGTTGATTGAAAATTTTCAAAGTCTATCTTCCTCATTTGAAGTCGAATTTCAACATTTCTCATATATTTGAATGAGTTTGCATCTAACTTTGTCAGATATCGTCGATTTACATTCATTGAAGAACATTGAAGTCGATTCTCACTTTGTGTTGATTGAAAATTTTCAAAGTCTATCTTCCTCATTTGAAGTCGAATTTCAACATTTCTCATATATTTGAATGAGTTTGCATCTAACTTTGTCAGATATCGTCGATTTACATTCATTGAATCCCATTGAAGTCGAATCTCACTTTGTGTTGATTGAAAATTTTTAAAGTCTATCTTCCTCATTTGAAGTCGAAATTCAGCATTTCTCATATATTTGAATGAGTTTGCATCTAACTTTGTCAGATATCGTCGATTTACATTGATTGAAGCCCATTGAAGTCGATTCTCACTTTGTGTTGATTGAAAATTTTCAAAGTCTATCTTCCTCATTTGAAGTCGAATTTCAACATTTCTCATATATTTGAATGAGTTCGCATCTAACTTTATCAGATATCGTCGATTTACATTTATTGAAGCCCATTGAGGTCGATTGTCACTTTGTGTTGATTGAAAATTTTCAAAGTCTATCTTCCTCATTTGAAGTCGAATTTCAACATTTCTCATATATTTGAATGAGTTTGCATCTAACTTTGTCAGATATCGTCGATTACATTCATTGAAGCCCATTGAAGTCGATTCTCACTTTGTGTTGATTGAAAATTTTCAAAGTCTATCTTCCTCATTTGAAGTCGAATTTCAACATTTCTCATATATTTGAATGAGTTTGCATCTAACTTTGTCAGATATCGTCGATTTACATTCATTGAAGAACATTGAAGTCGATTCTCACTTTGTGTTGATTGAAAATTTTCAAAGTCTATCTTCCTCATTTGAAGTCGAATTTCAACATTTCTCATATATTTGAATGAGTTTGCATCTAACTTTGTCAGATATCGTCGATTTACATTCATTGAATCCCATTGAAGTCGAATCTCACTTTGTGTTGATTGAAAATTTTTAAAGTCTATCTTCCTCATTTGAAGTCGAAATTCAGCATTTCTCATATATTTGAATGAGTTTGCATCTAACTTTGTCAGATATCGTCGATTTACATTGATTGAAGCCCATTGAAGTCGATTCTCACTTTGTGTTGATTGAAAATTTTCAAAGTCTATCTTCCTCATTTGAAGTCGAATTTCAACATTTCTCATATATTTGAATGAGTTCGCATCTAACTTTATCAGATATCGTCGATTTACATTTATTGAAGCCCATTGAGGTCGATTGTCACTTTGTGTTGATTGAAAATTTTCAAAGTCTATCTTCCTCATTTGAAGTCGAATTTCAACATTTCTCATATATTTGAATGAGTTTGCATCTAACTTTGTCAGATATCGTCGATTACATTCATTGAAGCCCATTGAAGTCGATTCTCACTTTGTGTTGATTGAAAATTTTCAAAGTCTATCTTCCTCATTTAAAGTCGAATTTCAACATGTCTCATATATTTGAATGAGTTTGCATCTAACTTTGTCAGATATCGTCGATTTACATTCATTGAATCCCATTGAAGTCGAATCTCACTTTGTGTTGATTGAAAATTTTTAAAGTCTATCTTCCTCATTTGAAGTCGAAATTCAGCATTTCTCATATATTTGAATGAGTTTGCATCTAACTTTGTCAGATATCGTCGATTTACATTGATTGAAGCCCATTGAAGTCGATTCTCACTTTGTGTTGATTGAAAATTTTCAAAGTCTATCTTCCTCATTTGAAGTCGAATTTCAACATTTCTCATATATTTGAATGAGTTCGCATCTAACTTTATCAGATATCGTCGATTTACATTCATTGAAGAACATTGAAGTCGATTCTCACTTTGTGTTGATTGAAAATTTTTAAAGTCTATCTTCCTCATTTGAAGTCGAATTTCAACATTTCTCATATATTTGAATGAGTTTGCATCTAACTTTGTCAGATATCGTCGATTACATTCATTGAAGCCCATTGAAGTCGATTCTCACTTTGTGTTGATTGAAAATTTTCAAAGTCTATCTTCCTCATTTAAAGTCGAATTTCAACATGTCTCATATATTTGAATGAGTTTGCATCTAACTTTGTCAGATATCGTCGATTTACATTCATTGAATCCCATTGAAGTCGAATCTCACTTTGTGTTGATTGAAAATTTTTAAAGTCTATCTTCCTCATTTGAAGTCGAAATTCAGCATTTCTCATATATTTGAATGAGTTTGCATCTAACTTTGTCAGATATCGTCGATTTACATTGATTGAAGCCCATTGAAGTCGATTCTCACTTTGTGTTGATTGAAAATTTTCAAAGTCTATCTTCCTCATTTGAAGTCGAATTTCAACATTTCTCATATATTTGAATGAGTTCGCATCTAACTTTATCAGATATCGTCGATTTACATTTATTGAAGCCCATTGAGGTCGATTGTCACTTTGTGTTGATTGAAAATTTTCAAAGTCTATCTTCCTCATTTGAAGTCGAATTTCAACATTTCTCATATATTTGAATGAGTTTGCATCTAACTTTGTCAGATATCGTCGATTACATTCATTGAAGCCCATTGAAGCCGATTCTCACTTTGTGTTGATTGAAAATTTTCAAAGTCTATCTTCCTCATTTGAAGTCGAATTTCAACATTTCTCATATATTTGAATGAGTTTGCATCTAACTTTGTCAGATATCGTCGATTTACATTCATTGAAGAACATTGAAGTCGATTCTCACTTTGTGTTGATTGAAAATTTTCAAAGTCTATCTTCCTCATTTGAAGTCGAATTTCAACATTTCTCATATATTTGAATGAGTTTGCATCTAACTTTGTCAGATATCGTCGATTACATTCATTGAAGCCCATTGAAGTCGATTCTCACTTTGTGTTGATTGAAAATTTTCAAAGTCTATCTTCCTCATTTAAAGTCGAATTTCAACATGTCTCATATATTTGAATGAGTTTGCATCTAACTTTGTCAGATATCGTCGATTTACATTCATTGAATCCCATTGAAGTCGAATCTCACTTTGTGTTGATTGAAAATTTTTAAAGTCTATCTTCCTCATTTGAAGTCGAAATTCAGCATTTCTCATATATTTGAATGAGTTTGCTTCTAACTTTGTCAGATATCGTCGATTTACATTGATTGAAGCCCATTGAAGTCGATTCTCACTTTGTGTTGATTGAAAATTTTCAAAGTCTATCTTCCTCATTTGAAGTCGAATTTCAACATTTCTCATATATTTGAATGAGTTCGCATCTAACTTTATCAGATATCGTCGATTTACATTTATTGAAGCCCATAGAGGTCGATTGTCACTTTGTGTTGATTGAAAATTTTCAAAGTCTATCTTCCTCATTTGAAGTCGAATTTCAACATTTCTCATATATTTGAATGAGTTTGCATCTAACTTTGTCAGATATCGTCGATTACATTCATTGAAGCCCATTGAAGTCGATTCTCACTTTGTGTTGATTGAAAATTTTCAAAGTCTATCTTCCTCATTTGAAGTCGAATTTCAACATTTCTCATATATTTGAATGAGTTTGCATCTAACTTTGTCAGATATCGTCGATTACATTCATTGAAGCCCATTGAAGTCGATTCTCACTTTGTGTTGATTGAAAATTTTCAAAGTCTATCTTCCTCATTTAAAGTCGAATTTCAACATGTCTCATATATTTGAATGAGTTTGCATCTAACTTTGTCAGATATCGTCGATTTACATTCATTGAATCCCATTGAAGTCGATTCTCACTTTGTGTTGATTGAAAATTTTCAAAGTCTATCTTCCTCATTTGAAGTCGAATTTCAACATTTCTCATATATTTGAATGAGTTCGCATCTAACTTTATCAGATATCGTTGATTTACATTTATTGAAGCCCATTGAGGTCGATTGTCACTTTGTGTTGATTGAAAATTTTCAAAGTCTATCTTCCTCATTTGAAGTCGAATTTCAACATTTCTCATATATTTGAATGAGTTTGCATCTAACTTTGTCAGATATCGTCGATTACATTCATTGAAGCCCATTGAAGTCGATTCTCACTTTGTGTTGATTGAAAATTTTCAAAGTCTATCTTCCTCATTTAAAGTCGAATTTCAACATGTCTCATATATTTGAATGAGTTTGCATCTAACTTTGTCAGATATCGTCGATTTACATTCATTGAATCCCATTGAAGTCGAATCTCACTTTGTGTTGATTGAAAATTTTTAAAGTCTATCTTCCTCATTTGAAGTCGAAATTCAGCATTTCTCATATATTTGAATGAGTTTGCATCTAACTTTGTCAGATATCGTCGATTTACATTGATTGAAGCCCATTGAAGTCGATTCTCACTTTGTGTTGATTGAAAATTTTCAAAGTCTATCTTCCTCATTTGAAGTCGAATTTCAACATTTCTCATATATTTGAATGAGTTTGCATCTAACTTTGTCAGATATCGTCGATTTACATTCATTGAAGAACATTGAAGTCGATTCTCACTTTGTGTTGATTGAAAATTTTCAAAGTCTATCTTCCTCATTTGAAGTCGAATTTCAACATTTCTCATATATTTGAATGAGTTTGCATCTAACTTTGTCAGATATCGTCGATTACATTCATTGAAGCCCATTGAAGTCGATTCTCACTTTGAGTTGATTGAAAATTTTCAAAGTCTATCTTCCTCATTTAAAGTCGAATTTCAACATGTCTCATATATTTGAATGAGTTTGCATCTAACTTTGTCAAATATCGTCGATTTACATTCATTGAATCCCATTGAAGTCGAATCTCACTTTGTGTTGATTGAAAATTTTTAAAGTCTATCTTCCTCATTTGAAGTCGAAATTCAGCATTTCTCATATATTTGAATGAGTTTGCATCTAACTTTGTCAGATATCGTCGATTTACATTGATTGAAGCCCATTGAAGTCGATTCTCACTTTGTGTTGATTGAAAATTTTCAAAGTCTATCTTCCTCATTTGAAGTCGAATTTCAACATTTCTCATATATTTGAATGAGTTCGCATCTAACTTTATCAGATATCGTCGATTTACATTTATTGAAGCCCATTGAGGTCGATTGTCACTTTGTGTTGATTGAAAATTTTCAAAGTCTATCTTCCTCATTTGAAGTCGAATTTCAACATTTCTCATATATTTGAATGAGTTTGCATCTAACTTTGTCAGATATCGTCGATTACATTCATTGAAGCCCATTGAAGTCGATTCTCACTTTGTGTTGATTGAAAATTTTCAAAGTCTATCTTCCTCATTTGAAGTCGAATTTCAACATTTCTCATATATTTGAATGAGTTTGCATCTAACTTTGTCAGATATCGTCGATTTACATTCATTGAAGAACATTGAAGTCGATTCTCACTTTGTGTTGATTGAAAATTTTTAAAGTCTATCTTCCTCATTTGAAGTCGAATTTCGACATTTCTCATATATTTGAATGAGTTTGCATCTAACTTTGTCAGATATCGTCGATTACATTCATTGAAGCCCATTGAAGTCGATTCTCACTTTGTGTTGATTGAAAATTTTCAAAGTCTATCTTCCTCATTTGAAGTCGAATTTCAACATATCTCATATATTTGAATGAGTTCGCATCTAACTTTGTCAGATATCGTCGATTTACATTCATTGAAGCCCATTGAAGTCGATTCTCACTTTGTGTTGATTGAAAATTTTCAGTCTATCTTCCTCATTTGAAGTCGAATTTCAACATTCCTCATATATTTGAATGAGTTTGCATCTAACTTTGTCAGATATCGTCGATTTACATACATTGAAGCCCATTGAAGTCGATTCTCACTTTGTGTTGATTGAAAATTTTCAAAGTCTATCTTCCTCATTTGAAGTCGAATTTCAACATTTCTCATATATTTGAATGAGTTTGCATCTAACTTTGTCAGATATCGTCGATTTACATTCATTGAAGCCCATTGAGGTCGATTGTCACTTTGTGTTGATTGAAAATTTTCAAAGTCTATCTTCCTCATTTAAAGTCGAATTTCAACATGTCTCATATATTTGAATGAGTTTGCATCTAACTTCGTCAGATATCGTCGATTTACTTTCATTGAATCCCATTGAAGTCGAATCTCACTTTGTGTTGATTGAAAATTTTTAAAGTCTATCTTCCTCATTTGAAGTCGAAATTCAGCATTTCTCATATATTTGAATGAGTTTGCATCTAACTTTGTCAGATATCGTCGATTTACATTGATTGAAGCCCATTGAAGTCGATTCTCACTTTGTGTTGATTGAAAATTTTCAAAGTCTATCTTCCTCATTTGAAGTCGAATTTCAACATTTCTCATATATTTGAATGAGTTCGCATCTAACTTTATCAGATATCGTCGATTTACATTTATTGAAGCCCATCGAGGTCGATTGTCACTTTGTGTTGATTGAAAATTTTCAAAGTCTATCTTCCTCATTTGAAGTCGAATTTCAACATTTCTCATATATTTGAATGAGTTTGCATCTAACTTTGTCAGATATCGTCGATTACATTCATTGAAGCCCATTGAAGTCGATTCTCACTTTGTGTTGATTGAAAATTTTCAAAGTCTATCTTCCTCATTTGAAGTCGAATTTCAACATTTCTCATATATTTGAATGAGTTTGCATCTAACTTTGTCAGATATCGTCGATTTACATTCATTGAAGAACATTGAAGTCGATTCTCACTTTGTGTTGATTGAAAATTTTCAAAGTCTATCTTCCTCATTTGAAGTCGAATTTCAACATTTCTCATATATTTGAATGAGTTTGCATCTAACTTTGTCAGATATCGTCGATTACATTCATTGAAGCCCATTGAAGTCGATTCTCACTTTGTGTTGATTGAAAATTTTCAAAGTCTATCTTCCTCATTTGAAGTCGAATTTCAACATTTCTCATATATTTGAATGAGTTTGCATCTAACTTTGTCAGATATCGTCGATTTACATTCATTGAAGAACATTGAAGTCGATTCTCACTTTGTGTTGATTGAAAATTTTCAAAGTCTATCTTCCTCATTTGAAGTCGAATTTCAACATTTCTCATATATTTGAATGAGTTTGCATCTAACTTTGTCAGATATCGTCGATTTACATTGATTGAAGCCCATTGAAGTCGATTCTCACTTTGTGTTGATTGAAAATTTTCAAAGTCTATCTTCCTCATTTGAAGTCGAATTTCAACATTTCTCATATATTTGAATGAGTTCGCATCTAACTTTATCAGATATCGTCGATTTACATTTATTGAAGCCCATTGAGGTCGATTGTCACTTTGTGTTGATTGAAAATTTTCAAAGTCTATCTTCCTCATTTGAAGTCGAATTTCAACATTTCTCATATATTTGAATGAGTTTGCATCTAACTTTGTCAGATATCGTCGATTACATTCATTGAAGCCCATTGAAGTCGATTCTCACTTTGTGTTGATTGAAAATTTTCAAAGTCTATCTTCCTCATTTGAAGTCGAATTTCAACATTTCTCATATATTTGAATGAGTTTGCATCTAACTTTGTCAGATATCGTCGATTTACATTCATTGAAGAACATTGAAGTCGATTCTCACTTTGTGTTGATTGAAAATTTTCAAAGTCTATCTTCCTCATTTGAAGTCGAATTTCAACATTTCTCATATATTTGAATGAGTTTGCATCTAACTTTGTCAGATATCGTCGATTACATTCATTGAAGCCCATTGAAGTCGATTCTCACTTTGTGTTGATTGAAAATTTTCAAAGTCTATCTTCCTCATTTAAAGTCGAATTTCAACATGTCTCATATATTTGAATGAGTTTGCATCTAACTTTGTCAGATATCGTCGATTTACATTCATTGAATCCCATTGAAGTCGAATCTCACTTTGTGTTGATTGAAAATTTTTAAAGTCTATCTTCCTCATTTGAAGTCGAAATTCAGCATTTCTCATATATTTGAATGAGTTTGCATCTAACTTTGTCAGATATCGTCGATTTACATTGATTGAAGCCCATTGAAGTCGATTCTCACTTTGTGTTGATTGAAAATTTTTAAAGTCTATCTTCCTCATTTGAAGTCGAATTTCGACATTTCTCATATATTTGAATGAGTTTGCATCTAACTTTGTCAGATATCGTCGATTACATTCATTGAAGCCCATTGAAGTCGATTCTCACTTTGTGTTGATTGAAAATTTTCAAAGTCTATCTTCCTCATTTGAAGTCGAATTTCAACATATCTCATATATTTGAATGAGTTCGCATCTAACTTTGTCAGATATCGTCGATTTACATTCATTGAAGCCCATTGAAGTCGATTCTCACTTTGTGTTGATTGAAAATTTTCAGTCTATCTTCCTCATTTGAAGTCGAATTTCAACATTCCTCATATATTTGAATGAGTTTGCATCTAACTTTGTCAGATATCGTCGATTTACATACATTGAAGCCCATTGAAGTCGATTCTCACTTTGTGTTGATTGAAAATTTTCAAAGTCTATCTTCCTCATTTGAAGTCGAATTTCAACATTTCTCATATATTTGAATGAGTTTGCATCTAACTTTGTCAGATATCGTCGATTTACATTCATTGAAGCCCATTGAGGTCGATTGTCACTTTGTGTTGATTGAAAATTTTCAAAGTCTATCTTCCTCATTTAAAGTCGAATTTCAACATGTCTCATATATTTGAATGAGTTTGCATCTAACTTCGTCAGATATCGTCGATTTACTTTCATTGAATCCCATTGAAGTCGAATCTCACTTTGTGTTGATTGAAAATTTTTAAAGTCTATCTTCCTCATTTGAAGTCGAAATTCAGCATTTCTCATATATTTGAATGAGTTTGCATCTAACTTTGTCAGATATCGTCGATTTACATTGATTGAAGCCCATTGAAGTCGATTCTCACTTTGTGTTGATTGAAAATTTTCAAAGTCTATCTTCCTCATTTGAAGTCGAATTTCAACATTTCTCATATATTTGAATGAGTTCGCATCTAACTTTATCAGATATCGTCGATTTACATTTATTGAAGCCCATCGAGGTCGATTGTCACTTTGTGTTGATTGAAAATTTTCAAAGTCTATCTTCCTCATTTGAAGTCGAATTTCAACATTTCTCATATATTTGAATGAGTTTGCATCTAACTTTGTCAGATATCGTCGATTACATTCATTGAAGCCCATTGAAGTCGATTCTCACTTTGTGTTGATTGAAAATTTTCAAAGTCTATCTTCCTCATTTGAAGTCGAATTTCAACATTTCTCATATATTTGAATGAGTTTGCATCTAACTTTGTCAGATATCGTCGATTTACATTCATTGAAGAACATTGAAGTCGATTCTCACTTTGTGTTGATTGAAAATTTTCAAAGTCTATCTTCCTCATTTGAAGTCGAATTTCAACATTTCTCATATATTTGAATGAGTTTGCATCTAACTTTGTCAGATATCGTCGATTACATTCATTGAAGCCCATTGAAGTCGATTCTCACTTTGTGTTGATTGAAAATTTTCAAAGTCTATCTTCCTCATTTGAAGTCGAATTTCAACATTTCTCATATATTTGAATGAGTTTGCATCTAACTTTGTCAGATATCGTCGATTTACATTCATTGAAGAACATTGAAGTCGATTCTCACTTTGTGTTGATTGAAAATTTTCAAAGTCTATCTTCCTCATTTGAAGTCGAATTTCAACATTTCTCATATATTTGAATGAGTTTGCATCTAACTTTGTCAGATATCGTCGATTTACATTGATTGAAGCCCATTGAAGTCGATTCTCACTTTGTGTTGATTGAAAATTTTCAAAGTCTATCTTCCTCATTTGAAGTCGAATTTCAACATTTCTCATATATTTGAATGAGTTCGCATCTAACTTTATCAGATATCGTCGATTTACATTTATTGAAGCCCATTGAGGTCGATTGTCACTTTGTGTTGATTGAAAATTTTCAAAGTCTATCTTCCTCATTTGAAGTCGAATTTCAACATTTCTCATATATTTGAATGAGTTTGCATCTAACTTTGTCAGATATCGTCGATTACATTCATTGAAGCCCATTGAAGTCGATTCTCACTTTGTGTTGATTGAAAATTTTCAAAGTCTATCTTCCTCATTTGAAGTCGAATTTCAACATTTCTCATATATTTGAATGAGTTTGCATCTAACTTTGTCAGATATCGTCGATTTACATTCATTGAAGAACATTGAAGTCGATTCTCACTTTGTGTTGATTGAAAATTTTCAAAGTCTATCTTCCTCATTTGAAGTCGAATTTCAACATTTCTCATATATTTGAATGAGTTTGCATCTAACTTTGTCAGATATCGTCGATTACATTCATTGAAGCCCATTGAAGTCGATTCTCACTTTGTGTTGATTGAAAATTTTCAAAGTCTATCTTCCTCATTTAAAGTCGAATTTCAACATGTCTCATATATTTGAATGAGTTTGCATCTAACTTTGTCAGATATCGTCGATTTACATTCATTGAATCCCATTGAAGTCGAATCTCACTTTGTGTTGATTGAAAATTTTTAAAGTCTATCTTCCTCATTTGAAGTCGAAATTCAGCATTTCTCATATATTTGAATGAGTTTGCATCTAACTTTGTCAGATATCGTCGATTTACATTGATTGAAGCCCATTGAAGTCGATTCTCACTTTGTGTTGATTGAAAATTTTCAAAGTCTATCTTCCTCATTTGAAGTCGAATTTCAACATTTCTCATATATTTGAATGAGTTCGCATCTAACTTTATCAGATATCGTCGATTTACATCGATTGAAGCCCATTGAAGTCGATTCTCACTTTGTGTTGATTGAAAATTTTCAAAGTCTATCTTCCTCATTTGAAGTCGAATTTCAACATTTCTCATATATTTGAATGAGTTCGCATCTAACTTTATCAGATATCGTCGATTTACATTCATTGAAGCCCATTGAGGTCGATTGTCACTTTGTGTTGATTGAAAATTTTCAAAGTCTATCTTCCTCATTTGAAGTCGAATTTCAACATTTCTCATATATTTGAATGAGTTTACATCTAACTTTGTCAGATATCGTCGATTTACATTCATTGAAGAACATTGAAGTCGATTCTCACTTTGTGTTGATTGAAAATTTTCAAAGTCTATCTTCCTCATTTGAAGTCGAATTTCAACATTTCTCATATATTTGAATGAGTTTGCATCTAACTTTGTCAGATATCGTCGATTACATTCATTGAAGCCCATTGAAGTCGATTCTCACTTTGTGTTGATTGAAAATTTTCAGTCTATCTTCCTCATTTGAAGTCGAATTTCAACATTTCTCATATATTTGAATGAGTTTGCATCTAACTTTGTCAGATATCGTCGATTTACATTCATTGAAACCCATTGAAGTCGATTCTCACTTTGTGTTGATTGAAAATTTTCAAAGTCTATCTTCCTCATTTGAAGTCGAATTTCAACATTTCTCATATATTTGAATGAGTTTGCATCTAACTTTGTCAGATATCGTCGATTTACATTCATTGAAGCCCATTGAAGTCGATTCTAACTTTGTGTTGATTGAAAATTTTCAAAGTCTATCTTCCTCATTTGAAGTCGAATTTCAACATTTCTCATATATTTGAATGAGTTCGCATCTAACTTTATCAGATATCAACGATTGACATTTATTGAAGCCCATTGAGGTCGATTGTCACTTTGTGTTGATTGAAAATTTTCAAAGTCTATCTTCCTCATTTGAAGTCGAATTTTAACATTTCTCATATATTTGAATGAGTTTGCATCTAACTTTGTCAGATATCGTCGATTTACATTCATTGAAGCCCATTGAAGTCGATTCTCACTTTGTGTTGATTGAAAATTTTCAAAGTCTATCTTCCTCATTTGAAGTCGAATTTTAACATTTCTCATATATTTGAATGAGTTTGCATCTAACTTTGTCAGATATCGTCGATTTACATTCATTGAAGCCCATTGAAGTCGATTCTCACTTTGTGTTGATTGAAAATTTTCAAAGTCTATCTTCCTCATTTGAAGTCGAATTTTAACATTTCTCATATATTTGAATGAGTTTGCATCTAACTTTGTCAGATATCGTCGATTTACATTCATTGAAGCCCATTGAAGTCGATTCTCACTTTGTGTTGATTGAAAATTTTCAAAGTCTATCTTCCTCATTTGAAGTCGAATTTCAACATTTCTTATATATTTGAGTGAGTTCGCATCTGTGTTGATTGAAAATTTCCAAAGTCTATCTTCCTAATTTGAAGACGAATTTCAATATTTCTCATATATTTGAGTGAGTTTGCATCTAACATTGTCAGATATACGCGATTAACATCCATTGAAGCCCATTGAAGTCGATTCTCACTTTGTGTTGATTGAAAATTTTCAAAGTCTATCTTCCTCATTTGAAGTCGAATTTCAACATTTCTCATATATTTGAATGAGTTTGCATCTAACTTTGTCAGATATCGTCGATTTACATTCATTGAAGCCCATTGAAGTCGATTCTAACTTTGTGTTGATTGAAAATTTTCAAAGTCTATCTTCCTCATTTGAAGTCGAATTTCAACATTTCTCATATATTTGAATGAGTTCGCATCTAACTTTATCAGATATCAACGATTTACATTTATTGAAGCCCATTGAGGTCGATTGTCACTTTGTGTTGATTGAAAATTTTCAAAGTCAATCTTCCTCATTTGGAGTCGAATTTCAACATTTCTCTTATATTTAGATGAGTTTGCCTTCAACTTTGTCAGATATCGTCGATTTACATTCATTGAAGCCCATTGAAGTCGATTCTCACTTTGTGTTGATTGAAAATTTTCAAAGTCTATCTTCCTCATTTGGAGTCGAATTTCAACATTTCTCTTATATTTGAATGAGTTTGCCTTCAACTTTGTCAGATATCGTCGATTTACATTCATTGAAGCCCATTGAAGTCGATTCTCACTTTGTGTTGATTGAAAATTTTCAAAGTCTATCTTCCTCATTTGAAGTCGAATTTCAACATTTCTCATATATTTGAATGAGTTTGCATCTAACTTTGTCAGATATCGTCGATTTACATTCATTGAAGCCCATTGAAGTCGATTCTCACTTTGTGTTGATTGAAAATTTTCAAAGTCTATCTTCCTCATTTGAAGTCGAATTTCAACATTTCTCATATATTTGAATGAGTTTGCATCTAACTTTGTCAGATATCGTCGATTTACATTCATTGAAGCCCATTGAAGTCGATTCTCACTTTGTGTTGATTGAAAATTTTCAAAGTCTATCTTCCTCATTTAAAGTCGAATTTCAACATATCTCATATATTTGATGAGTTCGCATCTAACTTTATCAGATATCGTCGATTTACATTCATTGAAGCCCATTGAGGTCGATTGTCACTTTGTGTTTATTGAAAATTTTCAAAGTCTATCTTCCTCATTTGAAGTCGAATTTTAACATTTCTCATATATTTGAATGAGTTTGCATCTAACTTTGTCAGATATCGTCGATTTACATTCATTGAAGCCCATTGAAGTCGATTCTCACTTTGTGTTGATTGAAAATTTTCAAAGTCTATCTTCCTCATTTGAAGTCGAATTTCAACATTTCTCATATATTTGAATGAATTTGCATCTAACTTTGTCAGATATCTTCGATTTACATTCATTGAAGCCCATTGAAGTCGATTCTCACTTTGTGTTGATTGAAAATTTTCAAAGTCTATCTTCCTCATTTGAAGTCGAATTTCAACATTTCTCATATATTTGAATGAGTTCGCATCTAACTTTATCAGATATCAACGATTTACATTTATTGAAGCCCATTGATGTCGATTGTCACTTTGTGTTGATTGAAAATTTTCAAAGTCAATCTTCCTCATTTGAAGTCGAATTTTAACATTTCTCATATATTTGAATGAGTTTGCATCTAACTTTGTCAGATATCGTCGATTTACATTCATTGAAGCCCATTGAAGTCGATTCTCACTTTGTGTTGATTGAAAATTTTCAAAGTCTATCTTCCTCATTTGAAGTCGAATTTTAACATTTCTCATATATTTGAATGAGTTTGCATCTAACTTTGTCAGATATCGTCGATTTACATTCATTGAAGCCCATTGAAGTCGATTCTCACTTTGTGTTGATTGAAAATTTTCAAAGTCTATCTTCCTCATTTGAAGTCGAATTTTAACATTTCTCATATATTTGAATGAGTTTGCATCTAACTTTGTCAGATATCGTCGATTTACATTCATTGAAGCCCATTGAAGTCGATTCTCACTTTGTGTTGATTGAAAATTTTCAAAGTCTATCTTCCTCATTTGAAGTCGAATTTTAACATTTCTCATATATTTGAATGAGTTTGCATCTAACTTTGTCAGATATCGTCGATTTACATTCATTGAAGCCCATTGAAGTCGATTCTCACTTTGTGTTGATTGAAAATTTTCAAAGTCTATCTTCCTCATTTGAAGTCGAATTTCAACATTTCTTATATATTTGAGTGAGTTCGCATCTGTGTTGATTGAAAATTTCCAAAGTCTATCTTCTTAATTTGAAGACGAATTTCAATATTTCTCATATATTTGAGTGAGTTTGCATCTAACATTGTCAGATATACGCGATTAACATCCATTGAAGCCCATTGAAGTCGATTCTCACTTTGTGTTGATTGAAAATTTTCAAAGTCTATCTTCCTCATTTGAAGTCGAATTTCAACATTTCTCATATATTTGAATGAGTTTGCATCTAACTTTGTCAGATATCGTCGATTTACATTCATTGAAGCCCATTGAAGTCGATTCTAACTTTGTGTTGATTGAAAATTTTCAAAGTCTATCTTCCTCATTTGAAGTCGAATTTCAACATTTCTCATATATTTGAATGAGTTCGCATCTAACTTTATCAGATATCAACGATTTACATTTATTGAAGCCCATTGAGGTCGATTGTCACTTTGTGTTGATTGAAAATTTTCAAAGTCAATCTTCCTCATTTGGAGTCGAATTTCAACATTTCTCTTATATTTGGATGAGTTTGCCTTCAACTTTGTCAGATATCGTCGATTTACATTCATTGAAGCCCATTGAAGTCGATTCTCACTTTGTGTTGATTGAAAATTTTCAAAGTCTATCTTCCTCATTT
Source organism: Diorhabda sublineata (assembly GCF_026230105.1). Taxonomy (NCBI): domain Eukaryota; kingdom Metazoa; phylum Arthropoda; class Insecta; order Coleoptera; family Chrysomelidae; genus Diorhabda; species Diorhabda sublineata. The sequence continues at coordinate 1,802,925 of NC_079483.1, forward strand.
GGAGTCGAATTTCAACATTTCTCTTATATTTGAATGAGTTTGCCTTCAACTTTTTCAGATATCGTCGATTTACATTCATTGAAGCCCATTGAAGTCGATTCTCACTTTGTGTTGATTGAAAATTTTCAAAGTCTATCTTCCTCATTTGAAGTCGAATTTCAACATTTCTCATATATTTGAATGAGTTTGCATCTAACTTTGTCAGATATCGTCGATTTACATTCATTGAAGCCCATTGAAGTCGATTCTCACTTTGTGTTGATTGAAAATTTTCAAAGTCTATCTTCCTCATTTGAAGTCGAATTTCAACATTTCTCATATATTTGAATGAGTTTGCATCTAACTTTGTCAGATATCGTCGATTTACATTCATTGAAGCCCATTGAAGTCGATTCTCACTTTGTGTTGATTGAAAATTTTCAAAGTCTATCTTCCTCATTTAAAGTCGAATTTCAACATATCTCATATATTTGATGAGTTCGCATCTAACTTTATCAGATATCGTCGATTTACATTCATTGAAGCCCATTGAGGTCGATTGTCACTTTGTGTTTATTGAAAATTTTCAAAGTCTATCTTCCTCATTTGAAGTCGAATTTTAACATTTCTCATATATTTGAATGAGTTTGCATCTAACTTTGTCAGATATCGTCGATTTACATTCATTGAAGCCCATTGAAGTCGATTCTCACTTTGTGTTGATTGAAAATTTTCAAAGTCTATCTTCCTCATTTGAAGTCGAATTTCAACATTTCTCATATATTTGAATGAGTTTGCATCTAACTTTGTCAGATATCGTCGATTTACATTCATTGAAGCCCATTGAAGTCGATTCTCACTTTGTGTTGATTGAAAATTTTCAAAGTCTATCTTCCTCATTTGAAGTCGAATTTCAACATTTCTCATATATTTGAATGAGTTTACATCTAACTTTGTCAGATATCGTCGATTTACATTCATTGAAGAACATTGAAGTCGATTCTCACTTTGTGTTGATTGAAAATTTTCAAAGTCTATCTTCCTCATTTGAAGTCGAATTTCAACATTTCTCATATATTTGAATGAGTTTGCATCTAACTTTGTCAGATATCGTCGATTTACATTCATTGAAGCCCATTGAAGTCGATTCTCACTTTGTGTTGATTGAAAATTTTCAAAGTCTATCTTCCTCATTTAAAGTCGAATTTCAACATATCTCATATATTTGAATGAGTTCGCATCTAACTTTATCAGATATCGTCGATTTACATTCATTGAAGCCCATTGAGGTCGATTGTCACTTTGTGTTTATTGAAAATTTTCAAAGTCTATCTTCCTCATTTGAAGTCGAATTTTAACATTTCTCATATATTTGAATGAGTTTGCATCTAACTTTGTCAGATATCGTCGATTTACATTCATTGAAGCCCATTGAAGTCGATTCTCACTTTGTGTTGATTGAAAATTTTCAAAGTCTATCTTCCTCATTTGAAGTCGAGTTTCAACATTTCTCATATATTTGAATGAGTTTGCATCTAACTTTGTCAGATATCGTCGATTTACATTCATTGAAGCCCATTGAAGTCGATTCTCACTTTGTGTAAATTGAAAATTTTCAAAGTCTATCTTCCTCATTTGAAGTCGAATTTCAACATTTCTCATATATTTGAATGAGTTTGCATCTAACTTTGTCAGATATCTTCGATTTACATTCATTGAAGCCCATTGAAGTCGATTCTCACTTTGTGTTGATTGAAAATTTTCAAAGTCTATCTTCCTCATTTGAAGTCGAATTTCAACATTTCTCATATAATTGAATGAGTTTGCATATAACTTTGTCAGATATCGTCGATTTACATTCATTGAAGCCCATTGAAGTCGATTCTCACTTTGTGTTGATTGAAAATTTTCAAAGTCTATCTTCCTCATTTGAAGTCGAATTTCAACATTTCTCATATATTTGAATGAGTTTGCATCTAACTTTGTAAGATATCGTCGATTTACATTCATTGAAGCCCATTGAAGTCGATTCTCACTTTGTGTTGATTGAAAATTTTCAAAATCTATCTTCCTCATTTGAAGTCGAATTTCAACATTTCTCATATATTTGAATGAGTTTGCATCTAACTTTGTCAGATATCGTCGATTTACATTCATTGAAGCCCATTGAAGTCGATTCTCACTTTGTGTTGATTGAAAATTTTCAAAGTCTATCTTCCTCATTTGGAGTCGAATTTCAACATTTCTCTTATATTTGAATGAGTTTGCCTTCAACTTTTTCAGATATCGTCGATTTACATTCATTGAAGCCCATTGAAGTCGATTCTCACTTTGTGTTGATTGAAAATTTTCAAAGTCTATCTTCCTCATTTGAAGTCGAATTTCAACATTTCTCATATATTTGAATGAGTTTGCATCTAACTTTGTCAGATATCGTCGATTTACATTCATTGAAGCCCATTGAAGTCGATTCTCACTTTGTGTTGATTGAAAATTTTCAAAGTCTATCTTCCTCATTTGAAGTCGAATTTCAACATTTCTCATATATTTGAATGAGTTTGCATCTAACTTTGTCAGATATCGTCGATTTACATTCATTGAAGCCCATTGAAGTCGATTCTCACTTTGTGTTGATTGAAAATTTTCAAAGTCTATCTTCCTCATTTAAAGTCGAATTTCAACATATCTCATATATTTGATGAGTTCGCATCTAACTTTGTCAGATATCGTCGATTTACATTCATTGAAGCCCATTGAAGTCGATTCTCACTTTGTGTTGATTGAAAATTTTCAAAGTCTATCTTCCTCATTTGAAGTCGAATTTCAACATTTCTCATATATTTGAATGAGTTTGCATCTAACTTTGTCAGATATCGTCGATTTACATTCATTGAAGCCCATTGAAGTCGATTCTCACTTTGTGTTGATTGAAAATTTTCAAAGTCTATCTTCCTCATTTGAAGTCGAATTTCAACATTTCTCATATATTTGAATGAGTTTACATCTAACTTTGTCAGATATCGTCGATTTACATTCATTGAAGAACATTGAAGTCGATTCTCACTTTGTGTTGATTGAAAATTTTCAAAGTCTATCTTCCTCATTTGAAGTCGAATTTCAACATTTCTCATATATTTGAATGAGTTTGCATCTAACTTTGTCAGATATCGTCGATTTACATTCATTGAAGCCCATTGAAGTCGATTCTCACTTTGTGTTGATTGAAAATTTTCAAAGTCTATCTTCCTCATTTAAAGTCGAATTTCAACATATCTCATATATTTGATGAGTTCGCATCTAACTTTGTCAGATATCGTCGATTTACATTCATTGAAGCCCATTGAAGTCGATTCTCACTTTGTGTTGATTGAAAATTTTCAAAGTCTATCTTCCTCATTTGAAGTCGAATTTCAACATTTCTCATATATTTGAATGAGTTTGCATCTAACTTTGTCAGATATCGTCGATTTACATTCATTGAAGCCCATTGAAGTCGATTCTCACTTTGTGTTGATTGAAAATTTTCAAAGTCTATCTTCCTCATTTGAAGTCGAATTTCAACATTTCTCATATATTTGAATGAGTTTGCATCTAACTTTGTCAGATATCGTCGATTTACATTCATTGAAGCCCATTGAAGTCGATTCTCACTTTGTGTTGATTGAAAATTTTCAAAGTCTATCTTCCTCATTTAAAGTCGAATTTCAACATATCTCATATATTTGAATGAGTTCGCATCTAACTTTATCAGATATCGTCGATTTACATTCATTGAAGCCCATTGAGGTCGATTGTCACTTTGTGTTTATTGAAAATTTTCAAAGTCTATCTTCCTCATTTGAAGTCGAATTTTAACATTTCTCATATATTTGAATGAGTTTACATCTAACTTTGTCAGATATCGTCGATTTACATTCATTGAAGAACATTGAAGTCGATTCTCACTTTGTGTTGATTGAAAATTTTCAAAGTCTATCTTCCTCATTTGAAGTCGAATTTCAACATTTCTCATATATTTGAATGAGTTTGCATCTAACTTTGTCAGATATCGTCGATTTACATTCATTGAAGCCCATTGAAGTCGATTCTCACTTTGTGTTGATTGAAAATTTTCAAAGTCTATCTTCCTCATTTAAAGTCGAATTTCAACATATCTCATATATTTGAATGAGTTCGCATCTAACTTTATCAGATATCGTCGATTTACATTCATTGAAGCCCATTGAGGTCGATTGTCACTTTGTGTTTATTGAAAATTTTCAAAGTCTATCTTCCTCATTTGAAGTCGAATTTTAACATTTCTCATATATTTGAATGAGTTTGCATCTAACTTTGTCAGATATCGTCGATTTACATTCATTGAAGCCCATTGAAGTCGATTCTCACTTTGTGTTGATTGAAAATTTTCAAAGTCTATCTTCCTCATTTGAAGTCGAGTTTCAACATTTCTCATATATTTGAATGAGTTTGCATCTAACTTTGTCAGATATCGTCGATTTACATTCATTGAAGCCCATTGAAGTCGATTCTCACTTTGTGTAAATTGAAAATTTTCAAAGTCTATCTTCCTCATTTGAAGTCGAATTTCAACATTTCTCATATATTTGAATGAGTTTGCATCTAACTTTGTCAGATATCTTCGATTTACATTCATTGAAGCCCATTGAAGTCGATTCTCACTTTGTGTTGATTGAAAATTTTCAAAGTCTATCTTCCTCATTTGAAGTCGAATTTCAACATTTCTCATATAATTGAATGAGTTTGCATATAACTTTGTCAGATATCGTCGATTTACATTCATTGAAGCCCATTGAAGTCGATTCTCACTTTGTGTTGATTGAAAATTTTCAAAGTCTATCTTCCTCATTTGAAGTCGAATTTCAACATTTCTCATATATTTGAATGAGTTTGCATCTAACTTTGTAAGATATCGTCGATTTACATTCATTGAAGCCCATTGAAGTCGATTCTCACTTTGTGTTGATTGAAAATTTTCAAAGTCTATCTTCCTCATTTGAAGTCGAATTTCAACATTTCTCATATATTTGAATGAGTTTGCATCTAACTTTGTCAGATATCGTCGATTTACATTCATTGAAGCCCATTGAAGTCGATTCTCACTTTGTGTTGATTGAAAATTTTCAAAGTCTATCTTCCTCATTTGAAGTCGAATTTCAACATTTCTCATATATTTGAATGAGTTTGCATCTAACTTTGTCAGATATCGTCGATTTACATTCATTGAAGCCCATTGAAGTCGATTCTCACTTTGTGTTGATTGAAAATTTTCAAAGTCTATCTTCCTCATTTAAAGTCGAATTTCAACATATCTCATATATTTGATGAGTTCGCATCTAACTTTATCAGATATCGTCGATTTACATTCATTGAAGCCCATTGAGGTCGATTGTCACTTTGTGTTTATTGAAAATTTTCAAAGTCTATCTTCCTCATTTGAAGTCGAATTTTAACATTTCTCATATATTTGAATGAGTTTGCATCTAACTTTGTCAGATATCGTCGATTTACATTCATTGAAGCCCATTGAAGTCGATTCTCACTTTGTGTTGATTGAAAATTTTCAAAGTCTATCTTCCTCATTTGAAGTCGAATTTCAACATTTCTCATATATTTGAATGAGTTTGCATCTAACTTTGTCAGATATCGTCGATTTACATTCATTGAAGCCCATTGAAGTCGATTCTCACTTTGTGTTGATTGAAAATTTTCAAAGTCTATCTTCCTCATTTGAAGTCGAATTTCAACATTTCTCATATATTTGAATGAGTTTACATCTAACTTTGTCAGATATCGTCGATTTACATTCATTGAAGAACATTGAAGTCGATTCTCACTTTGTGTTGATTGAAAATTTTCAAAGTCTATCTTCCTCATTTGAAGTCGAATTTCAACATTTCTCATATATTTGAATGAGTTTGCATCTAACTTTGTCAGATATCGTCGATTTACATTCATTGAAGCCCATTGAAGTCGATTCTCACTTTGTGTTGATTGAAAATTTTCAAAGTCTATCTTCCTCATTTAAAGTCGAATTTCAACATATCTCATATATTTGAATGAGTTCGCATCTAACTTTATCAGATATCGTCGATTTACATTCATTGAAGCCCATTGAGGTCGATTGTCACTTTGTGTTTATTGAAAATTTTCAAAGTCTATCTTCCTCATTTGAAGTCGAATTTTAACATTTCTCATATATTTGAATGAGTTTGCATCTAACTTTGTCAGATATCGTCGATTTACATTCATTGAAGCCCATTGAAGTCGATTCTCACTTTGTGTTGATTGAAAATTTTCAAAGTCTATCTTCCTCATTTGAAGTCGAGTTTCAACATTTCTCATATATTTGAATGAGTTTGCATCTAACTTTGTCAGATATCGTCGATTTACATTCATTGAAGCCCATTGAAGTCGATTCTCACTTTGTGTAAATTGAAAATTTTCAAAGTCTATCTTCCTCATTTGAAGTCGAATTTCAACATTTCTCATATATTTGAATGAGTTTGCATCTAACTTTGTCAGATATCTTCGATTTACATTCATTGAAGCCCATTGAAGTCGATTCTCACTTTGTGTTGATTGAAAATTTTCAAAGTCTATCTTCCTCATTTGAAGTCGAATTTCAACATTTCTCATATAATTGAATGAGTTTGCATATAACTTTGTCAGATATCGTCGATTTACATTCATTGAAGCCCATTGAAGTCGATTCTCACTTTGTGTTGATTGAAAATTTTCAAAGTCTATCTTCCTCATTTGAAGTCGAATTTCAACATTTCTCATATATTTGAATGAGTTTGCATCTAACTTTGTAAGATATCGTCGATTTACATTCATTGAAGCCCATTGAAGTCGATTCTCACTTTGTGTTGATTGAAAATTTTCAAAATCTATCTTCCTCATTTGAAGTCGAATTTCAACATTTCTCATATATTTGAATGAGTTTGCATCTAACTTTGTCAGATATCGTCGATTTACATTCATTGAAGCCCATTGAAGTCGATTCTCACTTTGTGTTGATTGAAAATTTTCAAAGTCTATCTTCCTCATTTGAAGTCAAATTTCAACATTTCTCATATATTTGAATGAGTTTACATCTAACTTTGTCAGATATCGTCGATTTACATTCATTGAAGAACATTGAAGTCGATTCTCACTTTGTGTTGATTGAAAATCTTCAAAGTCTATCTTCCTCATTTGAAGTCGAATTTCAACATTTCTCATATATTTGAATGAGTTTGCATCTAACTTTGTCAGATATCGTCGATTTACATTCATTGAAGCCCATTGAAGTCGATTCTCACTTTGTGTTGATTGAAAATTTTCAAAATCTATCTTCCTCATTTGAAGTCGAATTTCAACATTTCTCATATATTTGAATGAGTTTGCATCTAACTTTGTCAGATATCGTCGATTTACATTCATTGAAGCCCATTGAAGTCGATTCTCACTTTGTGTTGATTGAAAATTTTCAGTCTATCTTCCTCATTTGAAGTCGAATTTCAACATTTCTCATATATTTGAATGAGTTTACATCTAACTTTGTCAGATATCGTCGATTTACATTCATTGAAGAACATTGAAGTCGATTCTCACTTTGTGTTGATTGAAAATTTTCAAAGTCTATCTTCCTCATTTGAAGTCGAATTTCAACATTTCTCATATATTTGAATGAGTTTGCATCTAACTTTGTCAGATATCGTCGATTTACATTGATTGAAGCCCATTGAAGTCGATTCTCACTTTGTGTTGATTGAAAATTTTCAAAGTCTATCTTCCTCATTTGAAGTCGAATTTCAACATTTCTCATATATTTGAATGAGTTCGCATCTAACTTTATCAGATATCGTCGATTTACATTTATTGAAGCCCATTGAGGTCGATTGTCACTTTGTGTTGATTGAAAATTTTCAAAGTCTATCTTCCTCATTTAAAGTCGAATTTCAACATTTCTCATATATTTGAATGAGTTTGCATCTAACTTTGTCAGATATCGTCGATTACATTCATTGAAGCCCATTGAAGTCGATTCTCACTTTGTGTTGATTGAAAATTTTCAAAGTCTATCTTCCTCATTTGAAGTCGAATTTCAACATTTCTCATATATTTGAATGAGTTTACATCTAACTTTGTCAGATATCGTCGATTTACATTCATTGAAGAACATTGAAGTCGATTCTCACTTTGTGTTGATTGAAAATTTTCAAAGTCTATCTTCCTCATTTGAAGTCGAATTTCAACATTTCTCATATATTTGAATGAGTTTGCATCTAACTTTGTCAGATATCGTCGATTACATTCATTGAAGCCCATTGAAGTCGATTCTCACTTTGTGTTGATTGAAAATTTTCAGTCTATCTTCCTCATTTGAAGTCGAATTTCAACATTTCTCATATATTTGAATGAGTTTGCATCTAACTTTGTCAGATATCGTCGATTTACATTCATTGAAACCCATTGAAGTCGATTCTCACTTTGTGTTGATTGAAAATTTTCAAAGTCTATCTTCCTCATTTGAAGTCGAATTTCAACATTTCTCATATATTTGAATGAGTTTGCATCTAACTTTGTCAGATATCGTCGATTTACATTCATTGAAGCCCATTGAAGTCGATTCTAACTTTGTGTTGATTGAAAATTTTCAAAGTCTATCTTCCTCATTTGAAGTCGAATTTCAACATTTCTCATATATTTGAATGAGTTCGCATCTAACTTTATCAGATATCAACGATTTACATTTATTGAAGCCCATTGAGGTCGATTGTCACTTTGTGTTGATTGAAAATTTTCAAAGTCAATCTTCCTCATTTGAAGTCGAATTTTAACATTTCTCATATATTTGAATGAGTTCGCATCTAACTTTATCAGATATCGTCGATTTACATTTATTGAAGCCCATTGAGGTCGATTGTCACTTTGTGTTGATTGAAAATTTTCAAAGTCTATCTTCCTCATTTAAAGTCGAATTTCAACATTTCTCATATATTTGAATGAGTTTGCATCTAACTTTGTCAGATATCGTCGATTACATTCATTGAAGCCCATTGAAGTCGATTCTCACTTTGTGTTGATTGAAAATTTTCAGTCTATCTTCCTCATTTGAAGTCGAATTTCAACATTTCTCATATATTTGAATGAGTTTGCATCTAACTTTGTCAGATATCGTCGATTTACATTCATTGAAACCCATTGAAGTCGATTCTCACTTTGTGTTGATTGAAAATTTTCAAAGTCTATCTTCCTCATTTGAAGTCGAATTTCAACATTTCTCATATATTTGAATGAGTTTGCATCTAACTTTGTCAGATATCGTCGATTTACATTCATTGAAGCCCATTGAAGTCGATTCTAACTTTGTGTTGATTGAAAATTTTCAAAGTCTATCTTCCTCATTTGAAGTCGAATTTCAACATTTCTCATATATTTGAATGAGTTCGCATCTAACTTTATCAGATATCAACGATTTACATTTATTGAAGCCCATTGAGGTCGATTGTCACTTTGTGTTGATTGAAAATTTTCAAAGTCAATCTTCCTCATTTGAAGTCGAATTTTAACATTTCTCATATATTTGAATGAGTTTGCATCTAACTTTGTCAGATATCGTCGATTTACATTCATTGAAGCCCATTGAAGTCGATTCTCACTTTGTGTTGATTGAAAATTTTCAAAGTCTATCTTCCTCATTTGAAGTCGAATTTTAACATTTCTCATATATTTGAATGAGTTTGCATCTAACTTTGTCAGATATCGTCGATTTACATTCATTGAAGCCCATTGAAGTCGATTCTCACTTTGTGTTGATTGAAAATTTTCAAAGTCTATCTTCCTCATTTGAAGTCGAATTTTAACATTTCTCATATATTTGAATGAGTTTGCATCTAACTTTGTCAGATATCGTCGATTTACATTCATTGAAGCCCATTGAAGTCGATTCTCACTTTGTGTTGATTAAAAATTTTCAAAGTCTATCTTCCTCATTTGAAGTCGAATTTTAACATTTCTCATATATTTGAATGAGTTTGCATCTAACTTTGTCAGATATCGTCGATTTACATTCATTGAAGCCCATTGAAGTCGATTCTCACTTTGTGTTGATTGAAAATTTTCAAAGTCTATCTTCCTCATTTGAAGTCGAATTTCAACATTTCTTATATATTTGAGTGAGTTCGCATCTGTGTTGATTGAAAATTTCCAAAGTCTATCTTCCTAATTTGAAGACGAATTTCAATATTTCTCATATATTTGAGTGAGTTTGCATCTAACATTGTCAGATATACGCGATTAACATCCATTGAAGCCCATTGAAGTCGATTCTCACATTGTGTTGATTGAAAATTTTCAAAGTCTATCTTCCTCATTTGAAGTCGAATTTCAACATTTCTCATATAATTGAATGAGTTTGCATATAACTTTGTCAGATATCGTCGATTTACATTCATTGAAGCCCATTGAAGTCGATTCTCACTTTGTGTTGATTGAAAATTTTCAAAGTCTATCTTCCTCATTTGAAGTCGAATTTCAACATTTCTCATATATTTGAATGAGTTTGCATCTAACTTTGTCAGATATCGTCGATTTACATTTATTGAAGCCCATTGAAGTCGATTCTAACTTTGTGTTGATTGAAAATTTTCAAAGTCTATCTTCCTCATTTGAAGTCGAATTTCAACATTTCTCATATATTTGAATGAGTTCGCATCTAACTTTATCAGATATCAACGATTTACATTTATTGAAGCCCATTGAGGTCGATTGTCACTTTGTGTTGATTGAAAATTTTCAAAGTCAATCTTCCTCATTTGAAGTCGAATTTTAACATTTCTCATATATTTGAATGAGTTTGCATCTAACTTTGTCAGATATCGTCGATTTACATTCATTGAAGCCCATTGAAGTCGATTCTCACTTTGTGTTGATTGAAAATTTTCAAAGTCTATCTTCCTCATTTGAAGTCGAATTTTAACATTTCTCATATATTTGAATGAGTTTGCATCTAACTTTGTCAGATATCGTCGATTTACATTCATTGAAGCCCATTGAAGTCGATTCTCACTTTGTGTTGATTGAAAATTTTCAAAGTCTATCTTCCTCATTTGAAGTCGAATTTTAACATTTCTCATATATTTGAATGAGTTTGCATCTAACTTTGTCAGATATCGTCGATTTACATTCATTGAAGCCCATTGAAGTCGATTCTCACTTTGTGTTGATTGAAAATTTTCAAAGTCTATCTTCCTCATTTGAAGTCGAATTTTAACATTTCTCATATATTTGAATGAGTTTGCATCTAACTTTGTCAGATATCGTCGATTTACATTCATTGAAGCCCATTGAAGTCGATTCTCACTTTGTGTTGATTGAAAATTTTCAAAGTCTATCTTCCTCATTTGAAGTCGAATTTCAACATTTCTTATATATTTGAGTGAGTTCGCATCTGTGTTGATTGAAAATTTCCAAAGTCTATCTTCCTAATTTGAAGACGAATTTCAATATTTCTCATATATTTGAGTGAGTTTGCATCTAACATTGTCAGATATACGCGATTAACATCCATTGAAGCCCATTGAAGTCGATTCTCACTTTGTGTTGATTGAAAATTTTCAAAGTCTATCTTCCTCATTTGAAGTCGAATTTCAACATTTCTCATATAATTGAATGAGTTTGCATATAACTTTGTCAGATATCGTCGATTTACATTCATTGAAGCCCATTGAAGTCGATTCTCACTTTGTGTTGATTGAAAATTTTCAAAGTCTATCTTCCTCATTTGAAGTCGAATTTCAACATTTCTCATATATTTGAATGAGTTTGCATCTAACTTTGTAAGATATCGTCGATTTACATTCATTGAAGCCCATTGAAGTCGATTCTCACTTTGTGTTGATTGAAAATTTTCAAAATCTATCTTCCTCATTTGAAGTCGAATTTCAACATTTCTCATATATTTGAATGAGTTTGCATCTAACTTTGTCAGATATCGTCGATTTACATTCATTGAAGCCCATTGAAGTCGATTCTCACTTTGTGTTGATTGAAAATTTTCAAAGTCTATCTTCCTCATTTGAAGTCGAATTTTAACATTTCTCATATATTTGAATGAGTTTGCATCTAACTTTGTCAGATATCGTCGATTTACATTCATTGAAGCCCATTGAAGTCGATTCTCACTTTGTGTTGATTGAAAATTTTCAAAGTCTATCTTCCTCATTTGAAGTCGAATTTTAACATTTCTCATATATTTGAATGAGTTTGCATCTAACTTTGTCAGATATCGTCGATTTACATTCATTGAAGCCCATTGAAGTCGATTCTCACTTTGTGTTGATTGAAAATTTTCAAAGTCTATCTTCCTCATTTGAAGTCGAATTTCAACATTTCTCATATATTTGAATGAGTTTGCATCTAACTTTGTCAGATATCTTCGATTTACATTCATTGAAGCCCATTGAAGTCGATTCTCACTTTGTGTTGATTGAAAATTTTCAAAGTCTATCTTCCTCATTTGAAGTCGAATTTCAACATTTCTCATATAATTGAATGAGTTTGCATATAACTTTGTCAGATATCGTCGATTTACATTCATTGAAGCCCATTGAAGTCGATTCTCACTTTGTGTTGATTGAAAATTTTCAAAGTCTATCTTCCTCATTTGAAGTCGAATTTCAACATTTCTCATATATTTGAATGAGTTTGCATCTAACTTTGTAAGATATCGTCGATTTACATTCATTGAAGCCCATTGAAGTCGATTCTCACTTTGTGTTGATTGAAAATTTTCAAAATCTATCTTCCTCATTTGAAGTCGAATTTCAACATTTCTCATATATTTGAATGAGTTTGCATCTAACTTTGTCAGATATCGTCGATTTACATTCATTGAAGCCCATTGAAGTCGATTCTCACTTTGTGTTGATTGAAAATTTTCAAAGTCTATCTTCCTCATTTGAAGTCAAATTTCAACATTTCTCATATATTTGAATGAGTTTACATCTAACTTTGTCAGATATCGTCGATTTACATTCATTGAAGAACATTGAAGTCGATTCTCACTTTGTGTTGATTGAAAATCTTCAAAGTCTATCTTCCTCATTTGAAGTCGAATTTCAACATTTCTCATATATTTGAATGAGTTTGCATCTAACTTTGTCAGATATCGTCGATTAACATTCATTGAAGCCCATTGAAGTCGATTCTCACTTTGTGTTGATTGAAAATTTTCAAAATCTATCTTCCTCATTTGAAGTCGAATTTCAACATTTCTCATATATTTGAATGAGTTTGCATCTAACTTTGTCAGATATCGTCGATTTACATTCATTGAAGCCCATTGAAGTCGATTCTCACTTTGTGTTGATTGAAAATTTTCAAAGTCTATCTTCCTCATTTGAAGTCGAATTTCAACATTTCTCATATATTTGAATGAGTTTACATCTAACTTTGTCAGATATCGTCGATTTACATTCATTGAAGAACATTGAAGTCGATTCTCACTTTGTGTTGATTGAAAATTTTCAAAGTCTATCTTCCTCATTTGAAGTCGAATTTCAACATTTCTCATATATTTGAATGAGTTTGCATCTAACTTTGTCAGATATCGTCGATTTACATTGATTGAAGCCCATTGAAGTCGATTCTCACTTTGTGTTGATTGAAAATTATCAAAGTCTATCTTCCTCATTTGAAGTCGAATTTCAACATTTCTCATATATTTGAATGAGTTCGCATCTAACTTTATCAGATATCGTCGATTTACATTTATTGAAGCCCATTGAGGTCGATTGCCACTTTGTGTTGATTGAAAATTTTCAAAGTCTATCTTCCTCATTTAAAGTCGAATTTCAACATTTCTCATATATTTGAATGAGTTTGCATCTAACTTTGTCAGATATCGTCGATTACATTCATTGAAGCCCATTGAAGTCGATTCTCACTTTGTGTTGATTGAAAATTTTCAAAGTCTATCTTCCTCATTTGAAGTCGAATTTCAACATTTCTCATATATTTGAATGAGTTTACATCTAACTTTGTCAGATATCGTCGATTTACATTCATTGAAGAACATTGAAGTCGATTCTCACTTTGTGTTGATTGAAAATTTTCAAAGTCTATCTTCCTCATTTGAAGTCGAATTTCAACATTTCTCATATATTTGAATGAGTTTGCATCTAACTTTGTCAGATATCGTCGATTACATTCATTGAAGCCCATTGAAGTCGATTCTCACTTTGTGTTGATTGAAAATTTTCAGTCTATCTTCCTCATTTGAAGTCGAATTTCAACATTTCTCATATATTTGAATGAGTTTGCATCTAACTTTGTCAGATATCGTCGATTTACATTCATTGAAACCCATTGAAGTCGATTCTCACTTTGTGTTGATTGAAAATTTTCAAAGTCTATCTTCCTCATTTGAAGTCGAATTTCAACATTTCTCATATATTTGAATGAGTTTGCATCTAACTTTGTCAGATATCGTCGATTTACATTCATTGAAGCCCATTGAAGTCGATTCTAACTTTGTGTTGATTGAAAATTTTCAAAGTCTATCTTCCTCATTTGAAGTCGAATTTCAACATTTCTCATATATTTGAATGAGTTCGCATCTAACTTTATCAGATATCAACGATTTACATTTATTGAAGCCCATTGAGGTCGATTGTCACTTTGTGTTGATTGAAAATTTTCAAAGTCAATCTTCCTCATTTGAAGTCGAATTTTAACATTTCTCATATATTTGAATGAGTTCGCATCTAACTTTATCAGATATCGTCGATTTACATTTATTGAAGCCCATTGAGGTCGATTGTCACTTTGTGTTGATTGAAAATTTTCAAAGTCTATCTTCCTCATTTAAAGTCGAATTTCAACATTTCTCATATATTTGAATGAGTTTGCATCTAACTTTGTCAGATATCGTCGATTACATTCATTGAAGCCCATTGAAGTCGATTCTCACTTTGTGTTGATTGAAAATTTTCAGTCTATCTTCCTCATTTGAAGTCGAATTTCAACATTTCTCATATATTTGAATGAGTTTGCATCTAACTTTGTCAGATATCGTCGATTTACATTCATTGAAACCCATTGAAGTCGATTCTCACTTTGTGTTGATTGAAAATTTTCAAAGTCTATCTTCCTCATTTGAAGTCGAATTTCAACATTTCTCATATATTTGAATGAGTTTGCATCTAACTTTGTCAGATATCGTCGATTTACATTCATTGAAGCCCATTGAAGTCGATTCTAACTTTGTGTTGATTGAAAATTTTCAAAGTCTATCTTCCTCATTTGAAGTCGAATTTCAACATTTCTCATATATTTGAATGAGTTCGCATCTAACTTTATCAGATATCAACGATTTACATTTATTGAAGCCCATTGAGGTCGATTGTCACTTTGTGTTGATTGAAAATTTTCAAAGTCAATCTTCCTCATTTGAAGTCGAATTTTAACATTTCTCATATATTTGAATGAGTTTGCATCTAACTTTGTCAGATATCGTCGATTTACATTCATTGAAGCCCATTGAAGTCGATTCTCACTTTGTGTTGATTGAAAATTTTCAAAGTCTATCTTCCTCATTTGAAGTCGAATTTTAACATTTCTCATATATTTGAATGAGTTTGCATCTAACTTTGTCAGATATCGTCGATTTACATTCATTGAAGCCCATTGAAGTCGATTCTCACTTTGTGTTGATTGAAAATTTTCAAAGTCTATCTTCCTCATTTGAAGTCGAATTTTAACATTTCTCATATATTTGAATGAGTTTGCATCTAACTTTGTCAGATATCGTCGATTTACATTCATTGAAGCCCATTGAAGTCGATTCTCACTTTGTGTTGATTAAAAATTTTCAAAGTCTATCTTCCTCATTTGAAGTCGAATTTTAACATTTCTCATATATTTGAATGAGTTTGCATCTAACTTTGTCAGATATCGTCGATTTACATTCATTGAAGCCCATTGAAGTCGATTCTCACTTTGTGTTGATTGAAAATTTTCAAAGTCTATCTTCCTCATTTGAAGTCGAATTTCAACATTTCTTATATATTTGAGTGAGTTCGCATCTGTGTTGATTGAAAATTTCCAAAGTCTATCTTCCTAATTTGAAGACGAATTTCAATATTTCTCATATATTTGAGTGAGTTTGCATCTAACATTGTCAGATATACGCGATTAACATCCATTGAAGCCCATTGAAGTCGATTCTCACATTGTGTTGATTGAAAATTTTCAAAGTCTATCTTCCTCATTTGAAGTCGAATTTCAACATTTCTCATATAATTGAATGAGTTTGCATATAACTTTGTCAGATATCGTCGATTTACATTCATTGAAGCCCATTGAAGTCGATTCTCACTTTGTGTTGATTGAAAATTTTCAAAGTCTATCTTCCTCATTTGAAGTCGAATTTCAACATTTCTCATATATTTGAATGAGTTTGCATCTAACTTTGTCAGATATCGTCGATTTACATTTATTGAAGCCCATTGAAGTCGATTCTAACTTTGTGTTGATTGAAAATTTTCAAAGTCTATCTTCCTCATTTGAAGTCGAATTTCAACATTTCTCATATATTTGAATGAGTTCGCATCTAACTTTATCAGATATCAACGATTTACATTTATTGAAGCCCATTGAGGTCGATTGTCACTTTGTGTTGATTGAAAATTTTCAAAGTCAATCTTCCTCATTTGAAGTCGAATTTTAACATTTCTCATATATTTGAATGAGTTTGCATCTAACTTTGTCAGATATCGTCGATTTACATTCATTGAAGCCCATTGAAGTCGATTCTCACTTTGTGTTGATTGAAAATTTTCAAAGTCTATCTTCCTCATTTGAAGTCGAATTTTAACATTTCTCATATATTTGAATGAGTTTGCATCTAACTTTGTCAGATATCGTCGATTTACATTCATTGAAGCCCATTGAAGTCGATTCTCACTTTGTGTTGATTGAAAATTTTCAAAGTCTATCTTCCTCATTTGAAGTCGAATTTTAACATTTCTCATATATTTGAATGAGTTTGCATCTAACTTTGTCAGATATCGTCGATTTACATTCATTGAAGCCCATTGAAGTCGATTCTCACTTTGTGTTGATTGAAAATTTTCAAAGTCTATCTTCCTCATTTGAAGTCGAATTTTAACATTTCTCATATATTTGAATGAGTTTGCATCTAACTTTGTCAGATATCGTCGATTTACATTCATTGAAGCCCATTGAAGTCGATTCTCACTTTGTGTTGATTGAAAATTTTCAAAGTCTATCTTCCTCATTTGAAGTCGAATTTCAACATTTCTTATATATTTGAGTGAGTTCGCATCTGTGTTGATTGAAAATTTCCAAAGTCTATCTTCCTAATTTGAAGACGAATTTCAATATTTCTCATATATTTGAGTGAGTTTGCATCTAACATTGTCAGATATACGCGATTAACATCCATTGAAGCCCATTGAAGTCGATTCTCACTTTGTGTTGATTGAAAATTTTCAAAGTCTATCTTCCTCATTTGAAGTCGAATTTCAACATTTCTCATATAATTGAATGAGTTTGCATATAACTTTGTCAGATATCGTCGATTTACATTCATTGAAGCCCATTGAAGTCGATTCTCACTTTGTGTTGATTGAAAATTTTCAAAGTCTATCTTCCTCATTTGAAGTCGAATTTCAACATTTCTCATATATTTGAATGAGTTTGCATCTAACTTTGTAAGATATCGTCGATTTACATTCATTGAAGCCCATTGAAGTCGATTCTCACTTTGTGTTGATTGAAAATTTTCAAAATCTATCTTCCTCATTTGAAGTCGAATTTCAACATTTCTCATATATTTGAATGAGTTTGCATCTAACTTTGTCAGATATCGTCGATTTACATTCATTGAAGCCCATTGAAGTCGATTCTCACTTTGTGTTGATTGAAAATTTTCAAAGTCTATCTTCCTCATTTGAAGTCAAATTTCAACATTTCTCATATATTTGAATGAGTTTACATCTAACTTTGTCAGATATCGTCGATTTACATTCATTGAAGCCCATTGAAGTCGATTCTCACTTTGTGTTGATTGAAAATTTTCAAAATCTATCTTCCTCATTTGAAGTCGAATTTCAACATTTCTCATATATTTGAATGAGTTTGCATCTAACTTTGTAAGATATCGTCGATTTACATTCATTGAAGCCCATTGAAGTCGATTCTCACTTTGTGTTGATTGAAAATTTTCAAAATCTATCTTCCTCATTTGAAGTCGAATTTCAACATTTCTCATATATTTGAATGAGTTTGCATCTAACTTTGTCAGATATCGTCGATTTACATTCATTGAAGCCCATTGAAGTCGATTCTCACTTTGTGTTGATTGAAAATTTTCAAAGTCTATCTTCCTCATTTGAAGTCGAATTTCAACATTTCTCATATATTTGAATGAGTTTACATCTAACTTTGTCAGATATCGTCGATTTACATTCATTGAAGAACATTGAAGTCGATTCTCACTTTGTGTTGATTGAAAATTTTCAAAGTCTATCTTCCTCATTTGAAGTCGAATTTCAACATTTCTCATATATTTGAATGAGTTTGCATCTAACTTTGTCAGATATCGTCGATTTACATTCATTGAAGCCCATTGAAGTCGATTCTCACTTTGTGTTGATTGAAAATTTTCAAAGTCTATCTTCCTCATTTAAAGTCGAATTTCAACATATCTCATATATTTGAATGAGTTCGCATCTATTTTTATCAGATATCGTCGATTTACATTCATTGAAGCCCATTGAGGTCGATTGTCACTTTGTGTTTATTGAAAATTTTCAAAGTCTATCTTCCTCATTTGAAGTCGAATTTTAACATTTCTCATATATTTGAATGAGTTTGCATCTAACTTTGTCAGATATCGTCGATTTACATTCATTGAAGCCCATTGAAGTCGATTCTCACTTTGTGTTGATTGAAAATTTTCAAAGTCTATCTTCCTCATTTGAAGTCGAATTTCAACATTTCTCATATATTTGAATGAGTTTGCATCTAACTTTGTCAGATATCGTCGATTTACATTCATTGAAGCCCATTGAAGTCGATTCTCACTTTGTGTAAATTGAAAATTTTCAAAGTCTATCTTCCTCATTTGAAGTCGAATTTCAACATTTCTCATATATTTGAATGAGTTTGCATCTAACTTTGTCAGATATCTTCGATTTACATTCATTGAAGCCCATTGAAGTCGATTCTCACTTTGTGTTGATTGAAAATTTTCAAAGTCTATCTTCCTCATTTGAAGTCGAATTTCAACATTTCTCATATAATTGAATGAGTTTGCATATAACTTTGTCAGATATCGTCGATTTACATTCATTGAAGCCCATTGAAGTCGATTCTCACTTTGTGTTGATTGAAAATTTTCAAAGTCTATCTTCCTCATTTGAAGTCGAATTTTAACATTTCTCATATATTTGAATGAGTTTGCATCTAACTTTGTCAGATATCGTCGATTTACATTCATTGAAGCCCATTGAAGTCGATTCTCACTTTGTGTTGATTGAAAATTTTCAAAGTCTATCTTCCTCATTTAAAGTCGAATTTCAACATATCTCATATATTTGAATGAGTTCGCATCTAACTTTATCAGATATCGTCGATTTACATTCATTGAAGCCCATTGAGGTCGATTGTCACTTTGTGTTTATTGAAAATTTTCAAAGTCTATCTTCCTCATTTGAAGTCGAATTTTAACATTTCTCATATATTTGAATGAGTTTGCATCTAACCTTGTCAGATATCGTCGATTTACATTCATTGAAGCCCATTGAAGTCGATTCTCACTTTGTGTTGATTGAAAATTTTCAAAGTCTATCTTCCTCATTTAAAGTCGAATTTCAACATATCTCATATATTTGAATGAGTTTGCATCTAACTTTGTCAGATATCGTCGATTTACATTCATTGAAGCCCATTGAAGTCGATTCTCACTTTGTGTTGATTGAAAATTTTCAAAGTCTATCTTCCTCATTTGAAGTCGAATTTCAACATTTCTCATATAATTGAATGAGTTTGCATATAACTTTGTCAGATATCGTCGATTTACATTCATTGAAGCCCATTGAAGTCGATTCTCACTTTGTGTTGATTGAAAATTTTCAAAGTCTATCTTCCTCATTTGAAGTCGAATTTTAACATTTCTCATATATTTGAATGAGTTTGCATCTAACTTTGTCAGATATCGTCGATTTACATTCATTGAAGCCCATTGAAGTCGATTCTCACTTTGTGTTGATTGAAAATTTTCAAAGTCTATCTTCCTCATTTGAAGTCGAATTTTAACATTTCTCATATATTTGAATGAGTTTGCATCTAACTTTGTCAGATATCGTCGATTTACATTCATTGAAGCCCATTGAAGTCGATTCTCACTTTGTGTTGATTGAAAATTTTCAAAGTCTATCTTCCTCATTTGAAGTCGAATTTCAACATTTCTTATATATTTGAGTGAGTTCGCATCTGTGTTGATTGAAAATTTCCAAAGTCTATCTTCCTAATTTGAAGACGAATTTCAATATTTCTCATATATTTGAGTGAGTTTGCATCTAACATTGTCAGATATACGCGATTAACATCCATTGAAGCCCATTGAAGTCGATTCTCACTTTGTGTTGATTGAAAATTTTCAAAGTCTATCTTCCTCATTTGAAGTCGAATTTCAACATTTCTCATATAATTGAATGAGTTTGCATATAACTTTGTCAGATATCGTCGATTTACATTCATTGAAGCCCATTGAAGTCGATTCTCACTTTGTGTTGATTGAAAATTTTCAAAGTCTATCTTCCTCATTTGAAGTCGAATTTCAACATTTCTCATATATTTGAATGAGTTTGCATCTAACTTTGTAAGATATCGTCGATTTACATTCATTGAAGCCCATTGAAGTCGATTCTCACTTTGTGTTGATTGAAAATTTTCAAAATCTATCTTCCTCATTTGAAGTCGAATTTCAACATTTCTCATATATTTGAATGAGTTTGCATCTAACTTTGTCAGATATCGTCGATTTACATTCATTGAAGCCCATTGAAGTCGATTCTCACTTTGTGTTGATTGAAAATTTTCAAAGTCTATCTTCCTCATTTGAAGTCAAATTTCAACATTTCTCATATATTTGAATGAGTTTACATCTAACTTTGTCAGATATCGTTGATTTACATTCATTGAAGAACATTGAAGTCGATTCTCACTTTGTGTTGATTGAAAATTTTCAAAGTCTATCTTCCTCATTTGAAGTCGAATTTCAACATTTCTCATATATTTGAATGAGTTTGCATCTAACTTTGTCAGATATCGTCGATTTACATTCATTGAAGCCCATTGAAGTCGATTCTCACTTTGTGTTGATTGAAAATTTTCAAAATCTATCTTCCTCATTTGAAGTCGAATTTCAACATTTCTCATATATTTGAATGAGTTTGCATCTAACTTTGTCAGATATCGTCGATTTACATTCATTGAAGCCCATTGAAGTCGATTCTCACTTTGTGTTGATTGAAAATTTTCAAAGTCTATCTTCCTCATTTGAAGTCGAATTTCAACATTTCTCATATATTTGAATGAGTTTACATCTAACTTTGTCAGATATCGTCGATTTACATTCATTGAAGAACATTGAAGTCGATTCTCACTTTGTGTTGATTGAAAATTTTCAAAGTCTATCTTCCTCATTTGAAGTCGAATTTCAACATTTCTCATATATTTGAATGAGTTTGCATCTAACTTTGTCAGATATCGTCGATTTACATTCATTGAAGCCCATTGAAGTCGATTCTCACTTTGTGTTGATTGAAAATTTTCAAAGTCTATCTTCCTCATTTAAAGTCGAATTTCAACATATCTCATATATTTGAATGAGTTCGCATCTAACTTTATCAGATATCGTCGATTTACATTCATTGAAGCCCATTGAGGTCGATTGTCACTTTGTGTTTATTGAAAATTTTCAAAGTCTATCTTCCTCATTTGAAGTCGAATTTTAACATTTCTCATATATTTGAATGAGTTTGCATCTAACCTTGTCAGATATCGTCGATTTACATTCATTGAAGCCCATTGAAGTCGATTCTCACTTTGTGTTGATTGAAAATTTTCAAAGTCTATCTTCCTCATTTGAAGTCGAATTTCAACATTTCTCATATATTTGAATGAGTTTGCATCTAACTTTGTCAGATATCGTCGATTTACATTCATTGAAGCCCATTGAAGTCGATTCTCACTTTGTGTAAATTGAAAATTTTCAAAGTCTATCTTCCTCATTTGAAGTCGAATTTCAACATTTCTCATATATTTGAATGAGTTTGCATCTAACTTTGTCAGATATCTTCGATTTACATTCATTGAAGCCCATTGAAGTCGATTCTCACTTTGTGTTGATTGAAAATTTTCAAAGTCTATCTTCCTCATTTGAAGTCGAATTTCAACATTTCTCATATAATTGAATGAGTTTGCATATATCTTTGTCAGATATCGTCGATTTACATTCATTGAAGCCCATTGAAGTCGATTCTCACTTTGTGTTGATTGAAAATTTTCAAAGTCTATCTTCCTCATTTGAAGTCGAATTTCAACATTTCTCATATATTTGAATGAGTTTGCATCTAACTTTGTAAGATATCGTCGATTTACATTCATTGAAGCCCATTGAAGTCGATTCTCACTTTGTGTTGATTGAAAATTTTCAAAATCTATCTTCCTCATTTGAAGTCGAATTTCAACATTTCTCATATATTTGAATGAGTTTGCATCTAACTTTGTCAGATATCGTCGATTTACATTCATTGAAGCCCATTGAAGTCGATTCTCAGTTTGTGTTGATTGAAAATTTTCAAAGTCTATCTTCCTCATTTGAAGTCAAATTTCAACATTTCTCATATATTTGAATGAGTTTACATCTAACTTTGTCAGATATCGTCGATTTACATTCATTGAAGAACATTGAAGTCGATTCTCACTTTGTGTTGATTGAAAATTTTCAAAGTCTATCTTCCTCATTTGAAGTCGAATTTCAACATTTCTCATATATTTGAATGAGTTTGCATCTAACTTTGTCAGATATCGTCGATTTACATTCATTGAAGCCCATTGAAGTCGATTCTCACTTTGTGTTGATTGAAAATTTTCAAAGTCTATCTTCCTCATTTAAAGTCGAATTTCAACATATCTCATATATTTGAATGAGTTCGCATCTAACTTTATCAGATATCGTCGATTTACATTCATTGAAGCCCATTGAGGTCGATTGTCACTTTGTGTTTATTGAAAATTTTCAAAGTCTATCTTCCTCATTTGAAGTCGAATTTTAACATTTCTCATATATTTGAATGAGTTTGCATCTAACTTTGTCAGATATCGTCGATTTACATTCATTGAAGCCCATTGAAGTCGATTCTCACTTTGTGTTGATTGAAAATTTTCAAAGTCTATCTTCCTCATTTGAAGTCGAATTTCAACATTTCTCATATATTTGAATGAGTTTGCATCTAACTTTGTCAGATATCTTCGATTTACATTCATTGAAGCCCATTGAAGTCGATTCTCACTTTGTGTTGATTGAAAATTTTCAAAGTCTATCTTCCTCATTTGAAGTCGAATTTCAACATTTCTCATATAATTGAATGAGTTTGCATATAACTTTGTCAGATATCGTCGATTTACATTCATTGAAGCCCATTGAAGTCGATTCTCACTTTGTGTTGATTGAAAATTTTCAAAGTCTATCTTCCTCATTTGAAGTCGAATTTCAACATTTCTCATATATTTGAATGAGTTTGCATCTAACTTTGTAAGATATCGTCGATTTACATTCATTGAAGCCCATTGAAGTCGATTCTCACTTTGTGTTGATTGAAAATTTTCAAAATCTATCTTCCTCATTTGAAGTCGAATTTCAACATTTCTCATATATTTGAATGAGTTTGCATCTAACTTTGTCAGATATCGTTGATTTACATTCATTGAAGAACATTGAAGTCGATTCTCACTTTGTGTTGATTGAAAATTTTCAAAGTCTATCTTCCTCATTTGAAGTCGAATTTCAACATTTCTCATATATTTGAATGAGTTTGCATCTAACTTTGTCAGATATCGTCGATTTACATTCATTGAAGCCCATTGAAGTCGATTCTCACTTTGTGTTGATTGAAAATTTTCAAAATCTATCTTCCTCATTTGAAGTCGAATTTCAACATTTCTCATATATTTGAATGAGTTTGCATCTAACTTTGTCAGATATCGTCGATTTACATTCATTGAAGCCCATTGAAGTCGATTCTCACTTTGTGTTGATTGAAAATTTTCAAAGTCTATCTTCCTCATTTGAAGTCGAATTTCAACATTTCTCATATATTTGAATGAGTTTACATCTAACTTTGTCAGATATCGTCGATTTACATTCATTGAAGAACATTGAAGTCGATTCTCACTTTGTGTTGATTGAAAATTTTCAAAGTCTATCTTCCTCATTTGAAGTCGAATTTCAACATTTCTCATATATTTGAATGAGTTTGCATCTAACTTTGTCAGATATCGTCGATTTACATTCATTGAAGCCCATTGAAGTCGATTCTCACTTTGTGTTGATTGAAAATTTTCAAAGTCTATCTTCCTCATTTAAAGTCGAATTTCAACATATCTCATATATTTGAATGAGTTCGCATCTAACTTTATCAGATATCGTCGATTTACATTCATTGAAGCCCATTGAGGTCGATTGTCACTTTGTGTTTATTGAAAATTTTCAAAGTCTATCTTCCTCATTTGAAGTCGAATTTTAACATTTCTCATATATTTGAATGAGTTTGCATCTAACCTTGTCAGATATCGTCGATTTACATTCATTGAAGCCCATTGAAGTCGATTCTCACTTTGTGTTGATTGAAAATTTTCAAAGTCTATCTTCCTCATTTGAAGTCGAATTTCAACATTTCTCATATATTTGAATGAGTTTGCATCTAACTTTGTCAGATATCGTCGATTTACATTCATTGAAGCCCATTGAAGTCGATTCTCACTTTGTGTAAATTGAAAATTTTCAAAGTCTATCTTCCTCATTTGAAGTCGAATTTCAACATTTCTCATATATTTGAATGAGTTTGCATCTAACTTTGTCAGATATCTTCGATTTACATTCATTGAAGCCCATTGAAGTCGATTCTCACTTTGTGTTGATTGAAAATTTTCAAAGTCTATCTTCCTCATTTGAAGTCGAATTTCAACATTTCTCATATAATTGAATGGGTTTGCATATAACTTTGTCAGATATCGTCGATTTACATTCATTGAAGCCCATTGAAGTCGATTCTCACTTTGTGTTGATTGAAAATTTTCAAAGTCTATCTTCCTCATTTGAAGTCGAATTTCAACATTTCTCATATATTTGAATGAGTTTGCATCTAACTTTGTAAGATATCGTCGATTTACATTCATTGAAGCCCATTGAAGTCGATTCTCACTTTGTGTTGATTGAAAATTTTCAAAATCTATCTTCCTCATTTGAAGTCGAATTTCAACATTTCTCATATATTTGAATGAGTTTGCATCTAACTTTGTCAGATATCGTCGATTTACATTCATTGAAGCCCATTGAAGTCGATTCTCAGTTTGTGTTGATTGAAAATTTTCAAAGTCTATCTTCCTCATTTGAAGTCAAATTTCAACATTTCTCATATATTTGAATGAGTTTACATCTAACTTTGTCAGATATCGTCGATTTACATTCATTGAAGAACATTGAAGTCGATTCTCACTTTGTGTTGATTGAAAATTTTCAAAGTCTATCTTCCTCATTTGAAGTCGAATTTCAACATTTCTCATATATTTGAATGAGTTTGCATCTAACTTTGTCAGATATCGTCGATTTACATTCATTGAAGCCCATTGAAGTCGATTCTCACTTTGTGTTGATTGAAAATTTTCAAAGTCTATCTTCCTCATTTAAAGTCGAATTTCAACATATCTCATATATTTGAATGAGTTCGCATCTAACTTTATCAGATATCGTCGATTTACATTCATTGAAGCCCATTGAGGTCGATTGTCACTTTGTGTTTATTGAAAATTTTCAAAGTCTATCTTCCTCATTTGAAGTCGAATTTTAACATTTCTCATATATTTGAATGAGTTTGCATCTAACTTTGTCAGATATCGTCGATTTACATTCATTGAAGCCCATTGAAGTCGATTCTCACTTTGTGTTGATTGAAAATTTTCAAAGTCTATCTTCCTCATTTGAAGTCGAATTTCAACATTTCTCATATATTTGAATGAGTTTGCATCTAACTTTGTCAGATATCTTCGATTTACATTCATTGAAGCCCATTGAAGTCGATTCTCACTTTGTGTTGATTGAAAATTTTCAAAGTCTATCTTCCTCATTTGAAGTCGAATTTCAACATTTCTCATATAATTGAATGAGTTTGCATATAACTTTGTCAGATATCGTCGATTTACATTCATTGAAGCCCATTGAAGTCGATTCTCACTTTGTGTTGATTGAAAATTTTCAAAGTCTATCTTCCTCATTTGAAGTCGAATTTCAACATTTCTCATATATTTGAATGAGTTTGCATCTAACTTTGTAAGATATCGTCGATTTACATTCATTGAAGCCCATTGAAGTCGATTCTCACTTTGTGTTGATTGAAAATTTTCAAAATCTATCTTCCTCATTTGAAGTCGAATTTCAACATTTCTCATATATTTGAATGAGTTTGCATCTAACTTTGTCAGATATCTTCGATTTACATTCATTGAAGCCCATTGAAGTCGATTCTCACTTTGTATTGATTGAAAATTTTCAAAGTCTATCTTCCTCATTTGAAGTCGAATTTCAACATTTCTCATATAATTGAATGAGTTTGCATATAACTTTGTCAGATATCGTCGATTTACATTCATTGAAGCCCATTGAAGTCGATTCTCACTTTGTGTTGATTGAAAATTTTCAAAGTCTATCTTCCTCATTTGAAGTCGAATTTCAACATTTCTCATATATTTGAATGAGTTTGCATCTAACTTTGTAAGATATCGTCGATTTACATTCATTGAAGCCCATTGAAGTCGATTCTCACTTTGTGTTGATTGAAAATTTTCAAAATCTATCTTCCTCATTTGAAGTCGAATTTCAACATTTCTCATATATTTGAATGAGTTTGCATCTAACTTTGTCAGATATCGTCGATTTACATTCATTGAAGCCCATTGAAGTCGATTCTCACTTTGTGTTGATTGAAAATTTTCAAAGTCTATCTTCCTCATTTGAAGTCAAATTCCAACATTTCTCATATATTTGAATGAGTTTACATCTAACTTTGTCAGATATCGTCGATTTACATTCATTGAAGAACATTGAAGTCGATTCTCACTTTGTGTTGATTGAAAATTTTCAAAGTCTATCTTCCTCATTTGAAGTCGAATTTCAACATTTCTCATATATTTGAATGAGTTTGCATCTAACTTTGTCAGATATCGTCGATTTACATTCATTGAAGCCCATTGAAGTCGATTCTCACTTTGTGTTGATTGAAAATTTTCAAAGTCTATCTTCCTCATTTAAAGTCGAATTTCAACATATCTCATATATTTGAATGAGTTCGCATCTAACTTTATCAGATATCGTCGATTTACATTCATTGAAGCCCATTGAGGTCGATTGTCACTTTGTGTTTATTGAAAATTTTCAAAGTCTATCTTCCTCATTTGAAGTCGAATTTTAACATTTCTCATATATTTGAATGAGTTTGCATCTAACTTTGTCAGATATCGTCGATTTACATTCATTGAAGCCCATTGAAGTCGATTCTCACTTTGTGTTGATTGAAAATTTTCAAAGTCTATCTTCCTCATTTGAAGTCGAATTTCAACATTTCTCATATATTTGAATGAGTTTGCATCTAACTTTGTCAGATATCTTCGATTTACATTCATTGAAGCCCATTGAAGTCGATTCTCACTTTGTGTTGATTGAAAATTTTCAAAGTCTATCTTCCTCATTTGAAGTCGAATTCCAACATTTCTCATATAATTGAATGAGTTTGCATATAACTTTGTCAGATATCGTCGATTTACATTCATTGAAGCCCATTGAAGTCGATTCTCACTTTGTGTTGATTGAAAATTTTCAAAGTCTATCTTCCTCATTTGAAGTCGAATTTCAACATTTCTCATATATTTGAATGAGTTTGCATCTAACTTTGACAGATATCGTCGATTTACATTCATTGAAGCCCATTGAAGTCGATTCTCACTTTGTGTTGATTGAAAATTTTCAAAATCTATCTTCCTCATTTGAAGTCGAATTTCAACATTTCTCATATATTTGAATGAGTTTGCATCTAACTTTGTCAGATATCGTCGATTTACATTCATTGAAGCCCATTGAAGTCGATTCTCACTTTGTGTTGATTGAAAATTTTCAAAGTCTATCTTCCTCATTTGGAGTCGAATTTCAACATTTCTCATATATTTGAATGAGTTTGCCTCTAACTTCGTCAGATATCGTCGATTTACATTCATTGAAGCCCATTGAAGGATTCTCACTTTGTTGATTGAAAATTTTCAATTCTATCTTCCTCATTTGAAGTCGAATTTCAACATTTCTCATATATTTGAATGAGTTTGCATCTAACTTTGTCAGATATCGTCGATTTACATTTATTAAGCCCATCGGGGTCGATTGTCACTTTGTGTTGATTGAAAATTTTCAGTCTATCTTCCTCATTTGAAGTCGAATTTCAACATTTCTTATATATTTGAGTGAGTTCGCATCTGTGTTGATTGAAAATTTCCAAAGTCTATCTTCCTAATTTGAAGACGAATTTCAACATTTCTCATATATTTGAGTGAGTTTGCATCTAACATTATCAGATATACGCGATTAACATCCATTGAAGCCCATTGAAGTCGATTCTCACTTTGTGTTGATTGAAAATTTTCAAAGTCTATCTTCCTCATTTAAAGTCGAATTTCAACATATCTCATATATTTGAATGAGTTCGCATCTAACTTTATCAGATATCGTCGATTTACATTCATTGAAGCCCATTGAGGTCGATTGTCACTTTGTGTTTATTGAAAATTTTCAAAGTCTATCTTCCTCATTTGAAGTCGAATTTTAACATTTCTCATATATTTGAATGAGTTTGCATCTAACTTTGTCAGATATCGTCGATTTACATTCATTGAAGCCCATTGAAGTCGATTCTCACTTTGTGTTGATTGAAAATTTTCAAAGTCTATCTTCCTCATTTGAAGTCGAATTTCAACATTTCTCATATAATTGAATGAGTTTGCATATAACTTTGTCAGATATCGTCGATTTACATTCATTGAAGCCCATCGAAGTCGATTCTCACTTTGTGTTGATTGAAAATTTTCAAAGTCTATCTTCCTCATTTGAAGTCGAATTTTAACATTTCTCATATATTTGAATGAGTTTGCATCTAACTTTGTCAGATATCGTCGATTTACATTCATTGAAGCCCATTGAAGTCGATTCTCACTTTGTGTTGATTGAAAATTTTCAAAGTCTATCTTCCTCATTTGAAGTCGAATTTTAACATTTCTCATATATTTGAATGAGTTTGCATCTAACTTTGTCAGATATCGTCGATTTACATTCATTGAAGCCCATTGAAGTCGATTCTCACTTTGTGTTGATTGAAAATTTTCAAAGTCTATCTTCCTCATTTGAAGTCGAATTTTAACATTTCTCATATATTTGAATGAGTTTGCATCTAACTTTGTCAGATATCGTCGATTTACATTCATTGAAGCCCATTGAAGTCGATTCTCACTTTGTGTTGATTGAAAATTTTCAAAGTCTATCTTCCTAATTTGAAGACGAATTTCAATATTTCTCATATATTTGAGTGAGTTTGCATCTAACTTTGTAAGATATCGTCGATTTACATTCATTGAAGCCCATTGAAGTCGATTCTCACTTTGTGTTGATTGAAAATTTTCAAAATCTATCTTCCTCATTTGAAGTCGAATTTCAACTTTTCTCATATATTTGAATGAGTTTGCATCTAACTTTGTCAGATATCGTCGATTTACATTCATTGAAGCCCATTGAAGTCGATTCTCACTTTGTGTTGATTGAAAATTTTCAAAGTCTATCTTCCTCATTTGAAGTCAAATTTCAACATTTCTCATATATTTGAATGAGTTTACATCTAACTTTGTCAGATATCGTTGATTTACATTCATTGAAGAACATTGAAGTCGATTCTCACTTTGTGTTGATTGAAAATTTTCAAAGTCTATCTTCCTCATTTGAAGTCGAATTTCAACATTTCTCATATATTTGAATGAGTTTGCATCTAACTTTGTCAGATATCGTCGATTTACATTCATTGAAGCCCATTGAAGTCGATTCTCACTTTGTGTTGATTGAAAATTTTCAAAATCTATCTTCCTCATTTGAAGTCGAATTTCAACATTTCTCATATATTTGAATGAGTTTGCATCTAACTTTGTCAGATATCGTCGATTTACATTCATTGAAGCCCATTGAAGTCGATTCTCACTTTGTGTTGATTGAAAATTTTCAAAGTCTATCTTCCTCATTTGAAGTCGAATTTCAACATTTCTCATATATTTGAATGAGTTTACATCTAACTTTGTCAGATATCGTCGATTTACATTCATTGAAGAACATTGAAGTCGATTCTCACTTTGTGTTGATTGAAAATTTTCAAAGTCTATCTTCCTCATTTGAAGTCGAATTTCAACATTTCTCATATATTTGAATGAGTTTGCATCTAACTTTGTCAGATATCGTCGATTTACATTCATTGAAGCCCATTGAAGTCGATTCTCACTTTGTGTTGATTGAAAATTTTCAAAGTCTATCTTCCTCATTTAAAGTCGAATTTCAACATATCTCATATATTTGAATGAGTTCGCATCTAACTTTATCAGATATCGTCGATTTACATTCATTGAAGCCCATTGAGGTCGATTGTCACTTTGTGTTTATTGAAAATTTTCAAAGTCTATCTTCCTCATTTGAAGTCGAATTTTAACATTTCTCATATATTTGAATGAGTTTGCATCTAACTTTGTCAGATATCGTCGATTTACATTCATTGAAGCCCATTGAAGTCGATTCTCACTTTGTGTTGATTGAAAATTTTCAAAGTCTATCTTCCTCATTTGAAGTCGAATTTCAACATTTCTCATATATTTGAATGAGTTTGCATCTAACTTTGTCAGATATCGTCGATTTACATTCATTGAAGCCCATTGAAGTCGATTCTCACTTTGTGTAAATTGAAAATTTTCAAAGTCTATCTTCCTCATTTGAAGTCGAATTTCAACATTTCTCATATATTTGAATGAGTTTGCATCTAACTTTGTCAGATATCTTCGATTTACATTCATTGAAGCCCATTGAAGTCGATTCTCACTTTGTGTTGATTGAAAATTTTCAAAGTCTATCTTCCTCATTTGAAGTCGAATTTCAACATTTCTCATATAATTGAATGAGTTTGCATATAACTTTGTCAGATATCGTCGATTTACATTCATTGAAGCCCATTGAAGTCGATTCTCACTTTGTGTTGATTGAAAATTTTCAAAGTCTATCTTCCTCATTTGAAGTCGAATTTCAACATTTCTCATATATTTGAATGAGTTTGCATCTAACTTTGTAAGATATCGTCGATTTACATTCATTGAAGCCCATTGAAGTCGATTCTCACTTTGTGTTGATTGAAAATTTTCAAAATCTATCTTCCTCATTTGAAGTCGAATTTCAACATTTCTCATATATTTGAATGAGTTTGCATCTAACTTTGTCAGATATCGTCGATTTACATTCATTGAAACCCATTGAAGTCGATTCTCACTTTGTGTTGATTGAAAATTTTCAAAATCTATCTTCCTCATTTGAAGTCGAATTTCAACATTTCTCATATATTTGAATGAGTTTGCATCTAACTTTGTCAGATATCGTCGATTTACATTCATTGAAGCCCATTGAAGTCGATTCTCACTTTGTGTTGATTGAAAATTTTCAAAGTCTATCTTCCTCATTTGAAGTCGAATTTCAACATTTCTCATATATTTGAATGAGTTTGCATCTAACTTTGTCAGATATCGTCGATTTACATTCATTGAAGCCCATTGAAGTCGATTCTCACTTTGTGTTGATTGAAAATTTTCAAAGTCTATCTTCCTCATTTGAAGTCGAATTTCAACATTTCTCATATATTTGAATGAGTTTGCATCTAACTTTGTCAGATATCGTCGATTTACATTCATTGAAGCCCATTGAAGTCGATTCTCACTTTGTGTAAATTGAAAATTTTCAAAGTCTATCTTCCTCATTTGAAGTCGAATTTCAACATTTCTCATATATTTGAATGAGTTTGCATCTAACTTTGTCAGATATCTTCGATTTACATTCATTGAAGCCCATTGAAGTCGATTCTCACTTTGTGTTGATTGAAAATTTTCAAAGTCTATCTTCCTCATTTGAAGTCGAATTTCAACATTTCTCATATAATTGAATGAGTTTGCATATAACTTTGTCAGATATCGTCGATTTACATTCATTGAAGCCCATTGAAGTCGATTCTCACTTTGTGTTGATTGAAAATTTTCAAAGTCTATCTTCCTCATTTGAAGTCGAATTTTAACATTTCTCATATATTTGAATGAGTTTGCATCTAACTTTGTCAGATATCGTCGATTTACATTCATTGAAGCCCATTGAAGTCGATTCTCACTTTGTGTTGATTGAAAATTTTCAAAGTCTATCTTCCTCATTTGAAGTCGAATTTCAACATTTCTCATATATTTGAATGAGTTTGCATCTAACTTTGTCAGATATCGTCGATTTACATTCATTGAAGCCCATTGAAGTCGATTCTCACTTTGTGTAAATTGAAAATTTTCAAAGTCTATCTTCCTCATTTGAAGTCGAATTTCAACATTTCTCATATATTTGAATGAGTTTGCATCTAACTTTGTCAGATATCTTCGATTTACATTCATTGAAGCCCATTGAAGTCGATTCTCACTTTGTGTTGATTGAAAATTTTCAAAGTCTATCTTCCTCATTTGAAGTCGAATTTCAACATTTCTCATATATTTGAATGAGTTTGCATCTAACTTTGTAAGATATCGTCGATTTACATTCATTGAAGCCCATTGAAGTCGATTCTCACTTTGTGTTGATTGAAAATTTTCAAAATCTATCTTCCTCATTTGAAGTCGAATTTCAACATTTCTCATATATTTGAATGAGTTTGCATCTAACTTTGTCAGATATCGTCGATTTACATTCATTGAAACCCATTGAAGTCGATTCTCACTTTGTGTTGATTGAAAATTTTCAAAGTCTATCTTCCTCATTTGAAGTCGAATTTCAACATTTCTCATATATTTGAATGAGTTTGCATCTAACTTTGTAAGATATCGTCGATTTACATTCATTGAAGCCCATTGAAGTCGATTCTCACTTTGTGTTGATTGAAAATTTTCAAAATCTATCTTCCTCATTTGAAGTCGAATTTCAACATTTCTCATATATTTGAATGAGTTTGCATCTAACTTTGTCAGATATCGTCGATTTACATTCATTGAAGCCCATTGAAGTCGATTCTCACTTTGTGTTGATTGAAAATTTTCAAAGTCTATCTTCCTCATTTGAAGTCGAATTTCAACATTTCTCATATATTTGAATGAGTTTGCATCTAACTTTGTCAGATATCGTCGATTTACATTCATTGAAGCCCATTGAAGTCGATTCTCACTTTGTGTAAATTGAAAATTTTCAAAGTCTATCTTCCTCATTTGAAGTCGAATTTCAACATTTCTCATATATTTGAATGAGTTTGCATCTAACTTTGTCAGATATCTTCGATTTACATTCATTGAAGCCCATTGAAGTCGATTCTCACTTTGTGTTGATTGAAAATTTTCAAAGTCTATCTTCCTCATTTGAAGTCGAATTTCAACATTTCTCATATAATTGAATGAGTTTGCATATAACTTTGTCAGATATCGTCGATTTACATTCATTGAAGCCCATTGAAGTCGATTCTCACTTTGTGTTGATTGAAAATTTTCAAAGTCTATCTTCCTCATTTGAAGTCGAATTTCAACATTTCTCATATATTTGAATGAGTTTGCATCTAACTTTGTAAGATATCGTCGATTTACATTCATTGAAGCCCATTGAAGTCGATTCTCACTTTGTGTTGATTGAAAATTTTCAAAATCTATCTTCCTCATTTGAAGTCGAATTTCAACATTTCTCATATATTTGAATGAGTTTGCATCTAACTTTGTCAGATATCGTCGATTTACATTCATTGAAGCCCATTGAAGTCGATTCTCACTTTGTGTTGATTGAAAATTTTCAAAGTCTATCTTCCTCATTTGCAGTCAAATTTCAACATTTCTCATATATTTGAATGAGTTTACATCTAACTTTGTCAGATATCGTCGATTTACATTCATTGAAGAACATTGAAGTCGATTCTCACTTTGTGTTGATTGAAAATTTTCAAAGTCTATCTTCCTCATTTGAAGTCGAATTTCAACATTTCTCATATATTTGAATGAGTTTGCATCTAACTTTGTCAGATATCGTCGATTTACATTCATTGAAGCCCATTGAAGTCGATTCTCACTTTGTGTTGATTGAAAATTTTCAAAGTCTATCTTCCTCATTTAAAGTCGAATTTCAACATATCTCATATATTTGAATGAGTTTGCATATAACTTTGTCAGATATCGTCGATTTACATTCATTGAAGCCCATCGAAGTCGATTCTCACTTTGTGTTGATTGAAAATTTTCAAAGTCTATCTTCCTCATTTGAAGTCGAATTTTAACATTTCTCATATATTTGAATGAGTTTGCATCTAACTTTGTCAGATATCGTCGATTTACATTCATTGAAGCCCATTGAAGTCGATTCTCACTTTGTGTTGATTGAAAATTTTCAAAGTCTATCTTCCTCATTTGAAGTCGAATTTTAACATTTCTCATATATTTGAATGAGTTTGCATCTAACTTTGTCAGATATCGTCGATTTACATTCATTGAAGCCCATTGAAGTCGATTCTCACTTTGTGTTGATTGAAAATTTTCAAAGTCTATCTTCCTCATTTGAAGTCGAATTTTAACATTTCTCATATATTTGAATGAGTTTGCATCTAACTTTGTCAGATATCGTCGATTTACATTCATTGAAGCCCATTGAAGTCGATTCTCACTTTGTGTTGATTGAAAATTTTCAAAGTCTATCTTCCTAATTTGAAGACGAATTTCAATATTTCTCATATATTTGAGTGAGTTTGCATCTAACATTGTCAGATATACGCGATTAACATCCATTGAAGCCCATTGAAGTCGATTCTCACTTTGTGTTGATTGAAAATTTTCAAAGTCTATCTTCCTCATTTGAAGTCGAATTTCAACATTTCTCATATAATTGAATGAGTTTGCATATAACTTTGTCAGATATCGTCGATTTACATTCATTGAAGCCCATTGAAGTCGATTCTCACTTTGTGTTGATTGAAAATTTTCAAAGTCTATCTTCCTCATTTGAAGTCGAATTTCAACATTTCTCATATATTTGAATGAGTTTGCATCTAACTTTGTAAGATATCGTCGATTTACATTCATTGAAGCCCATTGAAGTCGATTCTCACTTTGTGTTGATTGAAAATTTTCAAAATCTATCTTCCTCATTTGAAGTCGAATTTCAACTTTTCTCATATATTTGAATGAGTTTGCATCTAACTTTGTCAGATATCGTCGATTTACATTCATTGAAGCCCATTGAAGTCGATTCTCACTTTGTGTTGATTGAAAATTTTCAAAGTCTATCTTCCTCATTTGAAGTCAAATTTCAACATTTCTCATATATTTGAATGAGTTTACATCTAACTTTGTCAGATATCGTTGATTTACATTCATTGAAGAACATTGAAGTCGATTCTCACTTTGTGTTGATTGAAAATTTTCAAAGTCTATCTTCCTCATTTGAAGTCGAATTTCAACATTTCTCATATATTTGAATGAGTTTGCATCTAACTTTGTCAGATATCGTCGATTTACATTCATTGAAGCCCATTGAAGTCGATTCTCACTTTGTGTTGATTGAAAATTTTCAAAGTCTATCTTCCTCATTTGAAGTCGAATTTCAACATTTCTCATATATTTGAATGAGTTTGCATCTAACTTTGTCAGATATCGTCGATTTACATTCATTGAAGCCCATTGAAGTCGATTCTCACTTTGTGTTGATTGAAAATTTTCAAAGTCTATCTTCCTCATTTGAAGTCGAATTTCAACATTTCTCATATATTTGAATGAGTTTACATCTAACTTTGTCAGATATCGTCGATTTACATTCATTGAAGAACATTGAAGTCGATTCTCACTTTGTGTTGATTGAAAATTTTCAAAGTCTATCTTCCTCATTTGAAGTCGAATTTCAACATTTCTCATATATTTGAATGAGTTTGCATCTAACTTTGTCAGATATCGTCGATTTACATTCATTGAAGCCCATTGAAGTCGATTCTCACTTTGTGTTGATTGAAAATTTTCAAAGTCTATCTTCCTCATTTAAAGTCGAATTTCAACATATCTCATATATTTGAATGAGTTCGCATCTAACTTTATCAGATATCGTCGATTTACATTCATTGAAGCCCATTGAGGTCGATTGTCACTTTGTGTTTATTGAAAATTTTCAAAGTCTATCTTCCTCATTTGAAGTCGAATTTTAACATTTCTCATATATTTGAATGAGTTTGCATCTAACTTTGTCAGATATCGTCGATTTACATTCATTGAAGCCCATTGAAGTCGATTCTCACTTTGTGTTGATTGAAAATTTTCAAAGTCTATCTTCCTCATTTGAAGTCGAATTTCAACATTTCTCATATATTTGAATGAGTTTGCATCTAACTTTGTCAGATATCGTCGATTTACATTCATTGAAGCCCATTGAAGTCGATTCTCACTTTGTGTAAATTGAAAATTTTCAAAGTCTATCTTCCTCATTTGAAGTCGAATTTCAACATTTCTCATATATTTGAATGAGTTTGCATCTAACTTTGTCAGATATCTTCGATTTACATTCATTGAAGCCCATTGAAGTCGATTCTCACTTTGTGTTGATTGAAAATTTTCAAAGTCTATCTTCCTCATTTGAAGTCGAATTTCAACATTTCTCATATAATTGAATGAGTTTGCATATAACTTTGTCAGATATCGTCGATTTACATTCATTGAAGCCCATTGAAGTCGATTCTCACTTTGTGTTGATTGAAAATTTTCAAAGTCTATCTTCCTCATTTGAAGTCGAATTTCAACATTTCTCATATATTTGAATGAGTTTGCATCTAACTTTGTAAGATATCGTCGATTTACATTCATTGAAGCCCATTGAAGTCGATTCTCACTTTGTGTTGATTGAAAATTTTCAAAATCTATCTTCCTCATTTGAAGTCGAATTTCAACATTTCTCATATATTTGAATGAGTTTGCATCTAACTTTGTCAGATATCGTCGATTTACATTCATTGAAACCCATTGAAGTCGATTCTCACTTTGTGTTGATTGAAAATTTTCAAAGTCTATCTTCCTCATTTGAAGTCGAATTTCAACATTTCTCATATATTTGAATGAGTTTGCATCTAACTTTGTAAGATATCGTCGATTTACATTCATTGAAGCCCATTGAAGTCGATTCTCACTTTGTGTTGATTGAAAATTTTCAAAATCTATCTTCCTCATTTGAAGTCGAATTTCAACATTTCTCATATATTTGAATGAGTTTGCATCTAACTTTGTCAGATATCGTCGATTTACATTCATTGAAGCCCATTGAAGTCGATTCTCACTTTGTGTTGATTGAAAATTTTCAAAGTCTATCTTCCTCATTTGAAGTCGAATTTCAACATTTCTCATATATTTGAATGAGTTTGCATCTAACTTTGTCAGATATCGTCGATTTACATTCATTGAAACCCATTGAAGTCGATTCTCACTTTGTGTTGATTGAAAATTTTCAAAGTCTATCTTCCTCATTTGAAGTCGAATTTCAACATTTCTCATATATTTGAATGAGTTTGCATCTAACTTTGTAAGAT
Source organism: Diorhabda sublineata (assembly GCF_026230105.1). Taxonomy (NCBI): domain Eukaryota; kingdom Metazoa; phylum Arthropoda; class Insecta; order Coleoptera; family Chrysomelidae; genus Diorhabda; species Diorhabda sublineata. The sequence goes on from NC_079483.1 coordinate 1,841,105, forward strand.
ATCGTCGATTTACATTCATTGAAGCCCATTGAAGTCGATTCTCACTTTGTGTTGATTGAAAATTTTCAAAGTCTATCTTCCTCATTTGAAGTCGAATTTCAACATTTCTCATATATTTGAATGAGTTTGCATCTAACTTTGTCAGATATCGTCGATTACATTCATTGAAGCCCATTGAAGTCGATTCTCACTTTGTGTTGATTGAAAATTTTCAAAGTCTATCTTCCTCATTTGAAGTCAAATTTCAACATTTCTCATATATTTGAATGAGTTTACATCTAACTTTGTCAGATATCGTTGATTTACATTCATTGAAGAACATTGAAGTCGATTCTCACTTTGTGTTGATTGAAAATTTTCAAAGTCTATCTTCCTCATTTGAAGTCGAATTTCAACATTTCTCATATATTTGAATGAGTTTGCATCTAACTTTGTCAGATATCGTCGATTTACATTCATTGAAGCCCATTGAAGTCGATTCTCACTTTGTGTTGATTGAAAATTTTCAAAATCTATCTTCCTCATTTGAAGTCGAATTTCAACATTTCTCATATATTTGAATGAGTTTGCATCTAACTTTGTCAGATATCGTCGATTTACATTCATTGAAGCCCATTGAAGTCGATTCTCACTTTGTGTTGATTGAAAATTTTCAAAGTCTATCTTCCTCATTTGAAGTCGAATTTCAACATTTCTCATATATTTGAATGAGTTTACATCTAACTTTGTCAGATATCGTCGATTTACATTCATTGAAGAACATTGAAGTCGATTCTCACTTTGTGTTGATTGAAAATTTTCAAAGTCTATCTTCCTCATTTGAAGTCGAATTTCAACATTTCTCATATATTTGAATGAGTTTGCATCTAACTTTGTCAGATATCGTCGATTTACATTCATTGAAGCCCATTGAAGTCGATTCTCACTTTGTGTTGATTGAAAATTTTCAAAGTCTATCTTCCTCATTTAAAGTCGAATTTCAACATATCTCATATATTTGAATGAGTTCGCATCTAACTTTATCAGATATCGTCGATTTACATTCATTGAAGCCCATTGAGGTCGATTGTCACTTTGTGTTTATTGAAAATTTTCAAAGTCTATCTTCCTCATTTGAAGTCGAATTTTAACATTTCTCATATATTTGAATGAGTTTGCATCTAACTTTGTCAGATATCGTCGATTTACATTCATTGAAGCCCATTGAAGTCGATTCTCACTTTGTGTTGATTGAAAATTTTCAAAGTCTATCTTCCTCATTTGAAGTCGAATTTCAACATTTCTCATATATTTGAATGAGTTTGCATCTAACTTTGTCAGATATCGTCGATTTACATTCATTGAAGCCCATTGAAGTCGATTCTCACTTTGTGTAAATTGAAAATTTTCAAAGTCTATCTTCCTCATTTGAAGTCGAATTTCAACATTTCTCATATATTTGAATGAGTTTGCATCTAACTTTGTCAGATATCTTCGATTTACATTCATTGAAGCCCATTGAAGTCGATTCTCACTTTGTGTTGATTGAAAATTTTCAAAGTCTATCTTCCTCATTTGAAGTCGAATTTCAACATTTCTCATATAATTGAATGAGTTTGCATATAACTTTGTCAGATATCGTCGATTTACATTCATTGAAGCCCATTGAAGTCGATTCTCACTTTGTGTTGATTGAAAATTTTCAAAGTCTATCTTCCTCATTTGAAGTCGAATTTCAACATTTCTCATATATTTGAATGAGTTTGCATCTAACTTTGTAAGATATCGTCGATTTACATTCATTGAAGCCCATTGAAGTCGATTCTCACTTTGTGTTGATTGAAAATTTTCAAAATCTATCTTCCTCATTTGAAGTCGAATTTCAACATTTCTCATATATTTGAATGAGTTTGCATCTAACTTTGTCAGATATCGTCGATTTACATTCATTGAAACCCATTGAAGTCGATTCTCACTTTGTGTTGATTGAAAATTTTCAAAGTCTATCTTCCTCATTTGAAGTCGAATTTCAACATTTCTCATATATTTGAATGAGTTTGCATCTAACTTTGTAAGATATCGTCGATTTACATTCATTGAAGCCCATTGAAGTCGATTCTCACTTTGTGTTGATTGAAAATTTTCAAAATCTATCTTCCTCATTTGAAGTCGAATTTCAACATTTCTCATATATTTGAATGAGTTTGCATCTAACTTTGTCAGATATCGTCGATTTACATTCATTGAAGCCCATTGAAGTCGATTCTCACTTTGTGTTGATTGAAAATTTTCAAAGTCTATCTTCCTCATTTGAAGTCGAATTTCAACATTTCTCATATATTTGAATGAGTTTGCATCTAACTTTGTCAGATATCGTCGATTTACATTCATTGAAACCCATTGAAGTCGATTCTCACTTTGTGTTGATTGAAAATTTTCAAAGTCTATCTTCCTCATTTGAAGTCGAATTTCAACATTTCTCATATATTTGAATGAGTTTGCATCTAACTTTGTAAGATATCGTCGATTTACATTCATTGAAGCCCATTGAAGTCGATTCTCACTTTGTGTTGATTGAAAATTTTCAAAATCTATCTTCCTCATTTGAAGTCGAATTTCAACATTTCTCATATATTTGAATGAGTTTGCATCTAACTTTGTCAGATATCGTCGATTTACATTCATTGAAGCCCATTGAAGTCGATTCTCACTTTGTGTTGATTGAAAATTTTCAAAGTCTATCTTCCTCATTTGAAGTCGAATTTCAACATTTCTCATATATTTGAATGAGTTTGCATCTAACTTTGTCAGATATCTTCGATTTACATTCATTGAAGCCCATTGAAGTCGATTCTCACTTTGTGTTGATTGAAAATTTTCAAAGTCTATCTTCCTCATTTGAAGTCGAATTTCAACATTTCTCATATAATTGAATGAGTTTGCATATAACTTTGTCAGATATCGTCGATTTACATTCATTGAAGCCCATTGAAGTCGATTCTCACTTTGTGTTGATTGAAAATTTTCAAAGTCTATCTTCCTCATTTGAAGTCGAATTTCAACATTTCTCATATATTTGAATGAGTTTGCATCTAACTTTGTAAGATATCGTCGAGTTACATTCATTGAAGCCCATTGAAGTCGATTCTCACTTTGTGTTGATTGAAAATTTTCAAAATCTATCTTCCTCATTTGAAGTCGAATTTCAACATTTCTCATATATTTGAATGAGTTTGCATCTAACTTTGTCAGATATCGTCGATTTACATTCATTGAAGCCCATTGAAGTCGATTCTCACTTTGTGTTGATTGAAAATTTTCAAAGTCTATCTTCCTCATTTGCAGTCAAATTTCAACATTTCTCATATATTTGAATGAGTTTACATCTAACTTTGTCAGATATCGTCGATTTACATTCATTGAAGAACATTGAAGTCGATTCTCACTTTGTGTTGATTGAAAATTTTCAAAGTCTATCTTCCTCATTTGAAGTCGAATTTCAACATTTCTCATATATTTGAATGAGTTTGCATCTAACTTTGTCAGATATCGTCGATTTACATTCATTGAAGCCCATTGAAGTCGATTCTCACTTTGTGTTGATTGAAAATTTTCAAAGTCTATCTTCCTCATTTAAAGTCGAATTTCAACATATCTCATATATTTGAATGAGTTCGCATCTAACTTTATCAGATATCGTCGATTTACATTCATTGAAGCCCATTGAGGTCGATTGTCACTTTGTGTTTATTGAAAATTTTCAAAGTCTATCTTCCTCATTTGAAGTCGAATTTTAACATTTCTCATATATTTGAATGAGTTTGCATCTAACTTTGTCAGATATCGTCGATTTACATTCATTGAAGCCCATTGAAGTCGATTCTCACTTTGTGTTGATTGAAAATTTTCAAAGTCTATCTTCCTCATTTAAAGTCGAATTTCAACATATCTCATATATTTGAATGAGTTCGCATCTAACTTTATCAGATATCGTCGATTTACATTCATTGAAGCCCATTGAGGTCGATTGTCACTTTGTGTTTATTGAAAATTTTCAAAGTCTATCTTCCTCATTTGAAGTCGAATTTCAACGTTTCTCATATATTTGAATGAGTTTGCATCTAACTTTGTCAGATATCTTCGATTTACATTCATTGAAGCCCATTGAAGTCGATTCTCACTTTGTGTTGATTGAAAATTTTCAAAGTCTATCTTCCTCATTTGAAGTCGAATTTCAACATTTCTCATATAATTGAATGAGTTTGCATATAACTTTGTCAGATATCGTCGATTTACATTCATTGAAGCCCATTGAAGTCGATTCTCACTTTGTGTTGATTGAAAATTTTCAAAGTCTATCTTCCTCATTTGAAGTCGAATTTCAACATTTCTCATATATTTGAATGAGTTTGCATCTAACTTTGTAAGATATCGTCGATTTACATTCATTGAAGCCCATTGAAGTCGATTCTCACTTTGTGTTGATTGAAAATTTTCAAAATCTATCTTCCTCATTTGAAGTCGAATTTCAACATTTCTCATATATTTGAATGAGTTCGCATCTAACTTTATCAGATATCGTCGATTTACATTCATTGAAGCCCATTGAAGTCGATTCTCACTTTGTGTTGATTGAAAATTTTCAAAGTCTATCTTCCTCATTTGAAGTCGAATTTCAACATTTCTCATATAATTGAATGAGTTTGCATATAACTTTGTCAGATATCGTCGATTTACATTCATTGAAGCCCATTGAAGTCGATTCTCACTTTGTGTTGATTGAAAATTTTCAAAGTCTATCTTCCTCATTTGAAGTCGAATTTCAACATTTCTCATATATTTGAATGAGTTTGCATCTAACTTTGTAAGATATCGTCGATTTACATTCATTGAAGCCCATTGAAGTCGATTCTCACTTTGTGTTGATTGAAAATTTTCAAAATCTATCTTCCTCATTTGAAGTCGAATTTCAACATTTCTCATATATTTGAATGAGTTTGCATCTAACTTTGTCAGATATCGTCGATTTACATTCATTGAAGCCCATTGAAGTCGATTCTCACTTTGTGTTGATTGAAAATTTTCAAAGTCTATCTTCCTCATTTGAAGTCAAATTTCAACATTTCTCATATATTTGAATGAGTTTACATCTAACTTTGTCAGATATCGTCGATTTACATTCATTGAAGAACATTGAAGTCGATTCTCACTTTGTGTTGATTGAAAATTTTCAAAGTCTATCTTCCTCATTTGAAGTCGAATTTCAACATTTCTCATATATTTGAATGAGTTTGCATCTAACTTTGTCAGATATCGTCGATTTACATTCATTGAAGCCCATTGAAGTCGATTCTCACTTTGTGTTGATTGAAAATTTTCAAAGTCTATCTTCCTCATTTAAAGTCGAATTTCAACATATCTCATATATTTGAATGAGTTCGCATCTAACTTTATCAGATATCGTCGATTTACATTCATTGAAGCCCATTGAGGTCGATTGTCACTTTGTGTTTATTGAAAATTTTCAAAGTCTATCTTCCTCATTTGAAGTCGAATTTTAACATTTCTCATATATTTGAATGAGTTTGCATCTAACTTTGTCAGATATCGTCGATTTACATTCATTGAAGCCCATTGAAGTCGATTCTCACTTTGTGTTGATTGAAAATTTTCAAAGTCTATCTTCCTCATTTGAAGTCGAATTTCAACATTTCTCATATATTTGAATGAGTTTGCATCTAACTTTGTCAGATATCTTCGATTTACATTCATTGAAGCCCATTGAAGTCGATTCTCACTTTGTGTTGATTGAAAATTTTCAAAGTCTATCTTCCTCATTTGAAGTCGAATTCCAACATTTCTCATATAATTGAATGAGTTTGCATATAACTTTGTCAGATATCGTCGATTTACATTCATTGAAGCCCATTGAAGTCGATTCTCACTTTGTGTTGATTGAAAATTTTCAAAGTCTATCTTCCTCATTTGAAGACGAATTTCAACATTTCTCATATATTTGAATGAGTTTGCATCTAACTTTGACAGATATCGTCGATTTACATTCATTGAAGCCCATTGAAGTCGATTCTCACTTTGTGTTGATTGAAAATTTTCAAAATCTATCTTCCTCATTTGAAGTCGAATTTCAACATTTCTCATATATTTGAATGAGTTTGCATCTAACTTTGTCAGATATCGTCGATTTACATTCATTGAAGCCCATTGAAGTCGATTCTCACTTTGTGTTGATTGAAAATTTTCAAAGTCTATCTTCCTCATTTGGAGTCGAATTTCAACATTTCTCATATATTTGAATGAGTTTGCCTCTAACTTCGTCAGATATCGTCGATTTACATTCATTGAAGCCCATTGAAGGATTCTCACTTTGTTGATTGAAAATTTTCAATTCTATCTTCCTCATTTGAAGTCGAATTTCAACATTTCTCATATATTTGAATGAGTTTGCATCTAACTTTGTCAGATATCGTCGATTTACATTTATTAAGCCCATCGGGGTCGATTGTCACTTTGTGTTGATTGAAAATTTTCAGTCTATCTTCCTCATTTGAAGTCGAATTTCAACATTTCTTATATATTTGAGTGAGTTCGCATCTGTGTTGATTGAAAATTTCCAAAGTCTATCTTCCTAATTTGAAGACGAATTTCAACATTTCTCATATATTTGAGTGAGTTTGCATCTAACATTATCAGATATACGCGATTAACATCCATTGAAGCCCATTGAAGTCGATTCTCACTTTGTGTTGATTGAAAATTTTCAAAATCTATCTTCCTCATTTGAAGTCGAATTCCAACATTTCTCATATATTTGAATGAGTTTGCATCTAACTTTGTCAGATATCTTCGATTTACATTCATTGAAGCCCATTGAAGTCGATTCTCACTTTGTGTTGATTGAAAATTTTCAAAGTCTATCTTCCTCATTTGAAGTCGTATTTGAACATTTCTCATATATTTGAATGAGTTTGCATCTAACTATGTCAGATATCGTCGATTTACATTCATTGAAGCCCATTGAAGTCGATTCTCACTTTGTGTTGATTGAAAATTTTCAAAATCTATCTTCCTCATTTGAAGTCGAATTTCAACATTTCTCATATATTTGAATGAGTTTGCATCTAACTTTGTCAGATATCGTCGATTTACATTCATTGAAGCCCATTGAAGTCGATTCTCACTTTGTGTTGATTGAAAATTTTCAAAGTCTATCTTCCTCATTTGAAGTCGAATTTCAACATTTCTCATATATTTGAATGAGTTTGCATCTAACTTTGTCAGATATCGTCGATTTACATTCATTGAAGCCCATTGAAGTCGATTCTCACTTTGTGTTGATTGAAAATTTTCAAAGTCTATCTTCCTCATTTGAAGTCGAATTTCAACATTTCTCATATATTTGAATGAGTTTGCATCTAACTTTGTCAGATATCGTCGATTTACATTCATTGAAGCCCATTGAAGTCGATTCTCACTTTGTGTTGATTGAAAATTTTCAAAGTCTATCTTCCTCATTTAAAGTCGAATTTCAACATATCTCATATATTTGAATGAGTTCGCATCTAACTTTATCAGATATCGTCGATTTACATTCATTGAAGCCCATTGAGGTCGATTGTCACTTTGTGTTTATTGAAAATTTTCAAAGTCTATCTTCCTCATTTGAAGTCGAATTTTAACATTTCTCATATATTTGAATGAGTTTGCATCTAACTTTGTCAGATATCGTCGATTTACATTCATTGAAGCCCATTGAAGTCGATTCTCACTTTGTGTTGATTGAAAATTTTCAAAGTCTATCTTCCTCATTTGAAGTCGAATTTCAACATTTCTCATATATTTGAATGAGTTTGCATCTAACTTTGTCAGATATCTTCGATTTACATTCATTGAAGCCCATTGAAGTCGATTCTCACTTTGTGTTGATTGAAAATTTTCAAAGTCTATCTTCCTCATTTGAAGTCGAATTTCAACATTTCTCATATAATTGAATGAGTTTGCATATAACTTTGTCAGATATCGTCGATTTACATTCATTGAAGCCCATTGAAGTCGATTCTCACTTTGTGTTGATTGAAAATTTTCAAAGTCTATCTTCCTCATTTGAAGTCGAATTTCAACATTTCTCATATATTTGAATGAGTTTGCATCTAACTTTGTCAGATATCGTCGATTTACATTCATTGAAGCCCATTGAAGTCGATTCTCACTTTGTGTTGATTGAAAATTTTCAAAATCTATCTTCCTCATTTGAAGTCGAATTTCAACATTTCTCATATATTTGAATGAGTTTGCATCTAACTTTGTCAGATATCTTCGATTTACATTCATTGAAGCCCATTGAAGTCGATTCTCACTTTGTGTTGATTGAAAATTTTCAAAGTCTATCTTCCTCATTTGAAGTCGTATTTGAACATTTCTCATATATTTGAATGAGTTTGCATCTAACTATGTCAGATATCGTCGATTTACATTCATTGAAGCCCATTGAAGTCGATTCTCACTTTGTGTTGATTGAAAATTTTCTAAATCTATCTTCCTCATTTGAAGTCGAATTTCAACATTTCTCATATATTTGAATGAGTTTGCATCTAACTTTGTCAGATATCGTCGATTTACATTCATTGAAGCCCATTGAAGTCGATTCTCACTTTGTGTTGATTGAAAATTTTCAAAGTCTATCTTCCTCATTTGAAGTCGAATTTCAACATTTCTCATATATTTGAATGAGTTTGCATCTAACTTTGTCAGATATCGTCGATTTACATTCATTGAAGCCCATTGAAGTCGATTCTCACTTTGTGTTGATTGAAAATTTTCAAAGTCTATCTTCCTCATTTGAAGTCGAATTTCAACATTTCTCATATATTTGAATGAGTTTGCATCTAACTTTGTCAGATATCGTCGATTTACATTCATTGAAGCCCATTGAAGTCGATTCTCACTTTGTGTTGATTGAAAATTTTCAAAGTCTATCTTCCTCATTTAAAGTCGAATTTCAACATATCTCATATATTTGAATGAGTTCGCATCTAACTTTATCAGATATCGTCGATTTACATTCATTGAAGCCCATTGAGGTCGATTGTCACTTTGTGTTTATTGAAAATTTTCAAAGTCTATCTTCCTCATTTGAAGTCGAATTTTAACATTTCTCATATATTTGAATGAGTTTGCATCTAACTTTGTCAGATATCGTCGATTTACATTCATTGAAGCCCATTGAAGTCGATTCTCACTTTGTGTTGATTGAAAATTTTCAAAGTCTATCTTCCTCATTTGAAGTCGAATTTCAACATTTCTCATATATTTGAATGAGTTTGCATCTAACTTTGTCAGATATCTTCGATTTACATTCATTGAAGCCCATTGAAGTCGATTCTCACTTTGTGTTGATTGAAAATTTTCAAAGTCTATCTTCCTCATTTGAAGTCGAATTTCAACATTTCTCATATAATTGAATGAGTTTGCATATAACTTTGTCAGATATCGTCGATTTACATTCATTGAAGCCCATTGAAGTCGATTCTCACTTTGTGTTGATTGAAAATTTTCAAAGTCTATCTTCCTCATTTGAAGTCGAATTTCAACATTTCTCATATATTTGAATGAGTTTGCATCTAACTTTGTCAGATATCGTCGATTTACATTCATTGAAGCCCATTGAAGTCGATTCTCACTTTGTGTTGATTGAAAATTTTCAAAATCTATCTTCCTCATTTGAAGTCGAATTTCAACATTTCTCATATATTTGAATGAGTTTGCATCTAACTTTGTCAGATATCTTCGATTTACATTCATTGAAGCCCATTGAAGTCGATTCTCACTTTGTGTTGATTGAAAATTTTCAAAGTCTATCTTCCTCATTTGAAGTCGTATTTGAACATTTCTCATATATTTGAATGAGTTTGCATCTAACTATGTCAGATATCGTCGATTTACATTCATTGAAGCCCATTGAAGTCGATTCTCACTTTGTGTTGATTGAAAATTTTCAAAATCTATCTTCCTCATTTGAAGTCGAATTTCAACATTTCTCATATATTTGAATGAGTTTGCATCTAACTTTGTCAGATATCGTCGATTTACATTCATTGAAGCCCATTGAAGTCGATTCTCCCTTTGTGTTGATTGAGAATTTTCAAAGTCTATCTTCCTCATTTGAAGTCGAATTTCAACATTTCTCATATATTTGAATGAGTTTGCATCTAACTTTGTCAGATATCGTCGATTTACATTCATTGAAGCCCATTGAAGTCGATTCTCACTTTGTGTTGATTGAAAATTTTCAAAGTCTATCTTCCTCATTTGAAGTCGAATTTCAACATTTCTCATATATTTGAATGAGTTTGCATCTAACTTTGTCAGATATCGTCGATTTACATTCATTGAAGCCCATTGAAGTCGATTCTCACTTTGTGTTGATTGAAAATTTTCAAAGTCTATCTTCCTCATTTAAAGTCGAATTTCAACATATCTCATATATTTGAATGAGTTCGCATCTAACTTTATCAGATATCGTCGATTTACATTCATTGAAGCCCATTGAGGTCGATTGTCACTTTGTGTTTATTGAAAATTTTCAAAGTCTATCTTCCTCATTTGAAGTCGAATTTTAACATTTCTCATATATTTGAATGAGTTTGCATCTAACTTTGTCAGATATCGTCGATTTACATTCATTGAAGCCCATTGAAGTCGATTCTCACTTTGTGTTGATTGAAAATTTTCAAAGTCTATCTTCCTCATTTGAAGTCGAATTTCAACATTTCTCATATATTTGAATGAGTTTGCATCTAACTTTGTCAGATATCTTCGATTTACATTCATTGAAGCCCATTGAAGTCGATTCTCACTTTGTGTTGATTGAAAATTTTCAAAGTCTATCTTCCTCATTTGAAGTCGAATTTCAACATTTCTCATATAATTGAATGAGTTTGCATATAACTTTGTCAGATATCGTCGATTTACATTCATTGAAGCCCATTGAAGTCGATTCTCACTTTGTGTTGATTGAAAATTTTCAAAGTCTATCTTCCTCATTTGAAGTCGAATTTCAACATTTCTCATATATTTGAATGAGTTTGCATCTAACTTTGTCAGATATCGTCGATTTACATTCATTGAAGCCCATTGAAGTCGATTCTCACTTTGTGTTGATTGAAAATTTTCAAAATCTATCTTCCTCATTTGAAGTCGAATTTCAACATTTCTCATATATTTGAATGAGTTTGCATCTAACTTTGTCAGATATCGTCGATTTACATTCATTGAAGCCCATTGAAGTCGATTCTCACTTTGTGTTGATTGAAAATTTTCAAAGTCTATCTTCCTCATTTGGAGTCGAATTTCAACATTTCTCATATATTTGAATGAGTTTGCCTCTAACTTTGTCAGATATCGTCGATTTACATTCATTGAAGCCCATTGAAGTCGATTCTCACTTTGTTGATTAAAAATTTTCAATTCTATCTTCCTCATTTGAAGTCGAATTTCAACATTTCTCATATATTTGAGTGAGTTCGCATCTGTGTTGATTGAAAATTTCCAAAGTCTATCTTCCTAATTTGAAGACGAATTTCAACATTTCTCATATATTTGAGTGAGTTTGCATCTAACATTGTCAGATATACGCGATTAACATCCATTGAAGCCCATTGAAGTCGATTCTCACTTTGTGTTGATTGAAAATTTTCAAAATCTATCTTCCTCATTTGAAGTCGAATTTCAACATTTCTCATATATTTGAATGAGTTTGCATCTAACTTTGTCAGATATCGTCGATTTACATTCATTGAAGCCCATTGAAGTCGATTCTCACTTTGTGTTGATTGAAAATTTTCAAAGTCCATCTTCCTCATTTGGAGTCGAATTTCAACATTTCTCATATATTTGAATGAGTTTGCCTCTAACTTTGTCAGATATCGTCGATTTACATTCATTGAAGCCCATTGAAGTCGATTCTCACTTTGTGTTGATTGAAAATTTTCAAAGTCTATCTTCCTCATTTGAAGTCGAATTTCAACATTTCTCATATATTTGAATGAGTTTGCCTCTAACTTTGTCAGATATCGTCGATTTACATTCATTGAAGCCCATTGAAGTCGATTCTCACTTTGTTGATTGAAAATTTTCAATTCTATCTTCCTCATTTGAAGTCGAATTTCAACATTTCTCATATATTTGAATGAGTTTGCATCTAACTTTGTCAGATATCGTCGATTTACATTTATTAAGCCCATCGGGGTCGATTGTCACTTTTTGTTGATTGAAAATTTTCAGTCTATCTTCCTCATTTGAAGTCGAATTTCAACATTTCTTATATATTTGAGTGAGTTCGCATCTGTGTTAATTGAAAATTTCCAAAGTCTATCTTCCTAATTTGAAGACGAATTTCAACATTTCTCATATATTTGAGTGAGTTTGCATCTAACATTGTCAGATATACGCGATTAACATCCATTGAAGCCCATTGAAGTCGATTCTCACTTTGTGTTGATTGAAAATTTTCAAAATCTATCTTCCTCATTTGAAGTCGAATTTCAACATTTCTCATATATTTGAATGAGTTTGCCTCTAACTTTGTCGTATATCGTCGATTTACATTCATTGAAGCCCATTGAAGTCGATTCTCACTTTGTGTTGATTGAAAATTTTCAAAGTCTATCTTCCTCATTTGAAGTCGAATTTCAACATTTCTCATATAATTGAATGAGTTTGCATATATCTTTGTCAGATATAGTCGATTTACATTCATTGAAGCCCATTGAAGTCGATTCTCACTTTGTGTTGATTGAAAATTTTCAAAGTCTATCTTCCTCATTTGAAGTCGAATTTCAACATTTCTCATATATTTGAATGAGTTTGCATCTAACTTTGTCAGATATCGTCGATTTACATTCATTGAAGCCCATTGAAGTCGATTCTCACTTTGTGTTTATTGAAAATTTTCAAAGTCTATCTTCCTCATTTGAAGTCGAATTTCAACATTTCTCATATATTTGAATGAGATTGCATCTAACTTTGTCAGATATCGTCGATTTACATTCATTGAAGCCCATTGAAGTCGATTCTTACTTTGTGTTGATTGGAAATTTTCAAAGTCTATCTTCCTCATTTGAAGTCGAATTTCAACATTTCTCATATATTTGAATGAGTTTGCATCTAACTTTGTCAGATATCGTCGATTTACATTCATTGAAGCCCATTGAAGTCGATTCTCACTTTGTGTTGATTGAAAATTTTCAAAGTCTATCTTCCTCATTTAAAGTCGAATTTCAACATATCTCATATATTTGAATGAGTTCGCATCTAACTTTATCAGATATCGTCGATTTACATTCATTGAAGCCCATTGAGGTCGATTGTCACTTTGTGTTTATTGAAAATTTTCAAAGTCTATCTTCCTCATTTGAAGTCGAATTTTAACATTTCTCATATATTTGAATGAGTTTGCATCTAACTTTGTCAGATATCGTCGATTTACATTCATTGAAGCGCATTGAAGTCGATTCTCACTTTGTGTTGATTGAAAATTTTCAAAGTCTATCTTCCTCATTTGAAGTCGAATTTCAACATTTCTCATATATTTGAATGAGTTTGCATCTAACTTTGTCAGATATCGTCGATTTACATTCATTGAAGCCCATTGAAGTCGATTCTCACTTTGTCTTGATTGAAAATTTTCAAAGTCTATCCTCCTCATTTGAAGTCGAATTTCAACATTTCTCATATAATTGAATGAGTTTGCATATAACTTTGTCAGATATCGTCGATTTACATTCATTGAAGCCCATTGAAGTCGATTCTCACTTTGTGTTGATTGAAAATTTTCAAAGTCTATCTTCCTGATTTGAAGTCGAATTTCAACATTTCTCATATATTTGAATGAGTTTGCATCTAACTTTGTCAGATATCGTCGATTTACATTCATTGAAGCCCATTGAAGTCGATTCTCACTTTGTGTTGATTGAAAATTTTCAAAATCTATCTTCCTCATTTGAAGTCGAATTTCAACATTTCTCATATATTTGAATGAGTTTGCATCTAACTTTGTCAGATATCGTCGATTTACATTCATTGAAGCCCATTGAAGTCGATTCTCACTTTGTGTTGATTGAAAATTTCTAAAGTCTATCTTCCTCATTTGGAGTCGAATTTCAACATTTCTCATATATTTGAATGAGTTTGCCTCTAACTTTGTCAGATATCGTCGATTTACATTCATTGAAGCCCATTGAAGTCGATTCTCACTTTGTGTTGATTGAAAATTTTCAAAGTCTATCTTCCTCATTTGAAGTCGAATTTCAACATTTCTCATATATTTGAATGAGTTTGCATCTAACTTTGTCAGATATCGTCGATTTACATTCATTGAAGCCCATTGAAGTCGATTCTCACTTTGTGTTGATTGAAAATTTTCAAAATCTATCTTCCTCATTTGAAGTCGAATTTCAACATTTCTCATATATTTGAATGAGTTTGCATCTAACTTTGTCAGATATCGTCGATTTACATTCATTGAAGCCCATTGAAGTCGATTCTCACTTTGTGTTGATTGAAAATTTCTAAAGTCTATCTTCCTCATTTGGAGTCGAATTTCAACATTTCTCATATATTTGAATGAGTTTGTCTCTAACTTTGTCAGATATCGTCGATTTACATTCATTGAAGCCCATTGAAGTCGATTCTCACTTTGTGTTGATTGAAAATTTTCAAAGTCTATCTTCCTCATTTGAAGTCGAATTTCAACATTTCTCATATATTTGAATGAGTTTGCATCTAACTTTGTCAGATATCGTCGATTTCCATTCATTGAAGCCCATTGAAGTCGATTCTCACTTTGTGTTGATTGAAAATTTTCAAAATCTATCTTCCTCATTTGAAGTCGAATTTCAACATTTCTCATATATTTGAATGAGTTTGCATCTAACTTTGTCAGATATCGTCGATTTACATTCATTGAAGCCCATTGAAGTCGATTCTCACTTTGTGTTGATTGAAAATTTTCAAAGTCTATCTTCCTCATTTGAAGTCGAATTTCAACATTTCTCATATATTTGAATGAGTTTGCATCTAACTTTGTCAGATATCGTCGATTTACATTTATTAAGCCCATCGGGGTCGATTGTCACTTTGTGTTGATTGAAAATTTTCAGTCTATCTTCCTCATTGGAAGTCGAATTTCAACATTTCTTATATATTTGAGTGAGTTCGCATCTGTGTTGATTGAAAATTTCCAAAGTCTATCTTCCTAATTTGAAGACGAATTTCAACATTTCTCATATATTTGAGTGAGTTTGCATCTAACATTGTCAGATATACGCGATTAACATCCATTGAAGCCCATTGAGGTCAACTGTCACTTTGTGTTGATTGAAAATTTTCAAAGTCTATCTTCCTAATTTGAAGTCGAATTTCAACATTTCTCATATATTTGGGTGAGTTTGCATCTAACTTTTTCAGATATAGGCGATTAAGATCCATTGAAGCCCATTGAGGTCAACTGTCATTTTGTGTTGATTGAAAATTTTCAAAGTCTATCTTCCTAATTTGAAGTCGAATTTCAACTTTTCTCATATATTTGAGTGAGTTTGCATCTAACTTTGTCAGATATCGTCGATTAACTTCCACTGAAGCCCTTTGAGGTCAACTGTCACTTTGTGTTGATTGAAAATTTTCAAAGTGTATCTTCCTAATTTGAAGTCGAATTTCAACATTTCTCATATATTCGAGTGAGTTCGCATCTATCTTTGTCAGATATACGCGATTAACATCCATTGAAGCCCATTGAGGTCGACTGTCACTTTGTGTTGATTGAAAATTTTCAAAGTCTATCTTCCTAATTTGAAGTCGAATTTCAACTTTTCTCATATATTTGAGTGAGTTTGCATCTAACTTTGTCAGATATCGTCGATTAACTTCCACTGAAGCCCTTTGAGGTCAACTGTCACTTTGTGTTGATTGAAAATTTTCAAAGTGTATCTTCCTAATTTGAAGTCGAATTTCAACATTTCTCATATATTCGAGTGAGTTCGCATCTAACTTTGTCAGATATACGCGATTAACATCCATTGAAGCCCATTGAGGTCGACTGTCACTTTGTGTTGATTGAAAATTTTCAAAGTCTATCTTCCTCATTTGAAGTCGAATTTCAACATTTCTCATATATTTGAATGAGTTTGCATCTAACTTTGTCAGATATCGTCGATTTACATTCATTGAAGCCCATTGAAGTCGATTCTCACTTTGTGTTGATTGAAAATTCTCAAAGTCTATCTTCCTCATTTAAAGTCGAATTTCAACATATCTCATATATTTGAATGAGTTCGCATCTAACTTTATCAGATATCGTCGATTTACATTCATTGAAGCCCATTGAGGTCGATTGTCACTTTGTGTTTATTGAAAATTTTCAAAGTCTATCTTCCTCATTTGAAGTCGAATTTTAACATTTCTCATATATTTGAATGAGTTTGCATCTAACTTTGTCAGATATCGTCGATTTACATTCATTGAAGCCCATTGAAGTCGATTCTCACTTTGTGTTGATTGAAAATTTTCAAAGTCTATCTTCCTCATTTGAAGTCGAATTTCAACATTTCTCATATATTTGAATGAGTTTGCATCTTACTTTGTCAGATATCTTCGATTTACATTCATTGAAGCCCATTGAAGTCGATTCTCACTTTGTGTTGATTGAAAATTTTCAAAGTCTATCTTCCTCATTTGAAGTCGAATTTCAACATTTCTCATATAATTGAATGAGTTTGCATCTAACTTTGTCAGATATCGTCGATTTACAATCATTGAAGCCCATTGAAGTCGATTCTCACTTTGTGTTGATTGAAAATTCTCAAAGTCTATCTTCCTCATTTAAAGTCGAATTTCAACATATCTCATATATTTGAATGAGTTCGCATCTAACTTTATCAGATATCGTCGATTTACATTCATTGAAGCCCATTGAGGTCGATTGTCACTTTGTGTTTATTGAAAATTTTCAAAGTCTATCTTTCTCATTTGAAGTCGAATTTTAACATTTCTCATATATTTGAATGAGTTTGCATCTAACTTTGTCAGATATCGTCGATTTACATTCATTGAAGCCCATTGAAGTCGATTCTCACTTTGTGTTGATTGAAAATTTTCAAAGTCTATCTTCCTCATTTGAAGTCGAATTTCAACATTTCTCATATATTTGAATGAGTTTGCATCTAACTTTGTCAGATATCTTCGATTTACATTCATTGAAGCCCATTGAAGTCGATTCTCACTTTGTGTTGATTGAAAATTTTCAAAGTCTATCTTCCTCATTTGAAGTCGAATTTCAACATTTCTCATATAATTGAATGAGTTTGCATATAACTTTGTCAGATATCGTCGATTTACATTCATTGAAGCCCATTGAAGTCGATTCTCACTTTGTGTTGATTGAAAATTTTCAAAGTCTATCTTCCTCATTTGAAGTCGAATTTCAACATTTCTCATATATTTGAATGAGTTTGCATCTAACTTTGTCAGATATCGTCGATTTACATTCATTGAAGCCCATTGAAGTCGATTCTCACTTTGTGTTGATTGAAAATTTTCAAAGTCTATCTTCCTCATTTGAAGTCGAATTTCAACATTTCTCATATATTTGAATGAGTTTGCATCTAACTTTGTCAGATATCGTCGATTTACATTCATTGAAGGCCATTGAAGTCGATTCTCACTTTGTGTTGATTGAAAATTTTCAAAGTCTATCTTCCTCATTTGAAGTCGAATTTCAACATTTCTCATATATTTGAATGAGTTTGCATCTAACTTTGTCAGATATCGTCGATTTACATTCATTGAAGCCCATTGAAGTCGATTCTCACTTTGTGTTGATTGAAAATTTTCAAACTCTATCTTCCTCATTTGAAGTCGAATTTCAACATATCTCATATATTTGAATGAGTTCGCATCTAACTTTATCAGATATCGTCGATTTACATTCATTGAAGCCCATTGAGGTCGATTGTCACTTTGTGTTTATTGAAAATTTTCAAAGTCTATCTTCCTCATTTGAAGTCGAATTTTAACATTTCTCATATATTTGAATGAGTTTGCATCTAACTTTGTCAGATATCGTCGATTTACATTCATTGAAGCCCATTGAAGTCGATTCTCACTTTGTGTTGATTGAAAATTTTCAAAGTCTATCTTCCTCATTTGAAGTCGAATTTCAACATTTCTCATATATTTGAGTGAGTTTGCATCTAACTTTGTCAGATATACGCGATTAACATCCATTGAAGCCCATTGAGGTCAACTGTCACTTTGTGTTGATTGAAAATTTTCGAAGTCTATCTTGCTAATTTGAAGTCGAATTTCAACATTTCTTATATATTGGAGTGAGTTTGCATCTAACTTTGTCAGATATCGTCAATTAACATCCATTGAAGCCCATTGAGGTCGACTGTCACTTTGTGTTGATTAAAAATTTTCAAAGTCTATCTTCCTAATTTGAAGTCGAATTTCAACATTTCTCATATATTTGAGTGAGTTTGCATCTAACTTTGTCAGATATCGTCGATTAACATCCATTGAAGCACATTGAGGTCGATTGTCAATTTGTGTTGATTGAAAATTTTCAAAGTCTATCTTCCTAATTTGAAGACGAATTTCAACATTTCTCATATATTTGAGTGAGTTCGCATCTAACTTTGTCAGATATACGCGATTAACATCCATTGAAGCCCATTGAGGTCAACTGTCACTTTGTGTTGATTGAAAATTTTCGAAGTCTATCTTGCTAATTTGAAGTCGAATTTCAACATTTCTTATATATTGGAGTGAGTTTGCATCTAACTTTGTCAGATATCGTCAATTAACATCCATTGAAGCCCATTGAGGTAGACTGTCACTTTGTGTTGATTGAAAATTTTCAAAGTCTATCTTCCTAATTTGAAGTCGAATTTCAACATTTCTCATATATTTGAGTGAGTTTGCATCTAACTTTGTCAGATATCGTCGATTAACATCCATTGAAGCACATTGAGGTCGATTGTCAATTTGTGTTGATTGAAAATTTTCAGTCTATCTTCCTAATTTGAAGACGAATTTCAACATTTCTCATATATTTGAGTGAGTTTGCATCTAACTTTGTCAGATATACGCGATTAACATCCATTGAAGCCCATTGAGGTCAACTGTCACTTTGTGTTGATTGAAAATTTTCAAAGTCTATCTTCCTAATTTGAAGTCGAATTTCAACATTTCTCATATATTTGAGTGAGTTTGCATCTAACTTTGTCAGATATAGGCGATTAACATCCATTGAAGCCCATTGAGGTAGACTGTCACTTTGTGTTGATTGAAAATTTTCAAAGTCTATCTTCCTAATTTGAAGTCGAATTTCAACATTTCTCATATATTTGAGTGAGTTTGCATCTAACTTTGTCAGATATCGTCGATTAACATCCATTGAAGCACATTGAGGTCGATTGTCAAATTGTGTTGATTGAAAATTTTCAAAGTCTATCTTCCTAATTTGAAGACGAATTTCAACATTTCTCATATATTTGAGTGAGTTTGCATCTAACTTTGTCAGATATACGCGATTAACATCCATTGAAGCCCATTGAGGTCAACTGTAACTTTGTGTTGATTGAAAATTTTCAAAGTCTATCTTCCTAATTTGAAGTCGAATTTCAACATTTCTCATATATTCGAGTGAGTTTGCATCTAACTTTGTCAGATATACGCGATTAACATCCATTGAAGCCCATTGAGGTCGACTGTCACTTTGTGTTGATTGAAAATTTTCAAAGTCTATCTTCCTAATTTGAAGTCGAATTTCAACATTTCTCATATATTTGAGTGAGTTTGCATCTAACTTTGTCAGATATCGTCGATTAACATCCATTGAAGCACATTGAGGTCGATTGTCAATTTGTGTTGATTGAAAATTTTCAAAGTCTATCTTCCTAATTTGGAGACGAATTTCAACATTTCTCATATATTTGAGTGAGTTCGCATCTAACTTTGTCAGATATACGCGATTAACATCCATTGAAGCCCATTGAGGTCAACTGTCACTTTGTGTTGATTGAAAACAACACAAAGTGAGAATCGACTTCAATGGGCTTCAATGAATGTAAATCTACGATATCTGACAAAGTTAGATGCAAACTCATTCAAATATATGAGAAATGTTGAAATTCGACTTCAAATTAGGAAGATAGACTTTGAAAATTTTTAATCAACACAAAGTGGCAGTCGACCTCAATGGGCTTCAATGGATGTTAATCGCGTATATCTGACAAAGTTAGATGCAAACTCATTCAAATATATGAGAAATGTTGAATTTCGACTTCAAATGAGGAAGATAGACTTTGAAAATTTTCAATCAACACAAAGTAAGAATCGACTTCAATGGGCTTCAATGAATGTAAATCGACGATATCTGACAAAGTTAGATGCAAACTCATTCAAATATATGAGAAATGTTGAATTTCGACTTCAAATGAGGAAGATAGACTTTGAAAATTTTCAATCAACACAAAGTGAGATTCGACTTCAATGGGATTCAATGAATGTAAATCGACGATATCTGACAAAGTTAGATGCAAACTCATTCAAATATATGAGAAATGTTAAAATTCGACTTCAAATGAGGAAGATAGACTTTGGAAATTTTCAATCAACACAAAGTGAGAATCGACTTCAATGGGCTTCAATAAATGTAAATCGACGATATCTGATGAAGTTAGATGCGAACTCATTCAAATATATGAGAAATGTTGAAATTCGACTTCAAATGAGGAAGATAGACTTTGAAAATTTTCAATCAACACAAAGTGAGAATCGACTTCAATGGGCTTCAATGAATGTAAATCGACGATATCTGACAAAGTTAGATGCAAACTCATTCAAATATATGAGAAATGTTAAAATTCGACTTCAAATGAGGAAGATAGACTTTGAAAATTTTTAATCAACACAAAGTGACAATCGACCTCAATGGGCTTCAATAAATGTAAATCGACGATATCTGATGAAGTTAGATGCGAACTCATTCAAATATATGAGAAATGTTGAAATTCGACTTCAAATGAGGAAGATAGACTTTGAAAATTTTCAATCAACACAAAGTGAGAATCGACTTCAATGGGCTTCAATGAATGTAAATCGACGATATCTGACAAAGTTAGATGCAAACTCATTCAAATATATGAGAAATGTTGAAATTCGACTTCAAATGAGGAAGATAGACTTTTAAAAATTTTCAATCAACCAAAGTGAGAATCGACTTCAATGGGCTTCAATGAATGTAAATCGACGATATCTGACAAAGTTAGATGCAAACTCATTCAAATATATGAGAAATGTTGAATTTCGACTTCAAATGAGGAAGATAGTCTTTGAAAATTTTCAATCAACACAAATTGACAGTTGACCTCAATGGGCTTCAATGGATGTTAATAGCGTATATCTGACAAAGTTAGATGCAAACTCACTCAAATATATGAGAAATGTTGAAATTCGTCTTCAAATTAGGAAGATAGACTTTGAAAATTTTCAATCAACACAAAATGACAATCGACTTCAATGTGCTTCAATGAATGTTATTCGACGATATCTGACAAAGTTAGATGCAAACTCATTCAAATATATGAGAAATGTTGAATTTCGACTTCAAATGAGGAAGATAGACTTTGAAAATTTTCAATCAACACAAAGTGACAGTCGACCTCAATGGGCTTCAATGGATGTTAATCGCGTATATCTGACAAAGTTAGATGCAAACTCACTCGAATATATGAGAAATGTTGAAATTCGACTTCAAATTAGGAAGATAGACTTTGAAAATTTTTAATCAACACAAAGTGGCAGTCGACCTCAATGGGCTTCAATGGATGTTAATCGCGTATATCTGACAAAGTTAGATGCAAACTCATTCAAATATATGAGAAATGTTGAATTTCGACTTCAAATGAGGAAGATAGACTTTGAAAATTTTCAATCAACACAAAGTGAGATTCGACTTCAATGGGATTCAATGAATGTAAATCGACGATATCTGACAAAGTTAGATGCAAACTCATTCAAATATATGAGAAATGTTGAAATTCGACTTCAAATGAGGAAGATAGACTTTGGAAATTTTCAATCAACACAAAGTGAGAATCGACTTCAATGGGCTTCAATGAATGTAAATCGACGATATCTGACAAAGTTAGATGCAAACTCATTCAAATACATGAGAAATGTTAAAATTCGACTTCAAATGAGGAAGATAGACTTTGAAAATTTTTAATCAACACAAAGTGACAATCGACCTCAATGGGCTTCAATAAATGTAAATCGACGATATCTGATGAAGTTAGATGCGAACTCATTCAAATATATGAGAAATGTTGAAATTCGACTTCAAATGAGGAAGATAGACTTTGAAAATTTTCAATCAACACAAAGTGAGAATCGACTTCAATGGGCTTCAATGAATGTAAATCGACGATAACTGATGAAGTTAGATGCGAACTCATTCAAATATATGAGAAATGTTGAAATTCGACTTCAAATGAGGAAGATAGACTTTGAAAATTTTCAATCAACACAAAGTGAGAATCGACTTCAATGGGCTTCAATGAATGTAAATCGACGATATCTGACAAAGTTAGATGCAAACTCATTCAAATATATGAGAAATGTTGAAATTCGACTTCAAATGAGGAAGATAGACTTTGAAAATTTTCAATCAACCAAAGTGAGAATCGACTTCAATGGGCTTCAATGAATGTAAATCGACGATATCTGACAAAGTTAGATGCAAACTCACTCAAATATATGAGAAATGTTGAATTTCGACTTCAAATGAGGAAGATAGACTTTGAAAATTTTCAATCAACACAAATTGACAGTCGACCTCAATGGGCTTCAATGGATGTTAATTGCCGATATCTGACAAAGTTAGATGCAAACTCACTCCAATATATAAGAAATGTTGAAATTCGACTTCAAATTAGGAAGATAGACTTCGAAAATTTTCAATCAACACAAAGTGACAGTTGACTTCAATGGGCTTCAATGGATGTTAATCGCCTATATCTGACAAAGTTAGATGCAAACTCACTCAAATATATGAGAAATGTTGGAATTCGACTTCAAATTAAGAAGATAGACTTTGAAAATTTTCAATCAACACAAAGTGACAGTTGACCTCAATGGGCTTCAATGGATGTTAATCGCGTATATCTGACAAAGTTAGATGCAAACTCACTCAAATATATGAGAAATGTTGAAATTCGTCTTCAAATTAGGAAGATAGACTGAAAATTTTCAATCAACACAAAGTGACAGTCGACCTCAATTGGATTCAGTGGATGTTAATCGACGATATCTGACAAAGTTAGATGCAAACTCTCCCAAATATATAAGAAATGTTGAAATGCGACTCCAAATTAGGAAGATAGACAATTTTCAATCAACACAAATTGACAGTTGACCTCAATGGGCTTCAATGGATGTTAATCGCGTATATCTGACAAAGGTAGATGCAAAATCACTCAAATATATGAGAAATGTTGAAATTCGACTTCAAATTAGGAAGATAGACTTTGAAAATTTTCAATCAACACAAAATGACAATCGACTTCAATGTGCTTCAATGAATGTTATTCGACGATATCTGACAAAGTTAGATGCAAACTCACTCAAATATATGAGAAATGTTGAAATTCGACTTCAAATTAGGAAGATAGACTTTGAAAATTTTCAATCAACACAAATTGACAATCGACCTCAATGTGCTTCAATGGATGTTAATCGACGATATCTGACAAAGTTAGATGCAAACTCACTCAAATATATGAGAAATGTTGGAATTCGACTTCAAATTAGGAAGATAGACTTCGAAAATTTTCAATCAACACAAAGTAACAGTCGACCTCAATGGGCTTCAATGGATGTTAATCGCGAATATCTGACAAAGTTAGATGCAAACTCACTCGAATATATGAGAAATGTTGAAATTCGACTTCAAATTAGGAAGATAGACTTTAAAATTTTCAATCAACACAAAGTGAGAATCGACTTCAATGGGCTTCAATGAATGTAAATCGACGATATCTGACAAAGTTAGATGCAAACTCATTCAAATATATGAGAAATGTTGAAATTCGACTTCAAATGAGGAAGATAGACTTTGAAAATTTGCAATCAACACAAAGTGAGAATCGACTTCAATGGGCTTCAATGAATGTAAATCGACGATATCTGACAAAGTTAGATGCAAACTCATTCAAATATATGAGAAATGTTGAAATTCGACTTCAAATGAGGAAGATAGACTTTGAAAATTCTCAATCAACACAAAGTGAGAATCGACTTCAATGGGCTTCAATGAATGTAAATCGACGATATCTGACAAAGTTAGATGCAAACTCATTCAAATATATGAGAAATGTTAAAATTCTACTTCAAATGAGGAAGATAGACTTTGAAAATTTTCAATGAACACAAAGTGACAATCGACCTCAATGGGCTTCAATAAATGTAAATCGACGATATCTGATGAAGTTAGATGCGAACTCATTCAAATATATGAGAAATGTTGAAATTCGACTTCAAATGAGGAAGATAGACTTTGAAAATTTTCAATCAACACAAAGTGAGAATCGACTTCAATGGGCTTCAATAAATGTAAATCGACGATATCTGATGAAGTTAGATGCGAACTCATTCAAATATATGAGAAATGTTGAAATTCGACTTCAAATGAGGAAGATAGACTTTGAAAATTTTCAATCAACACAAAGTGAGAATCGACTTCAATGGGCTTCAATGAATGTAAATCGACGATATCTGACAAAGTTAGATGCAAACTCATTCAAATATATGAGAAATGTTGAAATTCGACTTCAAATGAGGAAGATAGACTTTGAAAATTTTCAATCAACCAAAGTGAGAATCGACTTCAATGGGCTTCAATGAATGTAAATCGACGATATCTGACAAAGTTAGATGCAAACTCACTCAAATATATGAGAAATGTTGAATTTCGACTTCAAATGAGGAAGATAGACTTTGAAAATTTTCAATCAACACAAATTGACAGTCGACCTCAATGGGCTTCAATGGATGTTAATTGCCGATATCTGACAAAGTTAGATGCAAACTCACTCCAATATATAAGAAATGTTGAAATTCGACTTCAAATTAGGAAGATAGACTTCGAAAATTTTCAATCAACACAAAGTAACAGTCGACCTCAATGGGCTTCAATGGATGTTAATCGCGAATATCTGACAAAGTTAGATGCAAACTCACTCGAATATATGAGAAATGTTGAAATTCGACTTCAAATTAGGAAGATAGACTTTGAAAATTTTCAATCAACACAAAGTGACAGTCGACCTCAATGGGCTTCAATGGATGTTAATCGCGTATATCTGACAAAGTTAGATGCAAACTCACTCCAATATATAAGAAAGGTTGAAATTCGACTTCAAATTAGGAAGATAGACTTCGAAAATTTTCAATCAACACAAAGTAACAGTCGACCTCAATGGGCTTCAATGGATGTTAATCGCGAATATCTGACAAAGTTAGATGCAAACTCTCCCAAATATATAAGAATTGTTGAAATGCGACTCCAAATTAGGAAGATAGACAATTTTCAATCAACACAAATTGACAGTTGACCTCAATGGGCTTCAATGGATGTTAATCGCGTATATCTGACAAAGTTAGATGCAAAATCACTCAAATATATGAGAAATGTTGAAATTCGTCTTCAAATTAGGAAGATAGACTTTGAAAATTTTCAATCAACACAAAATGACAATCGACTTCAATGTGCTTCAATGAATGTTATTCGACGATATCTGAAAAAGTTAGATGCAAACTCACTCAAATATATGAGAAATGTTGAAATTCGACTTCAAATTAGGAAGATAGACTTTGAAAATTTTCAATCAACACAAATTGACAATCGACCTCAATGTGCTTCAATGGATGTTAATCGACGATATCTGACAAAGTTAGATGCAAACTCACTCAAATATATGAGAAATGTTGGAATTCGACTTCAAATTAGGAAGATAGACTTCGAAAATTTTCAATCAACACAAAGTAACAGTCGACCTCAATGGGCTTCAATGGATGTTAATCGCGAATATCTGACAAAGTTAGATGCAAACTCACTCGAATATATGAGAAATGTTGAAATTCGACTTCAAATTAGGAAGATAGACTTTGAAAATTTTCAATCAACACAAAGTGACAGTCGACCTCAATGGGCTTCAATGGATGTTAATCGCGTATATCTGACAAAGTTAGATGCAAACTCACTCCAATATATAAGAAAGGTTGAAATTCGACTTCAAATTAGGAAGATAGACTTCGAAAATTTTTAATCAACACAAAGTGACAATCGACCTCAATGGACTTCAATGGATGTTAATCGACGATATCTGACCAAGTTAGATGCGAACTCACTCAAATATATGAGAAATGTTGAAATTCGACTTCAAATTAGGAAGATAGACTTTGAAATTTTTCAATCAACACAAATTGACAATCGACCTCAATGTGCTTCAATGGATGTTAATCGACGATATCTGACAAAGTTAGATGCAAACTCACTCAAATATATGAGAAATGTTGGAATTCGACTTCAAATTAGGAAGATAGACTTCGAAAATTTTCAATCAACACAAAGTAACAGTCGACCTCAATGGGCTTCAATGGATGTTAATCGCGAATATCTGACAAAGTTAGATGCAAACTCACTCGAATATATGAGAAATGTTGAAATTCGACTTCAAATTAGGAAGATAGACTTTGAAAAATTTCAATCAACACAAAGTGACAGTCGACCTCAATGGGCTTCAATGGATGTTAATCGCGTATATCTGACAAAGTTAGATGCAAACTCACTCCAATATATAAGAAAGGTTGAAATTCGACTTCAAATTAGGAAGATAGACTTTGAAAATTTTTAATCAACACAAAGTGACAATCGACCTCAATGGACTTCAATGGATGTTAATCGACGATATCTGACCAAGTTAGATGCGAACTCACTCAAATATATAAGAAATGTTGAAATTCGACTTCAAATTAGAAAGATAGACTTCGAATTTTTTTAATCAACACAAAGTGACAGTTGACCTCAATGGGCTTCAATGGATCTTAATCGCCTATATCTGACAAAGTTAGATGCAAACTCACTCAAATATATGAGAAATGTTGAAATTCGACTTCAAATTAGGAAGATAGACTTTGAAAATTTTCAATCAACACAAATTGACAATCGACCTCAATGTGCTTCAATGGATGTTAATCGACGATATCTGACAAAGTTAGATGCAAACTCACTCAAATATATGAGAAATGTTGGAATTCGACTTCAAATTAGGAAGATAGACTTCGAAAATTTTCAATCAACACAAAGTAACAGTCGACCTCAATGGGCTTCAATGGATGTTAATCGCGAATATCTGACAAAGTTAGATGCAAACTCACTCGAATATATGAGAAATGTTGAAATTCGACTTCAAATTAGGAAGATAGACTTTGAAAATTTTCAATCAACACAAAGTGACAGTCGACCTCAATGGGCTTCAATGGATGTTAATCGCGTATATCTGACAAAGTTAGATGCAAACTCACTCCAATATATAAGAAAGGTTGAAATTCGACTTCAAATTAGGAAGATAGACTTCGAAAATTTTTAATCAACACAAAGTGACAATCGACCTCAATGGACTTCAATGGATGTTAATCGACGATATCTGACCAAGTTAGATGCGAACTCACTCAAATATATGAGAAATGTTGAAATTCGACTTCAAATTAGGAAGATAGACTTTGAAATTTTTCAATCAACACAAATTGACAATCGACCTCAATGTGCTTCAATGGATGTTAATCGACGATATCTGACAAAGTTAGATGCAAACTCACTCAAATATATGAGAAATGTTGGAATTCGACTTCAAATTAGGAAGATAGACTTCGAAAATTTTCAATCAACACAAAGTAACAGTCGACCTCAATGGGCTTCAATGGATGTTAATCGCGAATATCTGACAAAGTTAGATGCAAACTCACTCGAATATATGAGAAATGTTGAAATTCGACTTCAAATTAGGAAGATAGACTTTGAAAATTTTCAATCAACACAAAGTGACAGTCGACCTCAATGGGCTTCAATGGATGTTAATCGCGTATATCTGACAAAGTTAGATGCAAACTCAATCCAATATATAAGAAAGGTTGAAATTCGACTTCAAATTAGGAAGATAGACTTTGAAAATTTTTAATCAACACAAAGTGACAATCGACCTCAATGGACTTCAATGGATGTTAATCGACGATATCTGACCAAGTTAGATGCGAACTCACTCAAATATATAAGAAATGTTGAAATTAGACTTCAAATTAGGAAGATAGACTTTGAAAATTTTTAATCAACACAAAGTGACAATCGACCTCAATGGACTTCAATGGATGTTAATCGACGATATCTAACAAAGTTAGATGCGAACTCACTCAATTATAGAAGAAATGTTGAAATTCGACTTCAAATTAGGAAGATAGACTTCGAAAATTTTTAATCAACACAAAGTGACAGTTGACCTCAATGGGCTTCAATGGATGTTAATCGCGTATATCTGACAAAGTTAGATGCAAACTCACTCAAATATATGAGAAATGTTGAAATTCGACTTCAAATTAGGAAGATAGACTTTGAAAATTTTCAATCAACACAAAGTGACAGTCGACCTCAATGGGCTTCAATGGATGTTAATTGACGATATCTGACAAAGTTAGATGCAAACTCACTCCAATATATAAGAAATGTTGAAATTCGACTTCAAATTAGGAAGATAGACTTCGAAAATTTTCAATCAACACAAAGTGACAGTTGACCTCAATGGGCTTCAATGGATGTTAATCGCGTATATCTGACAAAGTTAGATGCAAACTCACTCAAATATATGAGAAATGTTGAAATTCGTCTTCAAATTAGGAAGATAGACTTTGAAAATTTTCAATCAACACAAATTGACAATCGACCTCAATGTGCTTCAATGGATGTTAATCGACGATATCTGACAAAGTTAGATGCAAACTCACTCAAATATATGAGAAATGTTGAAATTCGACTTCAAATTAGGAAGATAGACTTTGAAAATTTTCAATCAACACAAAGTGACAGTCGACCTCAATGGGCTTCAATGGATGTTAATCGCGTATATCTGACAAAGTTAGATGCAAACTCACTCGAATATATGAGAAATGTTGAAATTCGACTTCAAATTAGGAAGATAGACTTTGAAAATTTTCAATCAACACAAATTGACAGTTGACCTCAATGGGCTTCAATGGATGTTAATCGCGTATATCTGACAAAGTTAGATGCAAACTCACTCAAATATATGAGAAATGTTGAAATTCGTCTTCAAATTAGGAAGATAGACTTTGAAAATTTTCAATCAACACAAAATGACAATCGACTTCAATGTGCTTCAATGAATGTTATTCGACGATATCTGACAAAGTTAGATGCAAACTCACTCAAATATATGAGAAATGTTGAAATTCGACTTCAAATTAGGAAGATAGACTTTGAAAATTTTCAATCAACACAAATTGACAATCGACCTCAATGTGCTTCAATGGATGTTAATCGACGATATCTGACAAAGTTAGATGCAAACTCACTCAAATATATGAGAAATGTTGGAATTCGACTTCAAATTAGGAAGATAGACTTCGAAAATTTTCAATCAACACAAAGTGACAGTCGACCTCAATGGGCTTCAATGGATGTTAATCGCGTATATCTGACAAAGTTAGATGCAAACTCACTCGAATATATGAGAAATGTTGAAATTCGACTTCAAATTAGGAAGATAGACTTTGAAAATTTTCAATCAACACAAAGTGACAGTCGACCTCAATGGGCTTCAATGGATGTTAATCGCGTATATCTGACAAAGTTAGATGCAAACTCACTCCAATATATAAGAAAGGTTGAAATTCGACTTCAAATTAGGAAGATAGACTTTGAAAATTTTTAATCAACACAAAGTGACAATCGACCTCAATGGACTTCAATGGATGTTAATCGACGATATCTGACCAAGTTAGATGCGAACTCACTCAAATATATGAGAAATGTTGAAATTCGACTTCAAATTAGGAAGATAGACTTTGAAAATTTTCAATCAACACAAATTGACAATCGACCTCAATGTGCTTCAATGGATGTTAATCGACGATATCTGACAAAGTTAGATGCAAACTCACTCAAATATATGAGAAATGTTGGAATTCGACTTCAAATTAGGAAGATAGACTTTGAAAATTTTTAATCAACACAAAGTGACAATCGACCTCAATGGACTTCAATGGATGTTAATCGACGATATCTGACAAAGTTAGATGCAAACTCACTCAAATATATGAGAAATGTTGAAATTCGACTTCAAATTAGGAAGATAGACTTTGAAAATTTTCAATCAACACAAAGTGACAGTCGACCTCAATGGGCTTCAATGGATGTTAATTGACGATATCTGACAAAGTTAGATGCAAACTCACTCCAATATATAAGAAATGTTGAAATTCGACTCCAAATTAGGAAGATAGACAATTTTCAATCAACACAAAGTGACAGTTGACCTCAATGGGCTTCAATGGATGTTAATCGCGTATATCTGACAAAGTTAGATGCAAACTCACTCAAATATATGAGAAATGTTGAAATTCGTCTTCAAATTAGGAAGATAGACTTTGAAAATTTTCAATCAACACAAATTGACAATCGACCTCAATGTGCTTCAATGGATGTTAATCGACGATATCTGACAAAGTTAGATGCAAACTCACTCAAATATATGAGAAATGTTGAAATTCGACTTCAAATTAGGAAGATAGACTTTGAAAATTTTCAATCAACACAAAGTGACAGTCGACCTCAATGGGCTTCAATGGATGTTAATCGCGTATATCTGACAAAGTTAGATGCAAACTCACTCGAATATATGAGAAATGTTGAAATTCGACTTCAAATTAGGAAGATAGACTTTGAAAATTTTCAATCAACACAAATTGACAGTTGACCTCAATGGGCTTCAATGGATGTTAATCGCGTATATCTGACAAAGTTAGATGCAAACTCACTCAAATATATGAGAAATGTTGAAATTCGTCTACAAATTAGGAAGATAGACTTTGAAAATTTCCAATCAACACAAATTGACAGTCGACCTCAATGGGCTTCAATGGATGTTAATTGACGATATCTGACAAAGTTAGATGCAAACTCACTCCAATATATAAGAAATGTTGAAATTCGACTTCAAATTAGGAAGATAGACTTCGAAAATTTTCAATCAACACAAATTGACAGTTGACCTCAATGGGCTTCAATGGATGTTAATCGCGTATATCTGACAAAGTTAGATGCAAACTCACTCGAATATATGAGAAATGTTGAAATTCGACTTCAAATTAGGAAGATAGACTTTGAAAATTTTCAATCAACACAAAGTGACAGTCGACCTCAATGGGCTTCAATTGATGTTAATTGACGATATCTGACAAAGTTAGATGCAAACTCACTCCAATATATAAGAAATGTTGAAATTCGACTTCAAATTAGGAAGATAGACTTCGAAAATTTTCAATCAACACAAAGTGACAGTTGACCTCAATGGGCTTCAATGGATGTTAATCGCGTATATCTGACAAAGTTAGATGCAAACTCACTCAAATATATGAGAAATGTTGAAATTCGTCTTCAAATTAGGAAGATAGACTTTGAAAATTTTCAATCAACACAAATTGACAATCGACCTCAATGTGCTTCAATGGATGTTAATCGACGATATCTGACAAAGTTAGATGCAAACTCACTCAAATATATGAGAAATGTTGAAATTCGACTTCAAATTAGGAAGATAGACTTTGAAAATTTTCAATCAACACAAAGTGACAGTCGACCTCAATGGGCTTCAATGGATGTTAATCGCGTATATCTGACAAAGTTAGATGCAAACTCACTCGAATATATGAGAAATGTTGAAATTCGACTTCAAATTAGGAAGATAGACTTTGAAAATTTTCAATCAACACAAATTGACAGTTGACCTCAATGGGCTTCAATGGATGTTAATCGCGTATATCTGACAAAGTTAGATGCAAACTCATTCAAATATATGAGAAATGTTGAAATTCGTCTTCAAATTAGGAAGATAGACTTTGAAAATTTTCAATCAACACAAATTGACAATCGACCTCAATGTGCTTCAATGGATGTTAATCGACGATATCTGACAAAGTTAGATGCAAACTCACTCAAATATATGAGAAATGTTGAAATTCGACTTCAAATTAGGAAGATAGACTTTGAAAATTTTCAATCAACACAAATTGACAATCGACCTCAATGTGCTTCAATGGATGTTAATCGACGATATCTGACAAAGTTAGATGCAAACTCACTCAAATATATGAGAAATGTTGGAATTCGACTTCAAATTAGGAAGATAGACTTCGAAAATTTTCAATCAACACAAAGTGACAGTCGACCTCAATGGGCTTCAATGGATGTTAATCGCGTATATCTGACAAAGTTAGATGCAAACTCACTCGAATATATGAGAAATGTTGAAATTCGACTTCAAATTAGGAAGATAGACTTTGAAAATTTTCAATCAACACAAAGTGACAGTCGACCTCAATGGGCTTCAATGGATGTTAATCGCGTATATCTGACAAAGTTAGATGCAAACTCACTCCAATATATAAGAAAGGTTGAAATTCGACTTCAAATTAGGAAGATAGACTTTGAAAATTTTTAATCAACACAAAGTGACAATCGACCTCAATGGACTTCAATGGATGTTAATCGACGATATCTGACCTAGTTAGATGCGAACTCACTCAAATATATGAGAAATGTTGAAATTCGACTTCAAATTAGGAAGATAGACTTTGAAAATTTTCAATCAACACAAATTGACAATCGACCTCAATGTGCTTCAATGGATGTTAATCGACGATATCTGACAAAGTTAGATGCAAACTCACTCAAATATATGAGAAATGTTGGAATTCGACTTCAAATTAGGAAGATAGACTTTGAAAATTTTTAATCAACACAAAGTGACAATCGACCTCAATGGACTTCAATGGATGTTAATCGACGATATCTGACAAAGTTAGATGCAAACTCACTCAAATATATGAGAAATGTTGAAATTCGACTTCAAATTAGGAAGATAGACTTTGAAAATTTTCAATCAACACAAAGTGACAGTCGACCTCAATGGGCTTCAATGGATGTTAATTGACGATATCTGACAAAGTTAGATGCAAACTCACTCCAATATATAAGAAATGTTGAAATTTGACTCCAAATTAGGAAGATAGACAATTTTCAATCAACACAAAGTGACAGTTGACCTCAATGGGCTTCAATGGATGTTAATCGCGTATATCTGACAAAGTTAGATGCAAACTCACTCAAATATATGAGAAATGTTGAAATTCGTCTTCAAATTAGGAAGATAGACTTTGAAAATTTTCAATCAACACAAATTGACAATCGACCTCAATGTGCTTCAATGGATGTTAATCGACGATATCTGACAAAGTTAGATGCAAACTCACTCAAATATATGAGAAATGTTGAAATTCGACTTCAAATTAGGAAGATAGACTTTGAAAATTTTCAATCAACACAAAGTGACAGTCGACCTCAATGGGCTTCAATGGATGTTAATTGACGATATCTGACAAAGTTAGATGCAAACTCACTCCAATATATAAGAAATGTTGAAATTCGACTCCAAATTAGGAAGATAGACAGTTTTCAATCAACACAAAGTGACAGTTGACCTCAATGGGCTTCAATGGATGTTAATTGACGATATCTGACAAAGTTAGATGCAAACTCACTCCAATATATAAGAAATGTTGAAATTCGACTCCAAATTAGGAAGATAGACAATTTTCAATCAACACAAAGTGACAGTTGACCTCAATGGGCTTCAATGGATGTTAATCGCGTATATCTGACAAAGTTAGATGCAAACTCACTCAAATATATGAGAAATGTTGAAATTCGTCTTCAAATTAGGAAGATAGACTTTGAAAATTTTCAATCAACACAAATTGACAATCGACCTCAATGTGCTTCAATGGATGTTAATCGACGATATCTGACAAAGTTAGATGCAAACTCACTCAAATATATGAGAAATGTTGAAATTCGACTTCAAATTAGGAAGATAGACTTTGAAAATTTTCAATCAACACAAAGTGACAGTCGACCTCAATGGGCTTCAATGGATGTTAATCGCGTATATCTGACAAAGTTAGATGCAAACTCACTCGAATATATGAGAAATGTTGAAATTCGACTTCAAATTAGGAAGATAGACTTTGAAAATTTTCAATCAACACAAATTGACAGTTGACCTCAATGGGCTTCAATGGATGTTAATCGCGTATATCTGACAAAGTTAGATGCAAACTCACTCAAATATATGAGAAATGTTGAAATTCGTCTTCAAATTAGGAAGATAGACTTTGAAAATTTCCAATCAACACAAATTGACAGTCGACCTCAATGGGCTTCAATGGATGTTAATTGACGATATCTGACAAAGTTAGATGCAAACTCACTCCAATATATAAGAAATGTTGAAATTCGACTTCAAATTAGGAAGATAGACTTCGAAAATTTTCAATCAACACAAATTGACAGTTGACCTCAATGGGCTTCAATGGATGTTAATCGCGTATATCTGACAAAGTTAGATGCAAACTCACTCGAATATATGAGAAATGTTGAAATTCGACTTCAAATTAGGAAGATAGACTTTGAAAATTTTCAATCAACACAAAGTGACAGTCGACCTCAATGGGCTTCAATTGATGTTAATTGACGATATCTGACAAAGTTAGATGCAAACTCACTCCAATATATAAGAAATGTTGAAATTCGACTTCAAATTAGGAAGATAGACTTCGAAAATTTTCAATCAACACAAAGTGACAGTTGACCTCAATGGGCTTCAATGGATGTTAATCGCGTATATCTGACAAAGTTAGATGCAAACTCACTCAAATATATGAGAAATGTTGAAATTCGTCTTCAAATTAGGAAGATAGACTTTGAAAATTTTCAATCAACACAAATTGACAATCGACCTCAATGTGCTTCAATGGATGTTAATCGACGATATCTGACAAAGTTAGATGCAAACTCACTCAAATATATGAGAAATGTTGAAATTCGACTTCAAATTAGGAAGATAGACTTTGAAAATTTTCAATCAACACAAAGTGACAGTCGACCTCAATGGGCTTCAATGGATGTTAATCGCGTATATCTGACAAAGTTAGATGCAAACTCACTCGAATATATGAGAAATGTTGAAATTCGATTTCAAATTAGGAAGATAGACTTTGAAAATTTTCAATCAACACAAATTGACAGTTGACCTCAATGGGCTTCAATGGATGTTAATCGCGTATATCTGACAAAGTTAGATGCAAACTCACTCAAATATATGAGAAATGTTGAAATTCGTCTTCAAATTAGGAAGATAGACTTTGAAAATTTTCAATCAACACAAATTGACAATCGACCTCAATGTGCTTCAATGGATGTTAATCGACGATATCTGACAAAGTTAGATGCAAACTCACTCAAATATATGAGAAATGTTGAAATTCGACTTCAAATTAGGAAGATAGACTTTGAAAATTTTCAATCAACACAAAGTGACAGTCGACCTCAATGGGCTTCAATGGATGTTAATCGCGTATATCTGACAAAGTTAGATGCAAACTCACTCGAATATATGAGAAATGTTGAAATTCGACTTCAAATTAGGAAGATAGACTTTGAAAATTTTCAATCAACACAAATTGACAGTTGACCTCAATGGACTTCAATGGATGTTAATCGACGATATCTGACAAAGTTAGATGCAAACTCACTCAAATATATGAGAAATGTTGAAATTCGACTTCAAATTAGGAAGATAGACTTTGAAAATTTTCAATCAACACAAAGTGACAGTCGACCTCAATGGGCTTCAATGGATGTTAATCGCGTATATCTGACAAAGTTAGATGCAAACTCACTCCAATATATAAGAAAGGTTGAAATTCGACTTCAAATTAGGAAGATAGACTTTGAAAATTTTTAATCAACACAAAGTGACAATCGACCTCAATGGACTTCAATGGATGTTAATCGACGATATCTGACCAAGTTAGATGCGAACTCACTCAAATATATGAGAAATGTTGAAATTCGACTTCAAAT
This sequence comes from Diorhabda sublineata, assembly GCF_026230105.1. Lineage (NCBI taxonomy): Eukaryota > Metazoa > Arthropoda > Insecta > Coleoptera > Chrysomelidae > Diorhabda > Diorhabda sublineata. The sequence goes on from NC_079483.1 coordinate 1,877,433, forward strand.
TAGGAAGATAGACTTTGAAAATTTTCAATCAACACAAATTGACAATCGACCTCAATGTGCTTCAATGGATGTTAATCGACGATATCTGACAAAGTTAGATGCAAACTCACTCAAATATATGAGAAATGTTGGAATTCGACTTCAAATTAGGAAGATAGACTTTGAAAATTTTTAATCAACACAAAGTGACAATCGACCTCAATGGACTTCAATGGATGTTAATCGACGATATCTGACAAAGTTAGATGCAAACTCACTCAAATATATGAGAAATGTTGAAATTCGACTTCAAATTAGGAAGATAGACTTTGAAAATTTTCAATCAACACAAAGTGACAGTCGACCTCAATGGGCTTCAATGGATGTTAATTGACGATATCTGACAAAGTTAGATGCAAACTCACTCCAATATATAAGAAATGTTGAAATTCGACTTCAAATTAGGAAGATAGACTTCGAAAATTTTCAATCAACACAAAGTGACAGTTGACCTCAATGGGCTTCAATGGATGTTAATCGCGTATATCTGACAAAGTTAGATGCAAACTCACTCAAATATATGAGAAATGTTGAAATTCGTCTTCAAATTAGGAAGATAGACTTTGAAAATTTTCAATCAACACAAATTGACAGTTGACCTCAATGGGCTTCAATGGATGTTAATCGCGTATATCTGACAAAGTTAGATGCAAACTCACTCGAATATATGAGAAATGTTGAAATTCGACTTCAAATTAGGAAGATAGACTTTGAAAATTTTCAATCAACACAAATTGACAGTTGACCTCAATGGGCTTCAATGGATGTTAATCGCGTATATCTGACAAAGTTAGATGCAAACTCACTCAAATATATGAGAAATGTTGAAATTCGTCTTCAAATTAGGAAGATAGACTTTGAAAATTTCCAATCAACACAAATTGACAGTCGACCTCAATGGGCTTCAATGGATGTTAATTGCCGATATCTGACAAAGTTAGATGCAAACTCACTCCAATATATAAGGAATGTTGAAATTCGACTTCAAATTAGGAAGATAGACTTCGAAAATTTTCAATCAACACAAAGTGACAATCGACCTCAATGGACTTCAATGGATGTTAATCGACGATATCTGACAAAGTTAGATGCAAACTCACTCAAATATATGAGAAATGTTGAAATTCGACTTCAAATTAGGAAGATAGACTTTGAAAATTTTCAATCAACACAAAGTGACAGTTGACCTCAATGTGCTTCAATGGATGTTAATCGACGATATCTGACAAAGTTAGATGCAAACTCACTCAAATATATGAGAAATGTTGGAATTCGACTTCAAATTAGGAAGATAGACTTTGAAAATTTTTAATCAACACAAAGTGACAATCGACCTCAATGGACTTCAATGGATGTTAATCGACGATATCTGACAAAGTTAGATGCAAACTCACTCAAATATATGAGAAATGTTGAAATTCGACTTCAAATTAGGAAGATAGACTTTGAAAATTTTCAATCAACACAAAGTGACAGTCGACCTCAATGGGCTTCAATGGATGTTAATTGACGATATCTGACAAAGTTAGATGCAAACACACTCCAATATATAAGAAATGTTGAAATTCGACTTCAAATTAGGAAGATAGACTTCGAAAATTTTCAATCAACACAAAGTGACAGTTGACCTCAATGGGCTTCAATGGATGTTAATCGCGTATATCTGACAAAGTTAGATGCAAACTCACTCAAATATATGAGAAATGTTGAAATTCGTCTTCAAATTAGGAAGATAGACTTTGAAAATTTTCAATCAACACAAATTGACAGTTGACCTCAATGGGCTTCAATGGATGTTAATCGCGTATATCTGACAAAGTTAGATGCAAACTCACTCGAATATATGAGAAATGTTGAAATTCGACTTCAAATTAGGAAGATAGACTTTGAAAATTTTCAATCAACACAAATTGACAGTTGACCTCAATGGGCTTCAATGGATGTTAATCGCGTATATCTGACAAAGTTAGATGCAAACTCACTCAAATATATGAGAAATGTTGAAATTCGTCTTCAAATTAGGAAGATAGACTTTGAAAATTTCCAATCAACACAAATTGACAGTCGACCTCAATGGGCTTCAATGGATGTTAATTGCCGATATCTGACAAAGTTAGATGCAAACTCACTCCAATATATAAGGAATGTTGAAATTCGACTTCAAATTAGGAAGATAGACTTCGAAAATTTTCAATCAACACAAAGTGACAATCGACCTCAATGGACTTCAATGGATGTTAATCGACGATATCTGACAAAGTTAGATGCAAACTCACTCAAATATATGAGAAATGTTGAAATTCGACTTCAAATTAGGAAGATAGACTTTGAAAATTTTCAATCAACACAAAGTGACAGTCGACCTCAATGGGCTTCAATGGATGTTAATTGACGATATCTGACAAAGTTAGATGCAAACTCACTCCAATATATAAGAAATGTTGAAATTCGACTTCAAATTAGGAAGATAGACTTCGAAAATTTTCAATCAACACAAAGTGACAGTTGACCTCAATGGGCTTCAATGGATGTTAATCGCGTATATCTGACAAAGTTAGATGCAAACTCACTCAAATATATGAGAAATGTTGAAATTCGTCTTCAAATTAGGAAGATAGACTTTGAAAATTTTCAATCAACACAAATTGACAGTTGACCTCAATGGGCTTCAATGGATGTTAATCGCGTATATCTGACAAAGTTAGATGCAAACTCACTCGAATATATGAGAAATGTTGAAATTCGACTTCAAATTAGGAAGATAGACTTTGAAAATTTTCAATCAACACAAATTGACAGTTGACCTCAATGGGCTTCAATGGATGTTAATCGCGTATATCTGACAAAGTTAGATGCAAACTCACTCAAATATATGAGAAATGTTGAAATTCGTCTTCAAATTAGGAAGATAGACTTTGAAAATTTCCAATCAACACAAATTGACAGTCGACCTCAATGGGCTTCAATGGATGTTAATTGCCGATATCTGACAAAGTTAGATGCAAACTCACTCCAATATATAAGGAATGTTGAAATTCGACTTCAAATTAGGAAGATAGACTTCGAAAATTTTCAATCAACACAAAGTGACAGTTGACCTCAATGGGCTTCAATGGATGTTAATCGCCTATATCTGACAAAGTTAGATGCAAACTCACTCAAATATATGAGAAATGTTGAAATTCGACTTCAAATTAAGAAGATAGACTTTGAAAATTTTCAATCAACACAAAGTGACAGTTGACCTCAATGGGCTTCAATGGATGTTAATCGCGTATATCTGACAAAGTTAGATGCAAACTCACTCAAATATATGAGAAATGTTGAAATTCGTCTTCAAATTAGAAAGATAGACTGAAAATTTTCAATCAACACAAAGTGACAGTCGACCTCAATTGGCTTCAGTGGATGTTAATCGACGATATCTGACAAAGTTAGATGCAAACTCTCCCAAATATATAAGAAATGTTGAAATGCGACTCCAAATTAGGAAGATAGACAATTTTCAATCAACACAAAGTGACAGTTGACCTCAATGGGCTTCAATGGATGTTAATCGCGTATATCTGACAAAGTTAGATGCAAACTCACTCGAATATATGAGAAATGTTGATATTCGACTTCAAACTAGGAAGATAGACTTTGAAAATTTTCAATCAACACAAATTGACAGTTGACCTCAATGGGCTTCAATGGATGTTAATCGCGTATATCTGACAAAGTTAGATGCAAACTCACTCAAATATATGAGAAATGTTGAAATTCGTCTTCAAATTAGGAAGATAGACTTTGAAAATTTTCAATCAACACAAAGTGACAGTCGACCTCAATGGGCTTCAATGGATGTTAATTGCCGATATCTGACAAAGTTAGATGCAAACTCACTCAAATATATGAGAAATGTTGAAATTCGACTTCAAATTAGGAAGATAGACTTTGAAAATTTTCAATCAACACAAAGTGACAGTCGACCTCAATGGGCTTCAATGGATGTTAATCGCGTATATCTGACAAAGTTAGATGCAAACTCACTCGAATATATGAGAAATGTTGAAATTCGACTTCAAATTAGGAAGATAGACTTTGAAAATTTTCAATCAACACAAATTGACAGTTGACCTCAATGGGCTTCAATGGATGTTAATCGCGTATATCTGACAAAGTTAGATGCAAACTCACTCGAATATATGAGAAATGTTGAAATTCGTCTTCAAATTAGGAAGATAGACTTTGAAAATTTCCAATCAACACAAATTGACAGTCGACCTCAATGGGCTTCAATGGATGTTAATTGCCGATATCTGACAAAGTTAGATGCAAACTCAATCCAATATATAAGAAATGTTGAAATTCGACTTCAAATTAGGAAGATAGACTTCGAAAATTTTCAATCAACACAAAGTGACAGTTGACCTCAATGGGCTTCAATGGATGTTAATCGCGTATATCTGACAAAGTTAGATGCAAACTCACTCAAATATATGAGAAATGTTGAAATTCGTCTTCAAATTAGGAAGATAGACTGAAAATTTTCAATCAACACAAAGTGACAGTCGACCTCAATTGGCTTCAGTGGATGTTAATCGACGATATCTGACAAAGTTAGATGCAAACTCTCCCAAATATATAAGGAATGTTGAAATGCGACTCCAAATTAGGAAGATAGACAATTTTCAATCAACACAAAGTGACAGTTGACCTCAATGGGCTTCAATGGATGTTAATCGCGTATATCTGACAAAGTTAGATGCAAACTCACTCGAATATATGAGAAATGTTGATATTCGACTTCAAATTAGGAAGATAGACTTTAAAAATTTTCAATCAACACAAATTGACAGTCGACCTCAATGGGCTTCAATGGATGTTAATTGCCGATATCTGACAAAGTTAGATGCAAACTCACTCCAATATATAAGAAATGTTGAAATTCGACTTCAAATTAGGAAGATAGACTTCGAAAATTTTCAATCAACACAAAGTGACAGTTGACCTCAATGGGCTTCAATGGATGTTAATCGCCTATATCTGACAAAGTTAGATGCAAACTCACTCAAATATATGAGAAATGTTGAAATTCGACTTCAAATTAAGAAGATAGACTTTGAAAATTTTCAATCAACACAAAGTGACAGTTGACCTCAATGGGCTTCAATGGATGTTAATCGCGTATATCTGACAAAGTTAGATGCAAACTCACTCGAATATATGAGAAATGTTGAAATTCGACTTCAAATTAGGAAGATAGACTTTGAAAATTTTCAATCAACACAAAGTGACAGTCGACCTCAATGGGCTTCAATGGATGTTAATCGCGTATATCTGACAAAGTTAGATGCAAACTCACTCGAATATATGAGAAATGTTGAAATTCGACTTCAAATTAGGAAGATAGACTTTGAAAATTTTCAATCAACACAAATTGACAGTTGACCTCAATGGGCTTCAATGGATGTTAGTCGCGTATATCTGACAAAGTTAGATGCAAACTCACTCAAATATATGAGAAATGTTGAAATTCGTCTTCAAATTAGGAAGATAGACTTTGAAAATTTTCAATCAACACAAATTGACAGTCGACCTCAATGGGCTTCAATGGATGTTAATTGCCGATATCTGACAAAGTTAGATGCAAACTCACTCCAATATATAAGAAATGTTGAAATTCGACTTCAAATTAGGAAGATAGACTTCGAAAATTTTCAATCAACACAAAGTGACAGTTGACCTCAATGGGCTTCAATGGATGTTAATCGCCTATATCTGACAAAGTTAGATGCAAACTCACTCAAATATATGAGAAATGTTGAAATTCGACTTCAAATTAAGAAGATAGACTTTGAAAATTTTCAATCAACACAAAGTGACAGTTGACCTCAATGGGCTTCAATGGATGTTAATCGCGTATATCTGACAAAGTTAGATGCAAACTCACTCGAATATATGAGAAATGTTGAAATTCGACTTCAAATTAGGAAGATAGACTTTGAAAATTTTCAATCAACACAAAGTGACAGTCGACCTCAATGGGCTTCAATGGATGTTAATCGCGTATATCTGACAAAGTTAGATGCAAACTCACTCGAATATATGAGAAATGTTGAAATTCGACTTCAAATTAGGAAGATAGACTTTGAAAATTTTCAATCAACACAAATTGACAGTTGACCTCAATGGGCTTCAATGGATGTTAGTCGCGTATATCTGACAAAGTTAGATGCAAACTCACTCAAATATATGAGAAATGTTGAAATTCGTCTTCAAATTAGGAAGATACACTTTGAAAATTTTCAATCAACAGAAAGTGACAGTCGACCTCAATGGGCTTCAATGGATGTTAATCGCGTATATCTGACAAAGTTAGATGCAAACTCACTCGAATATATGAGAAATGTTGAAATTCGACTTCAAATTAGGAAGATAGACTTTGAAAATTTTCAATCAACACAAATTGACAGTTGACCTCAATGGGCTTCAATGGATGTTAATCGCGTATATCTGACAAAGTTAGATGCAAACTCACTCAAATATATGAGAAATGTTGAAATTCGTCTTCAAATTAGGAAGATAGACTTTGAAAATTTTCAATCAACACAAAGTGACAGTCGACCTCAATGGGCTTCAATGGATGTTAATTGACGATATCTGACAAAGTTAGATGCAAACTCACTCCAATATATAAGAAATGTTGAAATTCGACTTCAAATTAGGAAGATAGACTTCGAAAATTTTCAATCAACACAAAGTGACAGTCGACCTCAATGGGCTTCAATGGATGTTAATCGCGTATATCTGACAAAGTTAGATGCAAACTCACTCGAATATATGAGAAATGTTGAAATTCGACTTCAAATTAGGAAGATAGACTTTGAAAATTTTCAATCAACACAAATTGACAGTTGACCTCAATGGGCTTCAATGGATGTTAATCGCGTATATCTGACAAAGTTAGATGCAAACTCACTCAAATATATGAGAAATGTTGAAATTCGTCTTCAAATTAGGAAGATAGACTTTGAAAATTTTCAATCAACACAAAGTGACAGTCGACCTCAATTGGCTTCAGTGGATGTTAATCGACGATATCTGACAAAGTTAGATGCAAACTCTCCCAAATATATAAGAAATGTTGAAATGCGACTCCAAATTAGGAAGATAGACAATTTTCAATCAACACAAAGTGACAGTTGACCTCAATGGGCTTCAATGGATGTTAATCGCGTATATCTGACAAAGTTGGATGCAAACTCACTCGAATATATGAGAAATGTTGAAATTCGACTTAAAATTAGGAAGATAGACTTTGAAAATTTTCAATCAACAGAAAGTGACAGTCGACCTCAATGGGCTTCAATGGATGTTAATCGCGTATATCTGACAAAGTTAGATGCAAACTCACTCGAATATATGAGAAATGTTGAAATTCGACTTCAAATTAGGAAGATAGACTTTGAAAATTTTCAATCAACACAAATTGACAGTTGACCTCAATGGGCTTCAATGGATGTTAATCGCGTATATCTGACAAAGTTGATGCAAACTCACTCAAATATATGAGAAATGTTGAAATTCGTCTTCAAATTAGGAAGATAGACTTAGAAAATTTTCAATCAACACAAAGTGACAGTTGACCTCAATGGGCTTCAATGGATGTTAATCGCGTATATCTGACAAAGTTAGATGCAAACTCACTCGAATATATGAGAAATGTTGAAATTCGACTTCAAATTAGGAAGATAGACTTCGAAAATTTTCAATCAACACAAAGTGACAGTTGACCTCAATGGGCTTCAATGGATGTTAATTGACGATATCTGACAAAGTTAGATGCAAACTCACTCCAATATATGAGAAATGTTGAAATTCGACTTCAAATTAGGAAGATAGACTTCGAAAATTTTCAATCAACACAAAGTGACAGTCGACCTCAATGGGCTTCAATGGATGTTAATTGACGATATCTGACAAAGTTAGATGCAAACTCACTCCAATATATAAGAAATGTTGAAATTGGACTTCAAATTAGGAAGATAGACTTCGAAAATTTTCAATCAACACAAAGTGACAGTTGACCTCAATGGGCTTCAATGGATGTTAATCGCCTATATCTGACAAAGTTAGATGCAAACTCACTCAAATATATGAGAAATGTTGAAATTCGACTTCAAATTAGGAAGATAGACTTTTAAAATTTTCAATCAACACAAAGTGACAGTCGACCTCAATTGGCTTCAGTGGATGTTAATCGACGATATCTGACAAAGTTAGATGCGAACTCTCCCAAATATATAAGAAATGTTGAAATGCGACTTCAAATTAGGAAGATAGACAATTTTCAATCAACACAAAGTGACAGTTGACCTCAATGGGCTTCAATGGATGTTAATCGCGTATATCTGACAAAGTTAGATGCAAACTCACTCGAATATATGAGAAATGTTGAAATTCGATTTAAAATTAGGAAGATAGACTTTGAAAATTTTCAATCAACAGAAAGTGACAGTCGACCTCAATGGGCTTCAATGGATGTTAATCGCGTATATCTGACAAAGTTAGATGCAAACTCACTCGAATATATGAGAAATGTTGAAATTCGACTTCAAATTAGGAAGATAGACTTTGAAAATTTTCAATCAACACAAATTGACAGTTGACCTCAATGGGCTTCAATGGATGTTAATCGCGTATATCTGACAAAGTTAGATGCAAACTCACTCAAATATATGAGAAATGTTGAAATTCGTCTTCAAATTAGGAAGATAGACTTTGAAAATTTTCAATCAACACAAAGTGACAGTCGACCTCAATGGGCTTCAATGGATGTTAATTGACGATATCTGACAAAGTTAGATGCAAACTCACTCCAATATATAAGAAATGTTGAAATTCGACTTCAAATTAGGAAGATAGACTTCGAAAATTTTCAATCAACACAAAGTGACAGTCGATCTCAATGGGCTTCAATGGATGTTAATTGACGATATCTGACAAAGTTAGATGCAAACTCACTCCAATATATAAGAAATGTTGAAATTCGACTTCAAATTAGGAAGATAGACTTTGAAAATTTTCAATCAACACAAAGTGACAGTCGACCTCAATGGGCTTCAATGGATGTTAATTGACGATATCTGACAAAGTTAGATGCAAACTCACTCCAATATATAAGAAATGTTGAAATTCGACTTCAAATTAGGAAGATAGACTTTGAAAATTTTCAATCAACACAAAGTGACAGTCTACCTCAATTGGCTTCAGTGGATGTTAATCGACGATATCTGACAAAGTTAGATGCAAACTCTCCCAAATATATAAGAAATGTTGAAATGCGACTCCAAATTAGGAAGATAGACAATTTTCAATCAACACAAAGTGACAGTTGACCTCAATGGGCTTCAATGGATGTTAATCGCGTATATCTGACAAAGTTAGATGCAAACTCACTCGAATATATGAGAAATGTTGAAATTCGACTTAAAATTAGGAAGATAGACTTTGAAAATTTTCAATCAACACAAATTGACAATCGACCTCAATGTGCTTCAATGGATGTTAATCGACGATATCTGACAAAGTTAGATGCAAACTCACTCAAATATATGAGAAATGTTGAAATTCGACTTCAAACTAGGAAGATAGACTTTGAAAATTTTCAATCAACACAAATTGACAGTTGACCTCAATGGGCTTCAATGGATGTTAATCGCGTATATCTGACAAAGTTAGATGCAAACTCACTCAAATATATGAGAAATGTTGAAATTCGTCTTCAAATTAGGAAGATAGACTTTGAAAATTTTCAATCAACACAAATTGACAGTCGACCTCAATGGGCTTCAATGGATGTTAATTGCCGATATCTGACAAAGTTAGATGCAAACTCACTCCAATATATAAGAAATGTTGAAATTCGACTTCAAATTAGGAAGATAGACTTCGAAAATTTTCAATCAACACAAAGTGACAGTTGACCTCAATGGGCTTCAATGGATGTTAATCGCCTATATCTGACAAAGTTAGATGCAAACTCACTCAAATATATGAGAAATGTTGAAATTCGACTTCAAATTAAGAAGATAGACTTTGAAAATTTTCAATCAACACAAAGTGACAGTTGACCTCAATGGGCTTCAATGGATGTTAATCGCGTATATCTGACAAAGTTAGATGCAAACTCACTCGAATATATGAGAAATGTTGAAATTCGACTTCAAATTAGGAAGATAGACTTTGAAAATTTTCAATCAACACAAAGTGACAGTCGACCTCAATGGGCTTCAATGGATGTTAATCGCGTATATCTGACAAAGTTAGATGCAAACTCACTCGAATATATGAGAAATGTTGAAATTCGACTTCAAATTAGGAAGATAGACTTTGAAAATTTTCAATTAACACAAATTGACAGTTGACCTCAATGGGCTTCAATGGATGTTAGTCGCGTATATCTGACAAAGTTAGATGCAAACTCACTCAAATATATGAGAAATGTTGAAATTCGTCTTCAAATTAGGAAGATAGACTTTGAAAATTTTCAATCAACACAAATTGACAGTCGACCTCAATGGGCTTCAATGGATGTTAATTGCCGATATCTGACAAAGTTAGATGCAAACTCACTCCAATATATAAGAAATGTTGAAATTCGACTTCAAATTAGGAAGATAGACTTCGAAAATTTTCAATCAACACAAAGTGACAGTTGACCTCAATGGGCTTCAATGGATGTTAATCGCGTATATCTGACAAAGTTAGATGCAAACTCACTCAAATATATGAGAAATGTTGAAATTCGTCTTCAAATTAGGAAGATAGACTTTTAAAATTTTCAATCAACACAAAGTGACAGTCGACCTCAATTGGCTTCAGTGGATGTTAATCGACGATATCTGACAAAGTTAGATGCGAACTCTCCCAAATATATAAGAAATGTTGAAATGCGACTTCAAATTAGGAAGATAGACAATTTTCAATCAACACAAAGTGACAGTTGACCTCAATGGGCTTCAATGGATGTTAATCGCGTATATCTGACAAAGTTAGATGCAAACTCACTCGAATATATGAGAAATGTTGAAATTCGATTTAAAATTAGGAAGATAGACTTTGAAAATTTTCAATCAACAGAAAGTGACAGTCGACCTCAATGGGCTTCAATGGATGTTAATCGCGTATATCTGACAAAGTTAGATGCAAACTCACTCGAATATATGAGAAATGTTGAAATTCGACTTCAAATTAGGAAGATAGACTTTGAAAATTTTCAATCAACACAAATTGACAGTTGACCTCAATGGGCTTCAATGGATGTTAATCGCGTATATCTGACAAAGTTAGATGCAAACTCACTCAAATATATGAGAAATGTTGAAATTCGTCTTCAAATTAGGAAGATAGACTTTGAAAATTTTCTATCAACACAAAGTGACAGTCGACCTCAATGGGCTTCAATGGATGTTAATTGACGATATCTGACAAAGTTAGATGCAAACTCACTCCAATATATAAGAAATGTTGAAATTCGACTTCAAATTAGGAAGATAGACTTCGAAAATTTTCAATCAACACAAAGTGACAGTCTATCTCAATGGGCTTCAATGGATGTTAATTGACGATATCTGACAAAGTTAGATGCAAACTCACTCCAATATATAAGAAATGTTGAAATTCGACTTCAAATTAGGAAGATAGACTTTGAAAATTTTCAATCAACACAAAGTGACAGTCGACCTCAATGGGCTTCAATGGATGTTAATTGACGATATCTGACAAAGTTAGATGCAAACTCACTCTAATATATAAGAAATGTTGAAATTCGACTTCAAATTAGGAAGATAGACTTTGAAAATTTTCAATCAACACAAAGTGACAGTCTACCTCAATTGGCTTCAGTGGATGTTAATCGACGATATCTGACAAAGTTAGATGCAAACTCTCCCAAATATATAAGAAATGTTGAAATGCGACTCCAAATTAGGAAGATAGACAATTTTCAATCAACACAAAGTGACAGTTGACCTCAATGGGCTTCAATGGATGTTAATCGCGTATATCTGACAAAGTTAGATGCAAACTCACTCGAATATATGAGAAATGTTGAAATTCGACTTAAAATTAGGAAGATAGACTTTGAAAATTTTCAATCAACACAAATTGACAATCGACCTCAATGTGCTTCAATGGATGTTAATCGACGATATCTGACAAAGTTAGATGCAAACTCACTCAAATATATGAGAAATGTTGAAATTCGACTTCAAACTAGGAAGATAGACTTTGAAAATTTTCAATCAACACAAATTGACAGTTGACCTCAATGGGCTTCAATGGATGTTAATCGCGTATATCTGACAAAGTTAGATGCAAACTCACTCAAATATATGAGAAATGTTGAAATTCGTCTTCAAATTAGGAAGATAGACTTTGAAAATTTTCAATCAACACAAATTGACAGTCGACCTCAATGGGCTTCAATGGATGTTAATTGCCGATATCTGACAAAGTTAGATGCAAACTCACTCCAACATATAAGAAATGTTGAAATTCGACTTCAAATTAGGAAGATAGACTTCGAAAATTTTCAATCAACACAAAGTGACAGTTGACCTCAATGGGCTTCAATGGATGTTAATCGCCTATATCTGACAAAGTTAGATGCAAACTCACTCAAATATATGAGAAATGTTGAAATTCGACTTCAAATTAAGAAGATAGACTTTGAAAATTTTCAATCAACACAAAGTGACAGTTGACCTCAATGGGCTTCAATGGATGTTAATCGCGTATATCTGACAAAGTTAGATGCAAACTCACTCGACTATATGAGAAATGTTGAAATTCGACTTCAAATTAGGAAGATAGACTTTGAAAATTTTCAATCAACACAAAGTGACAGTCGACCTCAATGGGCTTCAATGGATGTTAATCGCGTATATCTGACAAAGTTAGATGCAAACTCACTCGAATATATGAGAAATGTTGAAATTCGACTTCAAATTAGGAAGATAGACTTTGAAAATTTTCAATCAACACAAATTGACAGTTGACCTCAATGGGCTTCAATGGATGTTAATCGCGTATATCTGACAAAGTTGATGCAAACTCACTCAAATATATGAGAAATGTTGAAATTCGTCTTCAAATTAGGAAGATAGACTTAGAAAATTTTCAATCAACACAGAGTGACAGTCGACCTCAATGGGCTTCAATGGATGTTAATGGACGATATCTGACAAAGTTAGATGCAAACTCACTCCAATATATAAGAAATGTTGAAATTCGACTTCAAATTAGGAAGATAGACTTCGAAAATTTTCAATCAACACAAAGTGACAGTTGACCTCAATGGGCTTCAACGGATGTTAATTGACGATATCTGACAAAGTTAGATGCAAACTCACTCCAATATATGAGAAATGTTGAAATTCGACTTCAAATTAGGAAGATAGACTTCGAAAATTTTCAATCAACACAAAGTGACAGTCGACCTCAATGGGCTTCAATGGATGTTAATTGATGATATCTGACAAAGTTAGATGCAAACTCACTCCAATATATAAAAAATGTTGAAATTGGACTTCAAATTAGGAAGATAGACTTCGAAAATTTTCAATCAACACAAAGTGACAGTTGACCTCAATGGGCTTCAATGGATGTTAATCGCCTATATCTGACAAAGTTAGATGCAAACTCACTCAAATATATGAGAAATGTTGAAATTCGACTTCAAATTAGGAAGATAGACTTTTAAAATTTTCAATCAACACAAAGTGACAGTTGACCTCAATGGGCTTCAATGGATGTTAATCGCGTATATCTGACAAAGTTAGATGCAAACTCACTCGACTATATGAGAAATGTTGAAATTCGACTTCAAATTAGGAAGATAGACTTTGAAAATTTTCAATCAACACAAAGTGACAGTCGACCTCAATGGGCTTCAATGGATGTTAATCGCGTATATCTGACAAAGTTAGATGCAAACTCACTCGAATATATGAGAAATGTTGAAATTCGACTTCAAATTAGGAAGATAGACTTTGAAAATTTTCAATTAACACAAATTGACAGTTGACCTCAATGGGCTTCAATGGATGTTAGTCGCGTATATCTGACAAAGTTAGATGCAAACTCACTCAAATATATGAGAAATGTTGAAATTCGTCTTCAAATTAGGAAGATAGACTTTGAAAATTTTCAATCAACACAAATTGACAGTCGACCTCAATGGGCTTCAATGGATGTTAATTGCCGATATCTGACAAAGTTAGATGCAAACTCACTCCAATATATAAGAAATGTTGAAATTCGACTTCAAATTAGGAAGATAGACTTCGAAAATTTTCAATCAACACAAAGTGACAGTTGACCTCAATGGGCTTCAATGGATGTTAATCGCGTATATCTGACAAAGTTAGATGCAAACTCACTCAAATATATGAGAAATGTTGAAATTCGTCTTCAAATTAGGAAGATAGACTGAAAATTTTCAATCAACACAAAGTGACAGTCGACCTCAATGGGCTTCATTGGATGTTAATCGACGATATCTGACAAAGTTAGATGCAAACTCATTCAAATATATGAGAAATGTTGAAATTCGACTTCAAATGAGGAAGATAGACTTTTAAAAATTTTCAATCAACACAAATTGACAGTCGACCTCAATGGGCTTCAATGGATGTTAATTGCCGATATCTGACAAAGTTAGATGCAAACTCACTCCAATATATAAGAAATGTTGAAATTCGACTTCAAATTAGGAAGATAGACTTCGAAAATTTTCAATCAACACAAAGTGACAGTTGACCTCAATGGGCTTCAATGGATGTTAATCGCGTATATCTGACAAAGTTGGATGCAAACTCACTCGAATATATGAGAAATGTTGAAATTCGACTTAAAATTAGGAAGATAGACTTTGAAAATTTTCAATCAACAGAAAGTGACAGTCGACCTCAATGGGCTTCAATGGATGTTAATCGCGTATATCTGACAAAGTTAGATGCAAACTCACTCGAATATATGAGAAATGTTGGAATGCGACTTCAAATTAGGAAGATAGACTTTGAAAATTTTCAATCAACACAAATTGACAGTTGACCTCAATGGGCTTCAATGGATGTTAATCGCGTATATCTGACAAAGTTGATGCAAACTCACTCAAATATATGAGAAATGTTGAAATTCGTCTTCAAATTAGGAAGATAGACTTAGAAAATTTTCAATCAACACAAATTGACAGTCGACCTCAATGGGCTTCAATGGATGTTAATGGACGATATCTGACAAAGTTAGATGCAAACTCACTCCAATATATAAGAAATGTTGAAATTCGACTTCAAATTAGGAAGATAGACTTCGAAAATTTTCAATCAACACAAAGTGACAGTTGACCTCAATGGGCTTCAATGGATGTTAATCGCCTATATCTGACAAAGTTAGATGCAAACTCACTCAAATATATGAGAAATGTTGAAATTCGACTTCAAATTAAGAAGATAGACTTTGAAAATTTTCAATCAACACAAAGTGACAGTTGACCTCAATGGGCTTCAATGGATGTTAATCGCGTATATCTGACAAAGTTAGATGCAAACTCACTCGACTATATGAGAAATGTTGAAATTCGACTTCAAATTAGGAAGATAGACTTTGAAAATTTTCAATCAACACAAAGTGACAGTCGACCTCAATGGGCTTCAATGGATGTTAATTGACGATATCTGACAAAGTTAGATGCAAACTCACTCCAATATATAAGAAATGTTGAAATTCGACTTCAAATTAGGAAGATAGACTTCGAAAATTTTCAATCAACACAAAGTGACAGTTGACCTCAATGGGCTTCAACGGATGTTAATTGACGATATCTGACAAAGTTAGATGCAAACTCACTCCAATATATGAGAAATGTTGAAATTCGACTTCAAATTAGGAAGATAGACTTCGAAAATTTTCAATCAACACAAAGTGACAGTCGACCTCAATGGGCTTCAATGGATGTTAATTGATGATATCTGACAAAGTTAGATGCAAACTCACTCCAATATATAAAAAATGTTGAAATTGGACTTCAAATTAGGAAGATAGACTTCGAAAATTTTCAATCAACACAAAGTGACAGTTGACCTCAATGGGCTTCAATGGATGTTAATCGCCTATATCTGACAAAGTTAGATGCAAACTCACTCAAATATATGAGAAATGTTGAAATTCGACTTCAAATTAGGAAGATAGACTTTTAAAATTTTCAATCAACACAAAGTGACAGTTGACCTCAATGGGCTTCAATGGATGTTAATCGCGTATATCTGACAAAGTTAGATGCAAACTCACTCGACTATATGAGAAATGTTGAAATTCGACTTCAAATTAGGAAGATAGACTTTGAAAATTTTCAATCAACACAAAGTGACAGTCGACCTCAATGGGCTTCAATGGATGTTAATCGCGTATATCTGACAAAGTTAGATGCAAACTCACTCCAATATATAAGAAATGTTGAAATTCGACTTCAAATTAGGAAGATAGACTTCGAAAATTTTCAATCAACACAAAGTGACAGTTGACCTCAATGGGCTTCAATGGATGTTAATCGCCTATATCTGACAAAGTTAGATGCAAACTCACTCAAATATATGAGAAATGTTGAAATTCGACTTCAAATTAGGAAGATAGACTTTTAAAATTTTCAATCAACACAAAGTGACAGTTGACCTCAATGGGCTTCAATGGATGTTAATCGCGTATATCTGACAAAGTTAGATGCAAACTCACTCGACTATATGAGAAATGTTGAAATTCGACTTCAAATTAGGAAGATAGACTTTGAAAATTTTCAATCAACACAAAGTGACAGTCGACCTCAATGGGCTTCAATGGATGTTAATCGCGTATATCTGACAAAGTTAGATGCAAACTCACTCGAATATATGAGAAATGTTGAAATTCGACTTCAAATTAGGAAGATAGACTTTGAAAATTTTCAATTAACACAAATTGACAGTTGACCTCAATGGGCTTCAATGGATGTTAGTCGCGTATATCTGACAAAGTTAGATGCAAACTCACTCAAATATATGAGAAATGTTGAAATTCGTCTTCAAATTAGGAAGATAGACTTTGAAAATTTTCAATCAACACAAATTGACAGTCGACCTCAATGGGCTTCAATGGATGTTAATTGCCGATATCTGACAAAGTTAGATGCAAACTCACTCCAATATATAAAAAATGTTGAAATTGGACTTCAAATTAGGAAGATAGACTTCGAAAATTTTCAATCAACACAAAGTGACAGTTGACCTCAATGGGCTTCAATGGATGTTAATCGCCTATATCTGACAAAGTTAGATGCAAACTCACTCAAATATATGAGAAATGTTGAAATTCGACTTCGAATTAGGAAGATAGACTTTTAAAATTTTCAATCAACACAAAGTGACAGTTGACCTCAATGGGCTTCAATGGATATTAATCGCGTATATCTGACAAAGTTAGATGCAAACTCACTCGACTATATGAGAAATGTTGAAATTCGACTTCAAATTAGGAAGATAGACTTTGAAAATTTTCAATCAACACAAATTGACAGTTGACCTCAATGGGCTTCAATGGATGTTAATCGCGTATATCTGACAAAGTTGATGCAAACTCACTCAAATATATGAGAAATGTTGAAATTCGTCTTCAAATTAGGAAGATAGACTTAGAAAATTTTCAATCAACACAAATTGACAGTCGACCTCAATGGGCTTCAATGGATGTTAATGGACGATATCTGACAAAGTTAGATGCAAACTCACTCCAATATATAAGAAATGTTGAAATTCGACTTCAAATTAGGAAGATAGACTTCGAAAATTTTCAATCAACACAAAGTGACAGTTGACCTCAATGGGCTTCAATGGATGTTAATCGCCTATATCTGACAAAGTTAGATGCAAACTCACTCAAATATATGAGAAATGTTGAAATTCGACTTCAAATTAAGAAGATAGACTTTGAAAATTTTCAATCAACACAAAGTGACAGTTGACCTCAATGGGCTTCAATGGATGTTAATCGCGTATATCTGACAAAGTTAGATGCAAACTCACTCGACTATATGAGAAATGTTGAAATTCGACTTCAAATTAGGAAGATAGACTTTGAAAATTTTCAATCAACACAAAGTGACAGTCGACCTCAATGGGCTTCAATGGATGTTAATTGACGATATCTGACAAAGTTAGATGCAAACTCACTCCAATATATAAGAAATGTTGAAATTCGACTTCAAATTAGGAAGATAGACTTCGAAAATTTTCAATCAACACAAAGTGACAGTTGACCTCAATGGGCTTCAACGGATGTTAATTGACGATATCTGACAAAGTTAGATGCAAACTCACTCCAATATATGAGAAATGTTGAAATTCGACTTCAAATTAGGAAGATAGACTTCGAAAATTTTCAATCAACACAAAGTGACAGTCGACCTCAATGGGCTTCAATGGATGTTAATTGATGATATCTGACAAAGTTAGATGCAAACTCACTCCAATATATAAAAAATGTTGAAATTGGACTTCAAATTAGGAAGATAGACTTCGAAAATTTTCAATCAACACAAAGTGACAGTTGACCTCAATGGGCTTCAATGGATGTTAATCGCCTATATCTGACAAAGTTAGATGCAAACTCACTCAAATATATGAGAAATGTTGAAATTCGACTTCAAATTAGGAAGATAGACTTTTAAAATTTTCAATCAACACAAAGTGACAGTTGACCTCAATGGGCTTCAATGGATGTTAATCGCGTATATCTGACAAAGTTAGATGCAAACTCACTCGACTATATGAGAAATGTTGAAATTCGACTTCAAATTAGGAAGATAGACTTTGAAAATTTTCAATCAACACAAAGTGACAGTCGACCTCAATGGGCTTCAATGGATGTTAATCGCGTATATCTGACAAAGTTAGATGCAAACTCACTCCAATATATAAGAAATGTTGAAATTCGACTTCAAATTAGGAAGATAGACTTCGAAAATTTTCAATCAACACAAAGTGACAGTTGACCTCAATGGGCTTCAATGGATGTTAATCGCCTATATCTGACAAAGTTAGATGCAAACTCACTCAAATATATGAGAAATGTTGAAATTCGACTTCAAATTAGGAAGATAGACTTTTAAAATTTTCAATCAACACAAAGTGACAGTTGACCTCAATGGGCTTCAATGGATGTTAATCGCGTATATCTGACAAAGTTAGATGCAAACTCACTCGACTATATGAGAAATGTTGAAATTCGACTTCAAATTAGGAAGATAGACTTTGAAAATTTTCAATCAACACAAAGTGACAGTCGACCTCAATGGGCTTCAATGGATGTTAATCGCGTATATCTGACAAAGTTAGATGCAAACTCACTCGAATATATGAGAAATGTTGAAATTCGACTTCAAATTAGGAAGATAGACTTTGAAAATTTTCAATTAACACAAATTGACAGTTGACCTCTATGGGCTTCAATGGATGTTAGTCGCGTATATCTGACAAAGTTAGATGCAAACTCACTCAAATATATGAGAAATGTTGAAATTCGTCTTCAAATTAGGAAGATAGACTTTGAAAATTTTCAATCAACACAAATTGACAGTCGACCTCAATGGGCTTCAATGGATGTTAATTGCCGATATCTGACAAAGTTAGATGCAAACTCACTCCAATATATAAAAAATGTTGAAATTGGACTTCAAATTAGGAAGATAGACTTCGAAAATTTTCAATCAACACAAAGTGACAGTTGACCTCAATGGGCTTCAATGGATGTTAATCGCCTATATCTGACAAAGTTAGATGCAAACTCACTCAAATATATGAGAAATGTTGAAATTCGACTTCAAATTAGGAAGATAGACTTTTAAAATTTTCAATCAACACAAAGTGACAGTTGACCTCAATGGGCTTCAATGGATATTAATCGCGTATATCTGACAAAGTTAGATGCAAACTCACTCGACTATATGAGAAATGTTGAAATTCGACTTCAAATTAGGAAGATAGACTTTGAAAATTTTCAATCAACACAAAGTGACAGTCGACCTCAATGGGCTTCAATGGATGTTAATTGCCGATATCTGACAAAGTTAGATGCAAACTCACTCCAATATATAAGAAATGTTGAAATTCGACTTCAAATTAGGAAGATAGACTTCGAAAATTTTCAATCAACACAAAGTGACAGTTGACCTCAATGGGCTTCAATGGATGTTAATCGCCTATATCTGACAAAGTTAGATGCAAACTCACTCAAATATATGAGAAATGTTGAAATTCGACTTCAAATTAGGAAGATAGACTTTTAAAATTTTCAATCAACACAAAGTGACAGTTGACCTCAATGGGCTTCAATGGATGTTAATCGCGTATATCTGACAAAGTTAGATGCAAACTCACTCAAATATATGAGAAATGTTGAAATTCGACTTCAAATTAGGAAGATAGACTTTTAAAATTTTCAATCAACACAAAGTGACAGTTGACCTCAATGGGCTTCAATGGATGTTAATCGCGTATATCTGACAAAGTTAGATGCAAACTCACTCGACTATATGAGAAATGTTGAAATTCGACTTCAAATTAGGAAGATAGACTTTGAAAATTTTCAATCAACACAAAGTGACAGTCGACCTCAATGGGCTTCAATGGATGTTAATCGCGTATATCTGACAAAGTTAGATGCAAACTCACTCGAATATATGAGAAATGTTGAAATTCGACTTCAAATTAGGAAGATAGACTTTGAAAATTTTCAATTAACACAAATTGACAGTTGACCTCAATGGGCTTCAATGGATGTTAGTCGCGTATATCTGACAAAGTTAGATGCAAACTCACTCAAATATATGAGAAATGTTGAAATTCGTCTTCAAATTAGGAAGATAGACTTTGAAAATTTTCAATCAACACAAATTGACAGTCGACCTCAATGGGCTTCAATGGATGTTAATTGCCGATATCTGACAAAGTTAGATGCAAACTCACTCCAATATATAAAAAATGTTGAAATTGGACTTCAAATTAGGAAGATAGACTTCGAAAATTTTCAATCAACACAAAGTGACAGTTGACCTCAATGGGCTTCAATGGATGTTAATCGCCTATATCTGACAAAGTTAGATGCAAACTCACTCAAATATATGAGAAATGTTGAAATTCGACTTCAAATTAGGAAGATAGACTTTTAAAATTTTCAATCAACACAAAGTGACAGTTGACCTCAATGGGCTTCAATGGATGTTAATCGACGATATCTGACAAAGTTAGATGCAAACTCTCCCAAATATATAAGAAATGTTGAAATGCGACTCCAAATTAGGAAGATAGACAATTTTCAATCAACACAAAGTGACAGTTGACCTCAATGGGCTTCAATGGATGTTAATCGCGTATATCTGACAAAGTTGGATGCAAACTCACTCGAATATATGAGAAATGTTGAAATTCGACTTAAAATTAGGAAGATAGACTTTGAAAATTTTCAATCAACAGAAAGTGACAGTCGACCTCAATGGGCTTCAATGGATGTTAATCGCGTATATCTGACAAAGTTAGATGCAAACTCACTCGAATATATGAGAAATGTTGAAATTCGACTTCAAATTAGGAAGATAGACTTTGAAAATTTTCAATCAACACAAATTGACAGTTGACCTCAATGGGCTTCAATGGATGTTAATCGCGTATATCTGACAAAGTTGATGCAAACTCACTCAAATATATGAGAAATGTTGAAATTCGTCTTCAAATTAGGAAGATAGACTTAGAAAATTTTCAATCAACACAAATTGACAGTCGACCTCAATGGGCTTCAATGGATGTTAATGGACGATATCTGACAAAGTTAGATGCAAACTCACTCCAATATATAAGAAATGTTGAAATTCGACTTCAAATTAGGAAGATAGACTTCGAAAATTTTCAATCAACACAAAGTGACAGTTGACCTCAATGGGCTTCAATGGATGTTAATTGACGATATCTGACAAAGTTAGATGCAAACTCACTCCAATATATGAGAAATGTTGAAATTCGACTTCAAATTAGGAAGATAGACTTCGAAAATTTTCAATCAACACAAAGTGACAGTCGACCTCAATGGGCTTCAATGGATGTTAATTGACGATATCTGACAAAGTTAGATGCAAACTCACTCCAATATATAAAAAATGTTGAAATTGGACTTCAAATTAGGAAGATAGACTTCGAAAATTTTCAATCAACACAAAGTGACAGTTGACCTCAATGGGCTTCAATGGATGTTAATCGCGTATATCTGACAAAGTTAGATGCAAACTCACTCAAATATATGAGAAATGTTGAAATTCGTCTTTAAATTAGGAAGATAGACTGAAAATTTTCAATCAACACAAAGTGACAGTCGACCTCAATTGGCTTCATTGGATGTTAATCGACGATATCTGACAAAGTTAGATGCAAACTCTCCCAAATATATAAGAAATGTTGAAATGCGACTCCAAATTAGGAAGATAGACAATTTTCAATCAACACAAAGTGACAGTTGACCTCAATGGGCTTCAATGGATGTTAATCGCGTATATCTGACAAAGTTTGGATGCAAACTCACTCGAATATATGAGAAATGTTGAAATTCGACTTAAAATTAGGAAGATAGACTTTGAAAATTTTCAATCAACAGAAAGTGACAGTCGACCTCAATGGGCTTCAATGGATGTTAATCGCGTATATCTGACAAAGTTAGATGCAAACTCACTCGAATATATGAGAAATGTTGAAATTCGACTTCAAATTAGGAAGATAGACTTTGAAAATTTTCAATCAACACAAATTGACAGTTGACCTCAATGGGCTTCAATGGATGTTAATCGCGTATATCTGACAAAGTTGATGCAAACTCACTCAAATATATGAGAAATGTTGAAATTCGTCTTCAAATTAGGAAGATAGACTTAGAAAATTTTCAATCAACACAAATTGACAGTCGACCTCAATGGGCTTCAATGGATGTTAATGGACGATATCTGACAAAGTTAGATGCAAACTCACTCCAATATATAAGAAATGTTGAAATTCGACTTCAAATTAGGAAGATAGACTTCGAAAATTTTCAATCAACACAAAGTGACAGTTGACCTCAATGGGCTTCAATGGATGTTAATTGACGATATCTGACAAAGTTAGATGCAAACTCACTCCAATATATGAGAAATGTTGAAATTCGACTTCAAATTAGGAAGATAGACTTCGAAAATTTTCAATCAACACAAAGTGACAGTCGACCTCAATGGGCTTCAATGGATGTTAATTGACGATATCTGACAAAGTTAGATGCAAACTCACTCCAATATATAAAAAATGTTGAAATTGGACTTCAAATTAGGAAGATAGACTTCGAAAATTTTCAATCAACACAAAGTGACAGTTGACCTCAATGGGCTTCAATGGATGTTAATCGCCTATATCTGACAAAGTTAGATGCAAACTCACTCAAATATATGAGAAATGTTGAAATTCGACTTCAAATTAGGAAGATAGACTTTTAAAATTTTCAATCAACACAAAGTGACAGTCGACCTCAATTGGCTTCAGTGGATGTTAATCGACGATATCTGACAAAGTTAGATGCGAACTCTCCCAAATATATAAGAAATGTTGAAATGCGAATCCAAATTAGGAAGATAGACAATTTTCAATCAACACAAAGTGACAGTTGACCTCAATGGGCTTCAATGGATGTTAATCGCGTATATCTGACAAAGTTAGATGCAAACTCACTCGAATATATGAGAAATGTTGAAATTCGACTTAAAATTAGGAAGATAGACTTTGAAAATTTTCAATCAACAGAAAGTGACAGTCGACCTCAATGGGCTTCAATGGATGTTAATCGCGTATATCTGACAAAGTTAGATGCAAACTCACTCGAATATATGAGAAATGTTGAAATTCGACTTCAAATTAGGAAGATAGACTTTGAAAATTTTCAATCAACACAAATTGACAGTTGACCTCAATGGGCTTCAATGGATGTTAATCGCGTATATCTGACAAAGTTAGATGCAAACTCACTCAAATATATGAGAAATGTTGAAATTCGTCTTCAAATTAGGATGATAGACTTTGAAAATTTTCAATCAACACAAAGTGACAGTCGACCTCAATGGGCTTCAATGGATGTTAATTGACGATATCTGACAAAGTTAGATGCAAACTCACTCCAATATATAAGAAATGTTGAAATTCGACTTCAAATTAGGAAGATAGACTTCGAAAATTTTCAATCAACACAAAGTGACAGTCGATCTCAATGGGCTTCAATGGATGTTAATTGACGATATCTGACAAAGTTAGATGCAAACTCACTCCAATATATAAGAAATGTTGAAATTCGACTTCAAATTAGGAAGATAGACTTTGAAAATTTTCAATCAACACAAAGTGACAGTCGACCTCAATGGGCTTCAATGGATGTTAATTGACGATATCTGACAAAGTTAGATGCAAACTCACTCCAATATATAAGAAATGTTGAAATTCGACTTCAAATTAGGAGGATAGACTTTGAAAATTTTCAATCAACACAAAGTGACAGTCGACCTCAATTGGCTTCAGTGGATGTTAATCGACGATATCTGACAAAGTTAGATGCAAACTCTCCCAAATATATAAGAAATGTTGAAATGCGACTCCAAATTAGGAAGATAGACAATTTTCAATCAACACAAAGTGACAGTTGACCTCAATGGGCTTCAATGGATGTTAATCGCGTATATCTGACAAAGTTAGATGCAAACTCACTCGAATATATGAGAAATGTTGAAATTCGACTTAAAATTAGGAAGATAGACTTTGAAAATTTTCAATCAACACAAATTGACAATCGACCTCAATGTGCTTCAATGGATGTTAATCGACGATATCTGACAAAGTTAGATGCAAACTCACTCAAATATATGAGAAATGTTGAAATTCGACTTCAAATTAGGAAGATAGACTTTGAAAATTTTCAATCAACACAAATTGACAGTTGACCTCAATGGGCTTCAATGGATGTTAATCGCGTATATCTGACAAAGTTGATGCAAACTCACTCAAATATATGAGAAATGTTGAAATTCGTCTTCAAATTAGGAAGATAGACTTTGAAAATTTTCAATCAACACAAAGTGACAGTCGACCTCAATGGGCTTCAATGGATGTTAATTGACGATATCTGACAAAGTTAGATGCAAACTCACTCAAATATATGAGAAATGTTGAAATTCGTCTTCAAATTAGGAAGATAGACTTTGAAAATTTTCAATCAACACAAAGTGACAGTCGACCTCAATGGGCTTCAATGGATGTTAATTGACGATATCTGACAAAGTTAGATCCAAACTCACTCCAATATATAAGAAATGTTGAAATTCGACTTCAAATTAGGAAGATAGACTTCGAAAATTTTCAATCAACACAAAGTGACAGTCGACCTCAATGGGTTTCAATGGATGTTAATTGACGATATCTGACAAAGTTAGATGCAAACTCACTCCAATATATAGGAAATGTTGAAATTCGACTTCAAATTAGGAAGATAGACTTCGAAAATTTTCAATCAACACAAAGTGACAGTTGACCTCAATGGGCTTCAATGGATGTTAATCGCCTATATCTGACAAAGTTAGATGCAAACTCACTCAAATATATGAGAAATGTTGAAATTCGACTTCAAATTAAGAAGATAGATTTTGAAAATTTTCAATCAACACAAATTGACAATCGACCTCAATGTGCTTCAATGGATGTTAATCGACGATATCTGACAAAGTTAGATGCAAACTCACTCAAATATATGAGAAATGTTGAAATTCGACTTCAAATTAGGAAGATAGACTTTGAAAATTTCAATCAACACAAAGTGACAGTCGACCTCAATGGGCTTCAATGGATGTTAATTGACGATATCTGACAAAGTTAGATGCAAACTCACTCCAATATATAAGAAATGTTGAAATTCGACTTCAAATTAGCAAGATAGACTTCGAAAATTTTCAATCAACACAAAGTGACAGTTGACCTCAATGGGCTTCAATGGATGTTAATCGCCTATATCTGACAAAGTTAGATGCAAACTCACTCAAATATATGAGAATTGTTGAAATTCGACTTCAAATTAGGAAGATAGACTTTGAAAATTTTCAATCAACACAAAGTGACAGTTGACCTCAATGGGCTTCAATGGATGTTAATCGCGTATATCTGACAAAGTTAGATGCAAACTCACTCAAATATATGAGAAATGTTGAAATTCGTCTTCAAATTAGGAAGATAGACTTTGAAAATTTTCAATCAACACAAATTGACAATCGACCTCAATGTGCTTCAATGGATGTTAATCGACGATATCTGACAAAGTTAGATGCAAACTCACTCAAATATATGAGAAATGTTGAAATTCGACTTCAAATTAGGAAGATAGACTTTGAAAATTTTCAATCAACACAAAGTGACAGTCGACCTCAATTGGCTTCAGTGGATGTTAATCGACGATATCTGACAAAGTTAGATGCAAACTCTCCCAAATATATAAGAAATGTTGAAATTCGACTTCAAATTAGGAAGATAGACTTCGAAAATTTTCAATCAACACAAAGTGACAGTTGACCTCAATGGGCTTCAATGGATGTTAATCGCGTATATCTGACAAAGTTAGATGCAAACTCACTCAAATATATGAGAAATGTTGAAATTCGTCTTCAAATTAGGAAGATAGACTGAAAATTTTCAATAAACACAAAGTGACAGTCGACCTCAATTGGCTTCATTGGATGTTAATCGACGATATCTGACAAAGTTAGATGCAAACTCTCCCAAATATATAAGAAATGTTGAAATGCGACTCCAAATTAGGAAGATAGACAATTTTCAATCAACACAAAGTGACAGTTGACCTCAATGGGCTTCAATGGATGTTAATCGCGTATATCTGACAAAGTTGGATGCAAACTCACTCGAATATATGAGAAATGTTGAAATTCGACTTAAAATTAGGAAGATAGACTTTGAAAATTTTCAATCAACAGAAAGTGACAGTCGACCTCAATGGGCTTCAATGGATGTTAATCGCGTATATCTGACAAAGTTAGATGCAAACTCACTCGAATATATGAGAAATGTTGAAATTCGACTTCAAATTAGGAAGATAGACTTTGAAAATTTTCAATCAACACAAATTGACAGTTGACCTCAATGGGCTTCAATGGATGTTAATCGCGTATATCTGACAAAGTTGATGCAAACTCACTCAAATATATGAGAAATGTTGAAATTCGTCTTCAAATTAGGAAGATAGACTTAGAAAATTTTCAATCAACACAGAGTGACAGTCGACCTCAATGGGCTTCAATGGATGTTAATGGACGATATCTGACAAAGTTAGATGCAAACTCACTCCAATATATAAGAAATGTTGAAATTCGACTTCAAATTAGGAATATAGACTTCGAAAATTTTCAATCAACACAAAGTGACAGTTGACCTCAATGGGCTTCAATGGATGTTAATTGACGATATCTGACAAAGTTAGATGCAAACTCACTCCAATATATGAGAAATGTTGAAATTCGACTTCAAATTAGGAAGATAGACTTCGAAAATTTTCAATCAACACAAAGTGACAGTCGACCTCAATGGGCTTCAATGGATGTTAATTGACGATATCTGACAAAGTTAGATGCAAACTCACTCCAATATATAAAAAATGTTGAAATTGGACTTCAAATTAGGAAGATAGACTTCGAAAATTTTCAATCAACACAAAGTGACAGTTGACCTCAATGGGCTTCAATGGATGTTAATCGCCTATATCTGACAAAGTTAGATGCAAACTCACTCAAATATATGAGAAATGTTGAAATTCGACTTCAAATTAGGAAGATAGACTTTTAAAATTTTCAATCAACACAAAGTGACAGTCGACCTCAATTGGCTTCAGTGGATGTTAATCGACGATATCTGACAAAGTTAGATGCGAACTCTCCCAAATATATAAGAAATGTTGAAATGCGAATCCAAATTAGGAAGATAGACAATTTTCAATCAACACAAAGTGACAGTTGACCTCAATGGGCTTCAATGGATGTTAATCGCGTATATCTGACAAAGTTAGATGCAAACTCACTCGAATATATGAGAAATGTTGAAATTCGACTTAAAATTAGGAAGATAGACTTTGAAAATTTTCAATCAACAGAAAGTGACAGTCGACCTCAATGGGCTTCAATGGATGTTAATCGCGTATATCTGACAAAGTTAGATGCAAACTCACTCGAATATATGAGAAATGTTGAAATTCGACTTCAAATTAGGAAGATAGACTTTGAAAATTTTCAATCAACACAAATTGACAGTTGACCTCAATGGGCTTCAATGGATGTTAATCGCGTATATCTGACAAAGTTAGATGCAAACTCACTCAAATATATGAGAAATGTTGAAATTCGTCTTCAAATTAGGATGATAGACTTTGAAAATTTTCAATCAACACAAAGTGACAGTCGACCTCAATGGGCTTCAATGGATGTTAATTGACGATATCTGACAAAGTTAGATGCAAACTCACTCCAATATATAAGAAATGTTGAAATTCGACTTCAAATTAGGAAGATAGACTTCGAAAATTTTCAATCAACACAAAGTGACAGTCGATCTCAATGGGCTTCAATGGATGTTAATTGACGATATCTGACAAAGTTAGATGCAAACTCACTCCAATATATAAGAAATGTTGAAATTCGACTTCAAATTAGGAAGATAGACTTTGAAAATTTTCAATCAACACAAAGTGACAGTCGACCTCAATGGGCTTCAATGGATGTTAATTGACGATATCTGACAAAGTTAGATGCAAACTCACTCCAATATATAAGAAATGTTGAAATTCGACTTCAAATTAGGAGGATAGACTTTGAAAATTTTCAATCAACACAAAGTGACAGTCGACCTCAATTGGCTTCAGTGGATGTTAATCGACGATATCTGACAAAGTTAGATGCAAACTCTCCCAAATATATAAGAAATGTTGAAATGCGACTCCAAATTAGGAAGATAGACAATTTTCAATCAACACAAAGTGACAGTTGACCTCAATGGGCTTCAATGGATGTTAATCGCGTATATCTGACAAAGTTAGATGCAAACTCACTCGAATATATGAGAAATGTTGAAATTCGACTTAAAATTAGGAAGATAGACTTTGAAAATTTTCAATCAACACAAATTGACAATCGACCTCAATGTGCTTCAATGGATGTTAATCGACGATATCTGACAAAGTTAGATGCAAACTCACTCAAATATATGAGAAATGTTGAAATTCGACTTCAAATTAGGAAGATAGACTTTGAAAATTTTCAATCAACACAAATTGACAGTTGACCTCAATGGGCTTCAATGGATGTTAATCGCGTATATCTGACAAAGTTGATGCAAACTCACTCAAATATATGAGAAATGTTGAAATTCGTCTTCAAATTAGGAAGATAGACTTTGAAAATTTTCAATCAACACAAAGTGACAGTCGACCTCAATGGGTTTCAATGGATGTTAATTGACGATATCTGACAAAGTTAGATGCAAACTCACTCCAATATATAGGAAATGTTGAAATTCGACTTCAAATTAGGAAGATAGACTTTGAAAATTTTCAATCAACACAAATTGACAGTTGACCTCAATGGGCTTCAATGGATGTTAATCGCGTATATCTGACAAAGTTGATGCAAACTCACTCAAATATATGAGAAATGTTGAAATTCGTCTTCAAATTAGGAAGATAGACTTTGAAAATTTTCAATCAACACAAAGTGACAGTCGACCTCAATGGGCTTCAATGGATGTTAATCGCCTATATCTGACAAAGTTAGATGCAAACTCACTCAAATATATGAGAAATGTTGAAATTCGACTTCAAATTAAGAAGATAGATTTTGAAAATTTTCAATCAACACAAATTGACAATCGACCTCAATGTGCTTCAATGGATGTTAATCGACGATATCTGACAAAGTTAGATGCAAACTCACTCAAATATATGAGAAATGTTGAAATTCGACTTCAAATTAGGAAGATAGACTTTGAAAATTTCAATCAACACAAAGTGACAGTCGACCTCAATGGGCTTCAATGGATGTTAATTGACGATATCTGACAAAGTTAGATGCAAACTCACTCCAATATATAAGAAATGTTGAAATTCGACTTCAAATTAGCAAGATAGACTTCGAAAATTTTCAATCAACACAAAGTGACAGTTGACCTCAATGGGCTTCAATGGATGTTAATCGCCTATATCTGACAAAGTTAGATGCAAACTCACTCAAATATATGAGAATTGTTGAAATTCGACTTCAAATTAGGAAGATAGACTTTGAAAATTTTCAATCAACACAAAGTGACAGTTGACCTCAATGGGCTTCAATGGATGTTAATCGCGTATATCTGACAAAGTTAGATGCAAACTCACTCAAATATATGAGAAATGTTGAAATTCGTCTTCAAATTAGGAAGATAGACTTTGAAAATTTTCAATCAACACAAATTGACAATCGACCTCAATGTGCTTCAATGGATGTTAATCGACGATATCTGACAAAGTTAGATGCAAACTCACTCAAATATATGAGAAATGTTGAAATTCGACTTCAAATTAGGAAGATAGACTTTGAAAATTTTCAATCAACACAAAGTGACAGTCGACCTCAATTGGCTTCAGTGGATGTTAATCGACGATATCTGACAAAGTTAGATGCAAACTCTCCCAAATATATAAGAAATGTTGAAATTCGACTTCAAATTAGGAAGATAGACTTCGAAAATTTTCAATCAACACAAAGTGACAGTCGATCTCAATGGGCTTCAATGGATGTTAATTGACGATATGACGATATCTGACAAAGTTAGATGCAAACTCACTCCAATATATAACAAATGTTGAAATTCGACTTCAAATTAGGAAGATAGACTTTGAAAATTTTCAATCAACACAAAGTGACAGTCGACCTCAATGGGCTTCAATGGATGTTAATTGACGATATCTGACAAAGTTAGATGCAAACTCACTCCAATATATAAGAAATGTTGAAATTCGACTTCAAATTAGGAGGATAGACTTTGAAAATTTTCAATCAACACAAAGTGACAGTCGACCTCAATTGGCTTCAGTGGATGTTAATCGACGATATCTGACAAAGTTAGATGCAAACTCTCCCAAATATATAAGAAATGTTGAAATGCGACTCCAAATTAGGAAGATAGACAATTTTAAATCAACACAAAGTGACAGTTGACCTCAATGGGCTTCAATGGATGTTAATCGCGTATATCTGACAAAGTTAGATGCAAACTCACTCGAATATATGAGAAATGTTGAAATTCGACTTAAAATTAGGAAGATAGACTTTGAAAATTTTCAATCAACACAAATTGACAATCGACCTCAATGTGCTTCAATGGATGTTAATTGACGATATCTGACAAAGTTAGATGCAAACTCACTCCAATATATAAGAAATGTTGAAATTCGACTTCAAATTAGCAAGATAGACTTCGAAAATTTTCAATCAACACAAAGTGACAGTTGACCTCAATGGGCTTCAATGGATGTTAATCGCCTATATCTGACAAAGTTAGATGCAAACTCACTCAAATATATGAGAATTGTTGAAATTCGACTTCAAATTAGGAAGATAGACTTTGAAAATTTTCAATCAACACAAAGTGACAGTTGACCTCAATGGGCTTCAATGGATGTTAATCGCGTATATCTGACAAAGTTAGATGCAAACTCACTCAAATATATGAGAAATGTTGAAATTCGTCTTCAAATTAGGAAGATAGACTTTGAAAATTTTCAATCAACACAAATTGACAATCGACCTCAATGTGCTTCAATGGATGTTAATCGACGATATCTGACAAAGTTAGATGCAAACTCACTCAAATATATGAGAAATGTTGAAATTCGACTTCAAATTAGGAAGATAGACTTTGAAAATTTTCAATCAACACAAAGTGACAGTCGACCTCAATTGGCTTCAGTGGATGTTAATCGACGATATCTGACAAAGTTAGATGCAAACTCTCCCAAATATATAAGAAATGTTGAAATGCGACTCGAAATTAGGAAGATAGACAACTTTCAATCAACACAAAGTGACAGTTGACCTCAATGGGCTTCAATGGATGTTAATCGCGTATATCTGACAAAGTTAGATGCAAACTCACTCGAATATATGAGAAATGTTGAAATTCGACTTCAAATTAGGAAGATAGACTTTGAAAATTTTCAATCAACACAAATTGACAGTTGACCTCATGGGCTTCAATGGATGTTAATCGCGTATATCTGACAAAGTTAGATGCAAACTCACTCCAATATATAAGAAATGTTGAAATTCGACTTCAAATTAGGAAGATAGACTTCGAAAATTTTCAATCAACACAAAGTGACAGTTGACCTCAATGGGCTTCAATGGATGTTAATCGCCTATATCTGACAAAGTTAGATGCACACTCACTCAAATATATGAGAAATGTTGAAATTCGACTTCAAATTAGGAAGATAGACTTTGAAAATTTTCAATCAACACAAAGTGACAGTTGACCTCAATGGGCTTCAATGGATGTTAATCGCGTATATCTGACAAAGTTAGATGCGAACTCTCCCAAATATATAAGAAATGTTGAAATGCGAATCCAAATTAGGAAGATAGACAATTTTCAATCAACACAAAGTGACAGTTGACCTCAATGGGCTTCAATGGATGTTAATCGCGTATATCTGACAAAGTTAGATGCAAACTCACTCAAATATATGAGAAATGTTGAAATTCGTCTTCAAATTAGGATGATAGACTTTGAAAATTTTCAATCAACACAAAGTGACAGTCGACCTCAATGGGCTTCAATGGATGTTAATCGCGTATATCTGACAAAGTTAGATGCGAACTCTCCCAAATATATAAGAAATGTTGAAATGCGAATCCAAATTAGGAAGATAGACAATTTTCAATCAACACAAAGTGACAGTTGACCTCAATGGGCTTCAATGGATGTTAATCGCGTATATCTGACAAAGTTAGATGCAAACTCACTCGAATATATGAGAAATGTTGAAATTCGACTTAAAATTAGGAAGATAGACTTTGAAAATTTTCAATCAACAGAAAGTGACAGTCGACCTCAATGGGCTTCAATGGATGTTAATCGCGTATATCTGACAAAGTTAGATGCAAACTCACTCGAATATATGAGAAATGTTGAAATTCGACTTCAAATTAGGAAGATAGACTTTGAAAATTTTCAATCAACACAAATTGACAGTTGACCTCAATGGGCTTCAATGGATGTTAATCGCGTATATCTGACAAAGTTAGATGCAAACTCACTCAAATATATGAGAAATGTTGAAATTCGTCTTCAAATTAGGATGATAGACTTTGAAAATTTTCAATCAACACAAAGTGACAGTCGACCTCAATGGGCTTCAATGGATGTTAATTGACGATATCTGACAAAGTTAGATGCAAACTCACTCCAATATATAAGAAATGTTGAAATTCGACTTCAAATTAGGAAGATAGACTTCGAAAATTTTCAATCAACACAAAGTGACAGTCGATCTCAATGGGCTTCAATGGATGTTAATTGACGATATCTGACAAAGTTAGATGCAAACTCACTCCAATATATAAGAAATGTTGAAATTCGACTTCAAATTAGGAAGATAGACTTTGAAAATTTTCAATCAACACAAAGTGACAGTCGACCTCAATGGGCTTCAATGGATGTTAATTGACGATATCTGACAAAGTTAGATGCAAACTCACTCCAATATATAAGAAATGTTGAAATTCGACTTCAAATTAGGAGGATAGACTTTGAAAATTTTCAATCAACACAAAGTGACAGTCGACCTCAATTGGCTTCAGTGGATGTTAATCGACGATATCTGACAAAGTTAGATGCAAACTCTCCCAAATATATAAGAGATGTTGAAATGCGACTCCAAATTAGGAAGATAGACAATTTTCAATCAACACAAAGTGACAGTTGACCTCAATGGGCTTCAATGGATGTTAATCGCGTATATCTGACAAAGTTAGATGCAAACTCACTCGAATATATGAGAAATGTTGAAATTCGACTTAAAATTAGGAAGATAGACTTTGAAAATTTTCAATCAACACAAATTGACAATCGACCTCAATGTGCTTCAATGGATGTTAATCGACGATATCTGACAAAGTTAGATGCAAACTCACTCAAATATATGAGAAATGTTGAAATTCGACTTCAAATTAGGAAGATAGACTTTGAAAATTTTCAATCAACACAAATTGACAGTTGACCTCAATGGGCTTCAATGGATGTTAATCGCGTATATCTGACAAAGTTGATGCAAACTCACTCAAATATATGAGAAATGTTGAAATTCGTCTTCAAATTAGGAAGATAGACTTTGAAAATTTTCAATCAACACAAAGTGACAGTCGACCTCAATGGGCTTCAATGGATGTTAATTGACGATATCTGACAAAGTTAGATGCAAACTCACTCAAATATATGAGAAATGTTGAAATTCGTCTTCAAATTAGGAAGATAGACTTTGAAAATTTTCAATCAACACAAAGTGACAGTCGACCTCAATGGGTTTCAATGGATGTTAATTGACGATATCTGACAAAGTTAGATCCAAACTCACTCCAATATATAAGAAATGTTGAAATTCGACTTCAAATTAGGAAGATAGACTTCGAAAATTTTCAATCAACACAAAGTGACAGTCGACCTCAATGGGTTTCAATGGATGTTAATTGACGATATCTGACAAAGTTAGATGCAAACTCACTCCAATATATAGGAAATGTTGAAATTCGACTTCAAATTAGGAAGATAGACTTCGAAAATTTTCAATCAACACAAAGTGACAGTTGACCTCAATGGGCTTCAATGGATGTTAATCGCCTATATCTGACAAAGTTAGATGCAAACTCACTCAAATATATGAGAAATGTTGAAATTCGACTTCAAATTAAGAAGATAGATTTTGAAAATTTTCAATCAACACAAATTGACAATCGACCTCAATGTGCTTCAATGGATGTTAATCGACGATATCTGACAAAGTTAGATGCAAACTCACTCAAATATATGAGAAATGTTGAAATTCGACTTCAAATTAGGAAGATAGACTTTGAAAATTTCAATCAACACAAAGTGACAGTCGACCTCAATGGGCTTCAATGGATGTTAATTGACGATATCTGACAAAGTTAGATGCAAACTCACTCCAATATATAAGAAATGTTGAAATTCGACTTCAAATTAGCAAGATAGACTTCGAAAATTTTCAATCAACACAAAGTGACAGTTGACCTCAATGGGCTTCAATGGATGTTAATCGCCTATATCTGACAAAGTTAGATGCAAACTCACTCAAATATATGAGAATTGTTGAAATTCGACTTCAAATTAGGAAGATAGACTTTGAAAATTTTCAATCAACACAAAGTGACAGTTGACCTCAATGGGCTTCAATGGAAGTTAATCGCGTATATCTGACAAAGTTAGATGCAAACTCACTCAAATATATGAGAAATGTTGAAATTCGTCTTCAAATTAGGAAGATAGACTTTGAAAATTTTCAATCAACACAAATTGACAATCGACCTCAATGTGCTTCAATGGATGTTAATCGACGATATCTGACAAAGTTAGATGCAAACTCACTCAAATATATGAGAAATGTTGAAATTCGACTTCAAATTAGGAAGATAGACTTTGAAAATTTTCAATCAACACAAAGTGACAGTCGACCTCAATTGGCTTCAGTGGATGTTAATCGACGATATCTGACAAAGTTAGATGCAAACTCTCCCAAATATATAAGAAATGTTGAAATTCGACTTCAAATTAGGAAGATAGACTTCGAAAATTTTCAATCAACACAAAGTGACAGTCGATCTCAATGGGCTTCAATGGATGTTAATTGACGATATCTGACAAAGTTAGATGCAAACTCACTCCAATATATAAGAAATGTTGAAATTCGACTTCAAATTAGGAAGATAGACTTTGAAAATTTTCAATCAACACAAAGTGACAGTCGACCTCAATGGGCTTCAATGGATGTTAATTGACGATATCTGACAAAGTTAGATGCAAACTCACTCCAATATATAAGAAATGTTGAAATTCGACTTCAAATTAGGAGGATAGACTTTGAAAATTTTCAATCAACACAAAGTGACAGTCGACCTCAATTGGCTTCAGTGGATGTTAATCGACGATATCTGACAAAGTTAGATGCAAACTCTCCCAAATATATAAGAAATGTTGAAATGCGACTCCAAATTAGGAAGATAGACAATTTTCAATCAACACAAAGTGACAGTTGACCTCAATGGGCTTCAATGGATGTTAATCGCGTATATCTGACAAAGTTAGATGCAAACTCACTCGAATATATGAGAAATGTTGAAATTCGACTTAAAATTAGGAAGATAGACTTTGAAAATTTTCAATCAACACAAATTGACAATCGACCTCAATGTGCTTCAATGGATGTTAATCGACGATATCTGACAAAGTTAGATGCAAACTCACTCAAATATATGAGAAATGTTGAAATTCGACTTCAAATTAGGAAGATAGACTTTGAAAATTTTCAATCAACACAAATTGACAGTTGACCTCAATGGGCTTCAATGGATGTTAATCGCGTATATCTGACAAAGTTGATGCAAACTCACTCAAATATATGAGAAATGTTGAAATTCGTCTTCAAATTAGGAAGATAGACTTTGAAAATTTTCAATCAACACAAAGTGACAGTCGACCTCAATGGGCTTCAATGGATGTTAATTGACGATATCTGACAAAGTTAGATGCAAACTCACTCAAATATATGAGAAATGTTGAAATTCGTCTTCAAATTAGGAAGATAGACTTTGAAAATTTTCAATCAACACAAAGTGACAGTCGACCTCAATGGGCTTCAATGGATGTTAATTGACGATATCTGACAAAGTTAGATCCAAACTCACTCCAATATATAAGAAATGTTGAAATTCGACTTCAAATTAGGAAGATAGACTTCGAAAATTTTCAATCAACACAAAGTGACAGTCGACCTCAATGGGTTTCAATGGATGTTAATTGACGATATCTGACAAAGTTAGATGCAAACTCACTCCAATATATAGGAAATGTTGAAATTCGACTTCAAATTAGGAAGATAGACTTCGAAAATTTTCAATCAACACAAAGTGACAGTTGACCTCAATGGGCTTCAATGGATGTTAATCGCCTATATCTGACAAAGTTAGATGCAAACTCACTCAAATATATGAGAAATGTTGAAATTCGACTTCAAATTAAGAAGATAGATTTTGAAAATTTTCAATCAACACAAATTGACAATCGACCTCAATGTGCTTCAATGGATGTTAATCGACGATATCTGACAAAGTTAGATGCAAACTCACTCAAATATATGAGGAATGTTGAAATTCGACTTCAAATTAGGAAGATAGACTTTGAAAATTTCAATCAACACAAAGTGACAGTCGACCTCAATGGGCTTCAATGGATGTTAATTGACGATATCTGACAAAGTTAGATGCAAACTCACTCCAATATATAAGAAATGTTGAAATTCGACTTCAAATTAGCAAGATAGACTTCGAAAATTTTCAATCAACACAAAGTGACAGTTGACCTCAATGGGCTTCAATGGATGTTAATCGCCTATATCTGACAAAGTTAGATGCAAACTCACTCAAATATATGAGAATTGTTGAAATTCGACTTCAAATTAGGAAGATAGACTTTGAAAATTTTCAATCAACACAAAGTGACAGTTGACCTCAATGGGCTTCAATGGAAGTTAATCGCGTATATCTGACAAAGTTAGATGCAAACTCACTCAAATATATGAGAAATGTTGAAATTCGTCTTCAAATTAGGAAGATAGACTTTGAAAATTTTCAATCAACACAAATTGACAATCGACCTCAATGTGCTTCAATGGATGTTAATCGACGATATCTGACAAAGTTAGATGCAAACTCACTCAAATATATGAGAAATGTTGAAATTCGACTTCAAATTAGGAAGATAGACTTTGAAAATTTTCAATCAACACAAAGTGACAGTCGACCTCAATTGGCTTCAGTGGATGTTAATCGACGATATCTGACAAAGTTAGATGCAAACTCTCCCAAATATATAAGAAATGTTGAAATTCGACTTCAAATTAGGAAGATAGACTTCGAAAATTTTCAATCAACACAAAGTGACAGTCGATCTCAATGGGCTTCAATGGATGTTAATTGACGATATGACGATATCTGACAAAGTTAGATGAAAACTCACTCCAATATATAACAAATGTTGAAATTCGACTTCAAATTAGGAAGATAGACTTTGAAAATTTTCAATCAACACAAAGTGACAGTCGACCTCAATGGGCTTCAATGGATGTTAATTGACGATATCTGACAAAGTTAGATGCAAACTCACTCCAATATATAAGAAATGTTGAAATTCGACTTCAAATTAGGAGGATAGACTTTGAAAATTTTCAATCAACACAAAGTGACAGTCGACCTCAATTGGCTTCAGTGGATGTTAATCGACGATATCTGACAAAGTTAGATGCAAACTCTCCCAAATATATAAGAAATGTTGAAATGCGACTCCAAATTAGGAAGATAGACAATTTTAAATCAACACAAAGTGACAGTTGACCTCAATGGGCTTCAATGGATGTTAATCGCGTATATCTGACAAAGTTAGATGCAAACTCACTCGAATATATGAGAAATGTTGAAATTCGACTTAAAATTAGGAAGATAGACTTTGAAAATTTTCAATCAACACAAATTGACAATCGACCTCAATGTGCTTCAATGGATGTTAATTGACGATATCTGACAAAGTTAGATGCAAACTCACTCCAATATATAAGAAATGTTGAAATTCGACTTCAAATTAGCAAGATAGACTTCGAAAATTTTCAATCAACACAAAGTGACAGTTGACCTCAATGGGCTTCAATGGATGTTAATCGCCTATATCTGACAAAGTTAGATGCAAACTCACTCAAATATATGAGAATTGTTGAAATTCGACTTCAAATTAGGAAGATAGACTTTGAAAATTTTCAATCAACACAAAGTGACAGTTGACCTCAATGGGCTTCAATGGATGTTAATCGCGTATATCTGACAAAGTTAGATGCAAACTCACTCAAATATATGAGAAATGTTGAAATTCGTCTTCAAATTAGGAAGATAGACTTTGAAAATTTTCAATCAACACAAATTGACAATCGACCTCAATGTGCTTCAATGGATGTTAATCGACGATATCTGACAAAGTTAGATGCAAACTCACTCAAATATATGAGAAATGTTGAAATTCGACTTCAAATTAGGAAGATAGACTTTGAAAATTTTCAATCAACACAAAGTGACAGTCGACCTCAATTGGCTTCAGTGGATGTTAATCGACGATATCTGACAAAGTTAGATGCAAACTCTCCCAAATATATAAGAAATGTTGAAATGCGACTCGAAATTAGGAAGATAGACAACTTTCAATCAACACAAAGTGACAGTTGACCTCAATGGGCTTCAATGGATGTTAATCGCGTATATCTGACAAAGTTAGATGCAAACTCACTCGAATATATGAGAAATGTTGAAATTCGACTTCAAATTAGGAAGATAGACTTTGAAAATTTTCAATCAACACAAATTGACAGTTGACCTCAATGGGCTTCAATGGATGTTAATCGCGTATATCTGACAAAGTTAGATGCAAACTCACTCCAATATATAAGAAATGTTGAAATTCGACTTCAAATTAGGAAGATAGACTTCGAAAATTTTCAATCAACACAAAGTGACAGTTGACCTCAATGGGCTTCAATGGATGTTAATCGCCTATATCTGACAAAGTTAGATGCACACTCACTCAAATATATGAGAAATGTTGAAATTCGACTTCAAATTAGGAAGATAGACTTCGAAAATTTTCAATCAACACAAAGTGACAGTCGACCTCAATGGGCTTCAATGGATGTTAATTGACGATATCTGACAAAGTTAGATGCAAACTCACTCCAATATATAAGAAATGTTGAAATTCGACTCCAAATTAGGAAGATAGACTTCGAAAATTTTCAATCAACACAAAGTGACAGTTGACCTCAATGGGCTTCAATGGATGTTAATCGCCTATATCTGACAAAGTTAGATGCAAACTCACTCAAATATATGAGAAATGTTGAAATTCGTCTTCAAATTAGGAAGATAGACTTTGAAAATTTTCAATCAACACAAAGTGACAGTCGACCTCAATGGGCTTCAATGGATGTTAATTGACGATATCTGACAAAGTTAGATGCAAACTCACTCCAATATATAAGAAATGTTGAAATTGGACTTCAAATTAGGAAGATAGACTTCGAAAATTTTCAATCAACACAAAGTGACAGTTGACCTCAATGGGCTTCAATGGATGTTAATCGCCTATATCTGACAAAGTTAGATGCAAACTCACTCAAATATATGAGAAATGTTGAAATTCGACTTCAAATTAGGAAGATAGACTTTTAAAATTTTCAATCAACACAAAGTGACAGTCGACCTCAATTGGCTTCAGTGCATGTTAATCGACGATATCTGACAAAGTTAGATGCGAACTCTCCCAAATATATAAGAAATGTTGAAATGCGACTCCAAATTAGGAAGATAGACAATTTTCAATCAACACAAAGTGACAGTTGACCTCAATGGGCTTCAATGGATGTTAATCGCGTATATCTGACAAAGTTAGATGCAAACTCACTCGAATATATGAGGAATGTTGAAATTCGACTTAAAATTAGGAAGATAGACTTTGAAAATTTTCAATCAACAGAAAGTGACAGTCGACCTCAATGGGCTTCAATGGATGTTAATCGCGTATATCTGACAAAGTTAGATGCAATCTCACTCCAATATATAAGAAATGTTGAAATTCGACTCCAAATTAGGAAGATAGACTTCGAAAATTTTCAATCAACACAAAGTGACAGTTGACCTCAATGGGCTTCAATGGATGTTAATTGACGATATCTGACAAAGTTAGATGCAAACTCACTCCAATATATAAGAAATGTTGAAATTCGACTTCAAATTAGGAAGATAGACTTCGAAAATTTTCAATCAACACAAAGTGACAGTTGACCTCAATGGGCTTCAATGGATGTTAATCGCCTATATCTGACAAAGTTAGATGCAAACTCACTCAAATATATGAGAAATGTTGAAATTCGACTTCAAATTAGGAAGATAGACTTTTAAAATTTTCAATCAACACAAAGTGACAGTCGACCTCAATTGGCTTCAGTGCATGTTAATCGACGATATCTGACAAAGTTAGATGCGAACTCTCCCAAATATATAAGAAATGTTGAAATGCGACTCCAAATTAGGAAGATAGACAATTTTCAATCAACACAAAGTGACAGTTGACCTCAATGGGCTTCAATGGATGTTAATCGCGTATATCTGACAAAGTTAGATGCAAACTCACTCGAATATATGAGGAATGTTGAAATTCGACTTAAAATTAGGAAGATAGACTTTGAAAATTTTCAATCAACAGAAAGTGACAGTCGACCTCAATGGGCTTCAATGGATGTTAATCGCGTATATCTGACAAAGTTAGATGCAATCTCACTCCAATATATAAGAAATGTTGAAATTCGACTCCAAATTAGGAAGATAGACTTCGAAAATTTTCAATCAACACAAAGTGACAGTTGACCTCAATGGGCTTCAATGGATGTTAATTGACGATATCTGACAAAGTTAGATGCAAACTCACTCAAATATATGAGAAATGTTGAAATTCGACTTCAAATTAGGAAGATAGACTTTTAAAATTTTCAATCAACACAAAGTGACAGTCGACCTCAATTGGCTTCAGTGCATGTTAATCGACGATATCTGACAAAGTTAGATGCGAACTCTCCCAAATATATAAGAAATGTTGAAATGCGACTCCAAATTAGGAAGATAGACAATTTTCAATCAACACAAAGTGACAGTTGACCTCAATGGGCTTCAATGGATGTTAATCGCGTATATCTGACAAAGTTAGATGCAAACTCACTCGAATATATGAGGAATGTTGAAATTCGACTTAAAATTAGGAAGATAGACTTTGAAAATTTTCAATCAACAGAAAGTGACAGTCGACCTCAATGGGCTTCAATGGATGTTAATCGCGTATATCTGACAAAGTTAGATGCAATCTCACTCCAATATATAAGAAATGTTGAAATTCGACTCCAAATTAGGAAGATAGACTTCGAAAATTTTCAATCAACACAAAGTGACAGTTGACCTCAATGGGCTTCAATGGATGTTAATTGACGATATCTGACAAAGTTAGATGCAAACTCACTCAAATATATGAGAAATGTTGAAATTCGACTTCAAATTAGGAAGATAGACTTTTAAAATTTTCAATCAACACAAAGTGACAGTCGACCTCAATTGGCTTCAGTGCATGTTAATCGACGATATCTGACAAAGTTAGATGCGAACTCTCCCAAATATATAAGAAATGTTGAAATGCGACTCCAAATTAGGAAGATAGACAATTTTCAATCAACACAAAGTGACAGTTGACCTCAATGGGCTTCAATGGATGTTAATCGAGTATATCTGACAAAGTTAGATGCAAACTCACTCGAATATATGAGGAATGTTGAAATTCGACTTAAAATTAGGAAGATAGACTTTGAAAATTTTCAATCAACAGAAAGTGACAGTCGACCTCAATGGGCTTCAATGGATGTTAATCGCGTATATCTGACAAAGTTAGATGCAAACTCACTCCAATATATAAGAAATGTTGAAATTCGACTTCAAATTAGGAAGATAGACTTCGAAAATTTTCAATCAACACAAAGTGACAGTTGACCTCAATGGGCTTCAATGGATGTTAATCGCCTATATCTGACAAAGTTAGATGCAAACTCACTCCAATATATGAGAAATGTTGAAATTCGACTTCAAATTAGGAAGATAGACTTTTAAAATTTTCAATCAACACAAAGTGACAGTCGACCTCAATTGGCTTCAGTGCATGTTAATCGACGATATCTGACAAAGTTAGATGCGAACTCTCCCAAATATATAAGAAATGTTGAAATGCGACTCCAAATTAGGAAGATAGACAATTTTCAATCAACACAAAGTGACAGTTGACCTCAATGGGCTTCAATGGATGTTAATCGCGTATATCTGACAAAGTTAGATGCAAACTCACTCGAATATATGAGGAATGTTGAAATTCGACTTAAAATTAGGAAGATAGACTTTGAAAATTTTCAATCAACACAAAGTGACAGTTGACCTCAATGGGCTTCAATGGATGTTAATTGACGATATCTGACAAAGTTAGATGCAAACTCACTCCAATATATAAGAAATGTTGAAATTCGACTTCAAATTAGGAAGATAGACAATTTTCAATCAACACAAAGTGACAGTTGACCTCAATGGGCTTCAATGGATGTTAATTGACGATATCTGACAAAGTTAGATGCAAACTCACTCGAATATATGAGAAATGTTGAAATTCGACTTCAAATTAGGAAGATAGACTTTGAAAATTTTCAATCAACACAAATTGACAGTTGACCTCAATGGGCTTCAATGGATGTTAATCGCCTATATCTGACAAAGTTAGATGCAAACTCACTCAAATATATGAGAAATGTTGAAATTCGTCTTCAAATTAGGAAGATAGACTTTGAAAATTTTCAATCAACACAAAGTGACAGTCGACCTCAATGGGCTTCAATGGATGTTAATTGACGATATCTGACAA
This sequence comes from Diorhabda sublineata, assembly GCF_026230105.1. Classification (NCBI taxonomy): domain Eukaryota; kingdom Metazoa; phylum Arthropoda; class Insecta; order Coleoptera; family Chrysomelidae; genus Diorhabda; species Diorhabda sublineata. Next base: position 1,921,448 of record NC_079483.1, read on the forward strand.
AGCTAGATGCAAACTCACTCCAATATATAAGAAATGTTGAAATTGGACTTCAAATTAGGAAGATAGACTTCGAAAATTTTCAATCAACACAAAGTGACAGTCGATCTCAATGGGCTTCAATGGATGTTAATCGCCTATATCTGACAAAGTTAGATGCAAACTCACTCAAATATATGAGAAATGTTGAAATTCGACTTCAAATTAGGAAGATAGACTTTTAAAATTTTCAATCAACACAAAGTGACAGTCGACCTCAATTGGCTTCAGTGCATGTTAATCGACGATATCTGACAAAGTTAGATGCGAACTCTCCCAAATATATAAGAAATGTTGAAATGCGACTCCAAATTAGGAAGATAGACAATTTTCAATCAACACAAAGTGACAGTTGACCTCAATGGGCTTCAATGGATGTTAATCGCGTATATCTGACAAAGTTAGATGCAAACTCACTCGAATATATGAGAAATGTTGAAATTCGACTTCAAATTAGGAAGATAGACTTTGAAAATTTTCAATCAACACAAATTGACAGTTGACCTCAATGGGCTTCAATGGATGTTAATCGCGTATATCTGACAAAGTTAGATGCAAACTCACTCAAATATATGAGAAATGTTGAAATTCGTCTTCAAATTAGGAAGATAGACTTTGAAAATTTTCAATCAACACAAAGTGACAGTCGACCTCAATGGGCTTCAATGGATGTTAATTGACGATATCTGTAAAAGTTAGATGCAAACTCACTCCAATATATAAGAAATGTTGAAATTCGACTTCAAATTAGGAAGATAGACTTCGAAAATTTTCAATCAACACAAAGTGACAGTCGATCTCAATGGGCTTCAATGGATGTTAATTGACGATATCTGACAGAGTTAGATGCAAACTAACTCCAATATATAAGAAATGTTGAAATTCGACTTCAAATTAGGAAGGTGGACTTTGAAAATTTTCAATCAACACAAAGTGACAGTCGACCTCAATGGGCTTCAATGGATGTTAATTGACGATATCTGACAAAGTTAGATGCAAACTCACTCCAATATATAAGAAATGTTGAAATTCGACTTCAAATTAGGAAGATAGACTTTGAAAATTTTCAATCAACACAAAGTGACAGTCGACCTCAATTGGCTTCAGTGGATGTTAATCGACGATATCTGACAAAGTTAGTTGCAAACTCTCCCAAATATATAAGAAATGTTGAAATGCGACTCCAAATTAGGAAGATAGACAATTTTCAATCAGAACAAAGTGACAGTTGACCTCAATGGGCTTCAATGGATGTTAATCGCGTATATCTGACAAAGTTAGATGCAAACTCACTCGAATATATGAGAAATGTTGAAATTCGACTTAAAATTAGGAAGATAGACTTTGAAAATTTTCAATCAACAGAAAGTGACAGTCGACCTCAATGGGCTTCAATGGATGTTAATCGCGTATATCTGACAAAGTTAGATGCAAACTCACTCGAATATATGAGAAATGTTGAAATTTGACTTCAAATTAGGAAGATAGACTTTGAAAATTTTCAATCAACACAAAGTGACAGTCGACCTCAATGGGCTTCAATGGATGTTAATTGACGATATCTGACAAAGTTAGATGCAAACTCACTCCAATATATAAGAAATGTTGAAATTCGACTTCAAATTAGCAAGATAGACTTCGAAAATTTTCAATCAACACAAAGTGACAGTTGACCTCAATGGGCTTCAATGGATGTTAATCGCGTATATCTGACAAAGTTAGATGCAAACTCACTCAAATATATGAGAAATGTTGAAATTCGTCTTCAAATTAGGAAGATAGACTTTGAAAATTTTCAATCAACACAAAGTGACAGTCGACCTCAATGGGCTTCAATGGATGTTAATTGACGATATCTGACAAAAATAGATGCAAACTCACTCCAATATATAAGAAATGTTGAAATTCGACTTCAAATTAGGAAGATAGACTTCGAAAATTTTCAATCAACACAAAGTGACAGTCGACCTCAATGGGCTTCAATGGATGTTAATTGACGATATCTGACAAAGTTAGATGCAAACTCACTCCAATATATAAGAAATGTTGAAATTCGACTTCAAATTAGGAAGATAGACTTTGAAAATTTTCAATCAACACAAAGTGACAGTCGACCTCAATTGGCTTCAGTGGATGTTAATCGACGATATCTGACAAAGTTAGATGCAAACTCTCCCAAATATATAAGAAATGTTGAAATGCGACTCCAAATTAGGAAGATAGACAATTTTCAATCAGAACAAAGTGACAGTTGACCTCAATGGGCTTCAATGGATGTTAATCGCGTATATCTGACAAAGTTAGATGCAAACTCACTCGAATATATGAGAAATGTTGAAATTCGACTTAAAATTAGGAAGGTGGACTTTGAAAATTTTCAATCAACACAAAGTGACAGTCGACCTCAATGGGCTTCAATGGATGTTAATTGACGATATCTGACAAAGTTAGATGCAAACTCACTCCAATATATAAGAAATGTTGAAATTCGACTTCAAATTAGGAAGATAGACTTTGAAAATTTTCAATCAACACAAAGTGACAGTCGACCTCAATTGGCTTCAGTGGATGTTAATCGACGATATCTGACAAAGTTAGATGCAAACTCTCCCAAATATATAAGAAATGTTGAAATGCGACTCCAAATTAGGAAGATAGACAATTTTCAATCAGAACAAAGTGACAGTTGACCTCAATGGGCCTCAATGGATGTTAATCGCGTATATCTGACAAAGTTAGATGCAAACTCACTCGAATATATGAGAAATGTTGAAATTCGACTTAAAATTAGGAAGATAGACTTTGAAAATTTTCAATCAACAGAAAGTGACAGTCGACCTCAATGGGCTTCAATGGATGTTAATCGCGTATATCTGACAAAGTTAGATGCAAACTCACTCGAATATATGAGAAATGTTGAAATTCGACTTCAAATTAGGAAGATAGACTTTGAAAATTTTCAATCAACACAAAGGGACAGTCGACCTCAATGGGCTTCAATGGATGTTAATTGACGATATCTGACAAAGTTAGATGCAAACTCACTCCAATATATAAGAAATGTTGAAATTCGACTTCAAATTAGCAAGATAGACTTCGAAAATTTTCAATCAACACAAAGTGACAGTTGACCTCAATGGGCTTCAATGGATGTTAATCGCGTATATCTGACAAAGTTAGATGCAAACTCACTCAAATATATGAGAAATGTTGAAATTCGTCTTCAAATTAGGAAGATAGACTTTGAAAATTTTCAATCAACACAAAGTGACAGTCGACCTCAATGGGCTTCAATGGATGTTAATTGACGATATCTGACAAAAATAGATGCAAACTCACTCCAATATATAAGAAATGTTGAAATTCGACTTCAAATTAGGAAGATAGACTTCGAAAATTTTCAATCAACACAAAGTGACAGTCGACCTCAATGGGCTTCAATGGATGTTAATTGACGATATCTGACAAAGTTAGATGCAAACTCACTCCAATATATAAGAAATGTTGAAATTCGACTTCAAATTAGGAAGATAGACTTTGAAAATTTTCAATCAACACAAAGTGACAGTCGACCTCAATTGGCTTCAGTGGATGTTAATCGACGATATCTGACAAAGTTAGATGCAAACTCTCCCAAATATATAAGAAATGTTGAAATGCGACTCCAAATTAGGAAGATAGACAATTTTCAATCAGAACAAAGTGACAGTTGACCTCAATGGGCTTCAATGGATGTTAATCGCGTATATCTGACAAAGTTAGATGCAAACTCACTCGAATATATGAGAAATGTTGAAATTCGACTTAAAATTAGGAAGATAGACTTTGAAAATTTTCAATCAACAGAAAGTGACAGTCGACCTCAATGGGCTTCAATGGATGTTAATCGCGTATATCTGACAAAGTTAGATGCAAACTCACTCGAATATATGAGAAATGTTGAAATTCGACTTCAAATTAGGAAGATAGACTTTGAAAATTTTCAATCAACACAAAGTGACAGTCGACCTCAATGGGCTTCAATGGATGTTAATTGACGATATCTGACAAAGTTAGATGCAAACTCACTCCAATATATAAGAAATGTTGAAATTCGACTTCAAATTAGCAAGATAGACTTCGAAAATTTTCAATCAACACAAAGTGACAGTTGACCTCAATGGGCTTCAATGGATGTTAATCGCCTATATCTGACAAAGTTAGATGCAAACTCACTCAAATATATGAGAAATGTTGAAATTCGTCTTCAAATTAGGAAGATAGACTTTGAAAATTTTCAATCAACACAAATTGACAATCGACCTCAATGTGCTTCAATGGATGTTAATCGACGATATCTGACAAAGTTAGATGCAAACTCACTCAAATATATAAGAAATGTTGAAATTCGACTTCAAATTAGGAAGATAGACTTCGAAAATTTTCAATCAACACAAAGTGACAGTCGACCTCAATGGGCTTCAATGGATGTTAATTGACGATATCTGACAAAGTTAGATGCAAACTCACTCCAATATATAAGTAATGTTGAAATTGGACTTCAAATTAGGAAGATAGACTTCGAAAATTTTCAATCAACGCAAAGTGACAGTCGACCTCAATGGGCTTCAATGGATGTTAATTGACGATATCTGACAAAGTTAGATGCAAACTCACTCAAATATATGAGAAATGTTGAAATTCGACTTCAAATTAGGAAGATAGACTTCGAAAATTTTCAATCAACACAAAGTGACAGTCGACCTCAATGGGCTTCAATGGATGTTAATCGCCTATATCTGACAAAGTTAGATGCAAACTCACTCAAATATATGAGAAATGTTGAAATTCGACTTCAAATTAGGAAGATAGACTTTTAAAATTTTCAATCAACACAAATTGACAGTTGACCTCAATGGGCTTCAATGGATGTTAATCGCGTATATCTGACAAAGTTAGATGCAAACTCTCCCAAATATATAAGAAATGTTGAATTGCGACTCCAAATTAGGAAGATAGACAACTTTCAATCAACACAAAGTGACAGTTGACCTCAATGGGCTTCAATGGATGTTAATCGCGTATATCTGACAAAGTTAGATGCAAACTCACTCGAATATATGAGAAATGTTGAAATTCGTCTACAAATTAGGAAGATAGACTTTGAAAATTTTCAATCAACACAAATTGACAGTTGACCTCAATGGGCTTCAATGGATGTTAATCGCGTATATATGACAAAGTTAGATGCAAACTCACTCGAATATATGAGAAATGTTGAAATTCGACTTCAAATTAGGAAGATAGACTTTGAAAATTTTCAATCAACACAAATTGACAATCGACCTCAATGTGCTTCAATGGATGTTAATCGACGATATCTGAGAAAGTTAGATGCAAACTCACTCAAATATATGAGAAATGTTGAAATTCGACTTCAAATTAGGAAGATATACTTTGAAAATTTTCAATCAACACAAATTGACAATCGACCTCAATGTGCTTCAATGGATGTTAATCGACGATATCTGACAAAGTTAGATGCAAACTCACTCAAATATATGAGAAATGTTGAAATTCGACTTCAAATTAGGAAGATAGACTTTGAAAATTTTCAATCAACACAAATTGACAGTTGACCTCAATGGGCTTCAATGGATGTTAATCGCGTATATCTGACAAAGTTGATGCAAACTCACTCAAATATATGAGAAATGTTGAAATTCGTCTTCAAATTAGGAAGATAGACTTTGAAAATTTTCAATCAACACAAAGTGACAGTCGACCTCAATGGGCTACAATGGACGTTAATTGACGATATCTGACAAAGTTAGATGCAAACTCACTCCAATATATAAGAAATGTTGAAATTCGTTTTCAAATTAGGAAGATAGACTTCGAAAATTTTCAATCAACACAAAGTGACAGTCGACCTCAATGGGCTTCAATGGATGTTAATTGACGATATCTGACAAAGTTAGATGCAAACTCACTCCAATATATAAGAAATGTTGAAATTCGACTTCAAATTAGGAAGATAGACTTCGAATATTTTCCATCAACACAAAGTGACAGTTGACCTCAATGGGCTTCAATGGATGTTAATCGCGTATATCTGACAAAGTTAGATGCAAACTCACTCAAATATATGAGAAATGTTGAAATTCGTCTTCAAATTAGGAAGATAGACTGAAAATTTTCAATCAACACAAAGTGACAGTCGACCTCAATTGGCTTCAGTGGATGTTAATCGACGATATCTGACAAAGTTAGATGCAAACTCACTCCAATATATAAGAAATGTTGAAATTCGACTTCAAATTAGGAAGATAGACTTCGAAAATTTTCAATCAACACAAAGTGACAGTCGACCTCAATGGGCTTCAATGGACGTTAATTGACGATATCTGACAAAGGTAGATGCAAACTCACTCCAATATATAAGAAATGTTGAAATTCGACTTCAAATTAGGAAGATAGACTTCGAAAATTTTCAATCAACACAAAGTGACAGTTGACCTCAATGGGCTTCAATGGATGTTAATCGCCTATATCTGACAAAGTTAGATGCAAACTCACTCAAATATATGAGAAATGTTGAAATTCGACTTCAAATTAAGAAGATAGACTTTGAAAATTTTCCATCAACACAAAGTGACAGTTGACCTCAATGGGCTTCAATGGATGTTAATCGCGTATATCTGACAAAGTTAGATGCAAACTCACTCAAATATATGAGAAATGTTGAAATTCGTCTTCAAATTAGGAAGATAGACTTCGAAAATTTTCAATCAACACAAAGTGACAGTTGACCTCAATGGGCTTCAATGGATGTTAATCGCCTATATCTGACAAAGTTAGATGCAAACTCACTCAAATATATGAGAGATGTTGAAATTCGACTTCAAATTAAGAAGATAGACTTTGAAAATTTTCCATCAACACAAAGTGACAGTTGACCTCAATGGGCTTCAATGGATGTTAATCGCGTATATCTGACAAAGTTAGATGCAAACTCACTCAAATATATGAGAAATGTTGAAATTCGTCTTCAAATTAGGAAGATAGACTGAAAATTTTCAATCAACACAAAGTGACAGTCGACCTCAATTGGCTTCAGTGGATGTTAATCGACGATATCTGACAAAGTTAGATGCAAACTCACTCCAATATATAAGAAATGTTGAAATTCGACTTCAAATTAGGAAGATAGACTTCGAAAATTTTCAATCAACACAAAGTGACAGTCGACCTCAATGGGCTTCAATGGACGTTAATTGACGATATCTGACAAAGGTAGATGCAAACTCACTCCAATATATAAGAAATGTTGAAATTCGACTTCAAATTAGGAAGATAGACTTTGAAAATTTTCAATCAACACAAAGTGACAGTTGACCTCAATGGGCTTCAATGGATGTTAATCGCCTATATCTGACAAAGTTAGATGCAAACTCACTCAAATATATGAGAAATGTTGAAATTCGACTTCAAATTAGGAAGATAGACTTTGAAAATTTTCAATCAACACAAATTGACAATCGACCTCTATGTGCTTCAATGGATGTTAATCGACGATATCTGACAAAGTTAGGTGCAAACTCACTCAAATATATGAGAAATGTTGAAATTCGACTTCAAATTAGGAAGATAGACTTTGAAAATTTTCAATCAACACAAAGTGACAGTTGACCTCAATGGGCTTCAATGGATGTTAATCGCCTATATCTGACAAAGTTAGATGCAAACTCAATCAAATATATGAGAATTGTTGAAATTCGACTTCAAATTAGGAAGATAGACTTTGAAAATTTTCAATCAACACAAAGTGATTGTTGACCTCAATGGGCTTCAATGGATGTTAATCGCGTATATCTGACAAAGTTAGATGCAAACTCACTCAAATATATGAGAATTGTTGAAATTCGACTTCAAATTAGGAAGATAGACTTTGAAAATTTTCAATCAACACAAAGTGACAGTTGACCTCAATGGGCTTCAATGGATGTTAATCGCGTATATCTGACAAAGTTAGATGCAAACTCACTCAAATATATGAGAAATGTTGAAATTCGTCTTCAAATTAGGAAGATAGACTTTGAAAATTTTCAATCAACACAAATTGACAATCGAACTCAATGTGCTTCAATGGATGTTACTCGACGATATCTGACAAAGTTAGATGCAAACTCACTCAAATATATGAGAAATGTTGAAATTCGACTTCAAATTAGGAAGATAGACTTTGAAAATTTTCAATCAACACAAAGTGACAGTCGACCTCAATTGGCTTCAGTGGATGTTAATCGACGATATCTGACAAAGTTAGATGCAAACTCACTCCAATATATAAGAAATGTTGAAATTCGACTTCAAATTAGGAAGATAGACTTCGAATATTTTCCATCAACACAAAGTGACAGTTGACCTCAATGGGCTTCAATGGATGTTAATCGCGTATATCTGACAAAGTTAGATGCAAACTCACTCAAATATATGAGAAATGTTGAAATTCGTCTTCAAATTAGGAAGATAGACTGAAAATTTTCAATCAACACAAAGTGACAGTCGACCTCAATTGGCTTCAGTGGATGTTAATCGACGATATCTGACAAAGTTAGATGCAAACTCACTCCAATATATAAGAAATGTTGAAATTCGACTTCAAATTAGGAAGATAGACTTCGAAAATTTTCAATCAACACAAAGTGACAGTCGACCTCAATGGGCTTCAATGGACGTTAATTGACGATATCTGACAAAGGTAGATGCAAACTCACTCCAATATATAAGAAATGTTGAAATTCGACTTCAAATTAGGAAGATAGACTTCGAAAATTTTCAATCAACACAAAGTGACAGTTGACCTCAATGGGCTTCAATGGATGTTAATCGCCTATATCTGACAAAGTTAGATGCAAACTCACTCAAATATATGAGAAATGTTGAAATTCGACTTCAAATTAAGAAGATAGACTTTGAAAATTTTCCATCAACACAAAGTGACAGTTGACCTCAATGGGCTTCAATGGATGTTAATCGCGTATATCTGACAAAGTTAGATGCAAACTCACTCAAATATATGAGAAATGTTGAAATTCGTCTTCAAATTAGGAAGATAGACTTCGAAAATTTTCAATCAACACAAAGTGACAGTTGACCTCAATGGGCTTCAATGGATGTTAATCGCCTATATCTGACAAAGTTAGATGCAAACTCACTCAAATATATGAGAGATGTTGAAATTCGACTTCAAATTAAGAAGATAGACTTTGAAAATTTTCCATCAACACAAAGTGACAGTTGACCTCAATGGGCTTCAATGGATGTTAATCGCGTATATCTGACAAAGTTAGATGCAAACTCACTCAAATATATGAGAAATGTTGAAATTCGTCTTCAAATTAGGAAGATAGACTGAAAATTTTCAATCAACACAAAGTGACAGTCGACCTCAATTGGCTTCAGTGGATGTTAATCGACGATATCTGACAAAGTTAGATGCAAACTCACTCCAATATATAAGAAATGTTGAAATTCGACTTCAAATTAGGAAGATAGACTTCGAAAATTTTCAATCAACACAAAGTGACAGTCGACCTCAATGGGCTTCAATGGACGTTAATTGACGATATCTGACAAAGGTAGATGCAAACTCACTCCAATATATAAGAAATGTTGAAATTCGACTTCAAATTAGGAAGATAGACTTTGAAAATTTTCAATCAACACAAAGTGACAGTTGACCTCAATGGGCTTCAATGGATGTTAATCGCCTATATCTGACAAAGTTAGATGCAAACTCACTCAAATATATGAGAAATGTTGAAATTCGACTTCATATTAGGAAGATAGACTTTGAAAATTTTCAATCAACACAAATTGACAATCGACCTCTATGTGCTTCAATGGATGTTAATCGACGATATCTGACAAAGTTAGGTGCAAACTCACTCAAATATATGAGAAATGTTGAAATTCGACTTCAAATTAGGAAGATAGACTTTGAAAATTTTCAATCAACACAAAGTGACAGTTGACCTCAATGGGCTTCAATGGATGTTAATCGCCTATATCTGACAAAGTTAGATGCAAACTCAATCAAATATATGAGAATTGTTGAAATTCGACTTCAAATTAGGAAGATAGACTTTGAAAATTTTCAATCAACACAAAGTGATTGTTGACCTCAATGGGCTTCAATGGATGTTAATCGCGTATATCTGACAAAGTTAGATGCAAACTCACTCAAATATATGAGAATTGTTGAAATTCGACTTCAAATTAGGAAGATAGACTTTGAAAATTTTCAATCAACACAAAGTGACAGTTGACCTCAATGGGCTTCAATGGATGTTAATCGCGTATATCTGACAAAGTTAGATGCAAACTCACTCAAATATATGAGAAATGTTGAAATTCGTCTTCAAATTAGGAAGATAGACTTTGAAAATTTTCAATCAACACAAATTGACAATCGAACTCAATGTGCTTCAATGGATGTTACTCGACGATATCTGACAAAGTTAGATGCAAACTCACTCAAATATATGAGAAATGTTGAAATTCGACTTCAAATTAGGAAGATAGACTTTGAAAATTTTCAATCAACACAAAGTGACAGTCGACCTCAATTGGCTTCAGTGGATGTTAATCGACGATATCTGACAAAGTTAGATGCAAACTCTCCCAAATATATAAGAAATGTTGAAATGCGACTCCAAATTAGGAAGATAGACAATTTTCAATCAACACAAAGTGACAGTTGACCTCAATGGGCTTCAATGGATGTTAATCGCGTATATCTGACAAAGTTAGATGCAAACTCACTCGAATATATGAGAAATGTTGAAATTCGACTTAAAATTAGGAAGATAGACTTTGAAAATTTTCAATCAACACAAAGTGACAGTCGACCTCAATGAGCTTCAATGCATGTTAATTGACGATATCTGACAAAGTTAGATGCAAACTCACTCCAATATATAAGAAATGTTGAAATTCGACTTCAAATTAGGAAGATAGACTTCGAAAATTTTCAATCAACACAAAGTGACAGTTGACCTCAATGGGCTTCAGTGGATGTTAATCGACGATATCTGACAAAGTTAGATGCAAACTCTCCCAAATATATAAGAAATGTTGAAATGCGACTCCAAATTAGGAAGATAGACAATTTTCAATCAACACAAAGTGACAGTTGACCTCAATGGGCTTCAATGGATGTTAATCGCGTATATCTGACAAAGTTAGATGCAAACTCACTCGAATATATGAGAAATGTTGAAATTCGACTTAAAATTAGGAAGATAGACTTTGAAAATTTTCAATCAACACAAATTGACAATCGACCTCAATGTGCTTCAATGGATGTTAATCGACGATATCTGACAAAGTTAGATGCAAACTCACTCAAATATATGAGAAATGTTGAAATTCGACTTCAAATTAGGAAGATAGACTTTGAAAATTTTCAATCAACACAAATTGACAGTTGACCTCAATGGGCTTCAATGGATGTTAATCGCGTATATCTGACAAAGTTGATGCAAACTCACTCAAATATATGAGAAATGTTGAAATTCGTCTTCAAATTAGGAAGATAGACTTTGAAAATTTTCAATCAACACAAAGTGACAGTCGACCTCAATGGGCTTCAATGGATGTTAATTGACGATATCTGACAAAGTTAGATGCAAACTCACTCAAATATATGAGAAATGTTGAAATTCGTCTTCAAATTAGGAAGATAGACTTTGAAAATTTTCAATCAACACAAAGTGACAGTCGACCTCAATGGGCTTCAATGGATGTTAATTGACGATATCTGACAAAGTTAGATCCAAACTCACTCCAATATATAAGAAATGTTGAAATTCGACTTCAAATTAGGAAGATAGACTTCGAAAATTTTCAATCAACACAAAGTGACAGTCGACCTCAATGGGTTTCAATGGATGTTAATTGACGATATCTGACAAAGTTAGATGCAAACTCACTCCAATATATAGGAAATGTTGAAATTCGACTTCAAATTAGGAAGATAGACTTCGAAAATTTTCAATCAACACAAAGTGACAGTTGACCTCAATGGGCTTCAATGGATGTTAATCGCCTATATCTGACAAAGTTAGATGCAAACTCACTCAAATATATGAGAAATGTTGAAATTCGACTTCAAATTAAGAAGATAGATTTTGAAAATTTTCAATCAACACAAATTGACAATCGACCTCAATGTGCTTCAATGGATGTTAATCGACGATATCTGACAAAGTTAGATGCAAACTCACTCAAATATATGAGGAATGTTGAAATTCGACTTCAAATTAGGAAGATAGACTTTGAAAATTTCAATCAACACAAAGTGACAGTCGACCTCAATGGGCTTCAATGGATGTTAATTGACGATATCTGACAAAGTTAGATGCAAACTCACTCCAATATATAAGAAATGTTGAAATTCGACTTCAAATTAGCAAGATAGACTTCGAAAATTTTCAATCAACACAAAGTGACAGTTGACCTCAATGGGCTTCAATGGATGTTAATCGCCTATATCTGACAAAGTTAGATGCAAACTCACTCAAATATATGAGAATTGTTGAAATTCGACTTCAAATTAGGAAGATAGACTTTGAAAATTTTCAATCAACACAAAGTGACAGTTGACCTCAATGGGCTTCAATGGAAGTTAATCGCGTATATCTGACAAAGTTAGATGCAAACTCACTCAAATATATGAGAAATGTTGAAATTCGTCTTCAAATTAGGAAGATAGACTTTGAAAATTTTCAATCAACACAAATTGACAATCGACCTCAATGTGCTTCAATGGATGTTAATCGACGATATCTGACAAAGTTAGATGCAAACTCACTCAAATATATGAGAAATGTTGAAATTCGACTTCAAATTAGGAAGATAGACTTTGAAAATTTTCAATCAACACAAAGTGACAGTCGACCTCAATTGGCTTCAGTGGATGTTAATCGACGATATCTGACAAAGTTAGATGCAAACTCTCCCAAATATATAAGAAATGTTGAAATTCGACTTCAAATTAGGAAGATAGACTTCGAAAATTTTCAATCAACACAAAGTGACAGTCGATCTCAATGGGCTTCAATGGATGTTAATTGACGATATGACGATATCTGACAAAGTTAGATGAAAACTCACTCCAATATATAACAAATGTTGAAATTCGACTTCAAATTAGGAAGATAGACTTTGAAAATTTTCAATCAACACAAAGTGACAGTCGACCTCAATGGGCTTCAATGGATGTTAATTGACGATATCTGACAAAGTTAGATGCAAACTCACTCCAATATATAAGAAATGTTGAAATTCGACTTCAAATTAGGAGGATAGACTTTGAAAATTTTCAATCAACACAAAGTGACAGTCGACCTCAATTGGCTTCAGTGGATGTTAATCGACGATATCTGACAAAGTTAGATGCAAACTCTCCCAAATATATAAGAAATGTTGAAATGCGACTCCAAATTAGGAAGATAGACAATTTTAAATCAACACAAAGTGACAGTTGACCTCAATGGGCTTCAATGGATGTTAATCGCGTATATCTGACAAAGTTAGATGCAAACTCACTCGAATATATGAGAAATGTTGAAATTCGACTTAAAATTAGGAAGATAGACTTTGAAAATTTTCAATCAACACAAATTGACAATCGACCTCAATGTGCTTCAATGGATGTTAATTGACGATATCTGACAAAGTTAGATGCAAACTCACTCCAATATATAAGAAATGTTGAAATTCGACTTCAAATTAGCAAGATAGACTTCGAAAATTTTCAATCAACACAAAGTGACAGTTGACCTCAATGGGCTTCAATGGATGTTAATCGCCTATATCTGACAAAGTTAGATGCAAACTCACTCAAATATATGAGAATTGTTGAAATTCGACTTCAAATTAGGAAGATAGACTTTGAAAATTTTCAATCAACACAAAGTGACAGTTGACCTCAATGGGCTTCAATGGATGTTAATCGCGTATATCTGACAAAGTTAGATGCAAACTCACTCAAATATATGAGAAATGTTGAAATTCGTCTTCAAATTAGGAAGATAGACTTTGAAAATTTTCAATCAACACAAATTGACAATCGACCTCAATGTGCTTCAATGGATGTTAATCGACGATATCTGACAAAGTTAGATGCAAACTCACTCAAATATATGAGAAATGTTGAAATTCGACTTCAAATTAGGAAGATAGACTTTGAAAATTTTCAATCAACACAAAGTGACAGTCGACCTCAATTGGCTTCAGTGGATGTTAATCGACGATATCTGACAAAGTTAGATGCAAACTCTCCCAAATATATAAGAAATGTTGAAATGCGACTCGAAATTAGGAAGATAGACAACTTTCAATCAACACAAAGTGACAGTTGACCTCAATGGGCTTCAATGGATGTTAATCGCGTATATCTGACAAAGTTAGATGCAAACTCACTCGAATATATGAGAAATGTTGAAATTCGACTTCAAATTAGGAAGATAGACTTTGAAAATTTTCAATCAACACAAATTGACAGTTGACCTCAATGGGCTTCAATGGATGTTAATCGCGTATATCTGACAAAGTTAGATGCAAACTCACTCCAATATATAAGAAATGTTGAAATTCGACTTCAAATTAGGAAGATAGACTTCGAAAATTTTCAATCAACACAAAGTGACAGTTGACCTCAATGGGCTTCAATGGATGTTAATCGCCTATATCTGACAAAGTTAGATGCACACTCACTCAAATATATGAGAAATGTTGAAATTCGACTTCAAATTAGGAAGATAGACTTTGAAAATTTTCAATCAACACAAAGTGACAGTTGACCTCAATGGGCTTCAATGGATGTTAATCGCGTATATCTGACAAAGTTGATGCAAACTCACTCAAATATATGAGAAATCTTGAAATTCGTCTTCAAATTAGGAAGATAGACTTTGAAAATTTTCAATCAACACAGAGTGACAGTCGACCTCAATGGGCTCCAATGGATGTTAATTGACGATATCTGACAAAGTTAGATGCAAACTCACTCCAATATATAAGAAATGTTGAAATTCGACTTCAAATTAGGAAGATAGACTTCGAAAATTTTCAATCAACACAAAGTGACAGTCGACCTCAATGGGCTTCAATGGATGTTAATTGACGATATCTGACAAAGTTAGATGCAAACTCACTCCAATATATAAGAAATGTTGAAATTCGACTCCAAATTAGGAAGATAGACTTCGAAAATTTTCAATCAACACAAAGTGACAGTTGACCTCAATGGGCTTCAATGGATGTTAATCGCCTATATCTGACAAAGTTAGATGCAAACTCACTCAAATATATGAGAAATGTTGAAATTCGTCTTCAAATTAGGAAGATAGACTTTGAAAATTTTCAATCAACACAAAGTGACAGTCGACCTCAATGGGCTTCAATGGATGTTAATTGACGATATCTGACAAAGTTAGATGCAAACTCACTCCAATATATAAGAAATGTTGAAATTGGACTTCAAATTAGGAAGATAGACTTCGAAAATTTTCAATCAACACAAAGTGACAGTTGACCTCAATGGGCTTCAATGGATGTTAATCGCCTATATCTGACAAAGTTAGATGCAAACTCACTCAAATATATGAGAAATGTTGAAATTCGACTTCAAATTAGGAAGATAGACTTTTAAAATTTTCAATCAACACAAAGTGACAGTCGACCTCAATTGGCTTCAGTGCATGTTAATCGACGATATCTGACAAAGTTAGATGCGAACTCTCCCAAATATATAAGAAATGTTGAAATGCGACTCCAAATTAGGAAGATAGACAATTTTCAATCAACACAAAGTGACAGTTGACCTCAATGGGCTTCAATGGATGTTAATCGCGTATATCTGACAAAGTTAGATGCAAACTCACTCGAATATATGAGGAATGTTGAAATTCGACTTAAAATTAGGAAGATAGACTTTGAAAATTTTCAATCAACAGAAAGTGACAGTCGACCTCAATGGGCTTCAATGGATGTTAATCGCGTATATCTGACAAAGTTAGATGCAATCTCACTCCAATATATAAGAAATGTTGAAATTCGACTTCAAATTAGGAAGATAGACTTCGAAAATTTTCAATCAACACAAAGTGACAGTTGACCTCAATGGGCTTCAATGGATGTTAATCGCCTATATCTGACAAAGTTAGATGCACACTCACTCAAATATATGAGAAATGTTGAAATTCGACTTCAAATTAGGAAGATAGACTTTGAAAATTTTCAATCAACACAAAGTGACAGTTGACCTCAATGGGCTTCAATGGATGTTAATCGCGTATATCTGACAAAGTTGATGCAAACTCACTCAAATATATGAGAAATCTTGAAATTCGTCTTCAAATTAGGAAGATAGACTTTGAAAATTTTCAATCAACACAGAGTGACAGTCGACCTCAATGGGCTCCAATGGATGTTAATTGACGATATCTGACAAAGTTAGATGCAAACTCACTCCAATATATAAGAAATGTTGAAATTCGACTTCAAATTAGGAAGATAGACTTCGAAAATTTTCAATCAACACAAAGTGACAGTCGACCTCAATGGGCTTCAATGGATGTTAATTGACGATATCTGACAAAGTTAGATGCAAACTCACTCCAATATATAAGAAATGTTGAAATTCGACTCCAAATTAGGAAGATAGACTTCGAAAATTTTCAATCAACACAAAGTGACAGTTGACCTCAATGGGCTTCAATGGATGTTAATCGCCTATATCTGACAAAGTTAGATGCAAACTCACTCAAATATATGAGAAATGTTGAAATTCGTCTTCAAATTAGGAAGATAGACTTTGAAAATTTTCAATCAACACAAAGTGACAGTCGACCTCAATGGGCTTCAATGGATGTTAATTGACGATATCTGACAAAGTTAGATGCAAACTCACTCCAATATATAAGAAATGTTGAAATTGGACTTCAAATTAGGAAGATAGACTTCGAAAATTTTCAATCAACACAAAGTGACAGTTGACCTCAATGGGCTTCAATGGATGTTAATCGCCTATATCTGACAAAGTTAGATGCAAACTCACTCAAATATATGAGAAATGTTGAAATTCGACTTCAAATTAGGAAGATAGACTTTTAAAATTTTCAATCAACACAAAGTGACAGTCGACCTCAATTGGCTTCAGTGCATGTTAATCGACGATATCTGACAAAGTTAGATGCGAACTCTCCCAAATATATAAGAAATGTTGAAATGCGACTCCAAATTAGGAAGATAGACAATTTTCAATCAACACAAAGTGACAGTTGACCTCAATGGGCTTCAATGGATGTTAATCGCGTATATCTGACAAAGTTAGATGCAAACTCACTCGAATATATGAGGAATGTTGAAATTCGACTTAAAATTAGGAAGATAGACTTTGAAAATTTTCAATCAACAGAAAGTGACAGTCGACCTCAATGGGCTTCAATGGATGTTAATCGCGTATATCTGACAAAGTTAGATGCAATCTCACTCCAATATATAAGAAATGTTGAAATTCGACTCCAAATTAGGAAGATAGACTTCGAAAATTTTCAATCAACACAAAGTGACAGTTGACCTCAATGGGCTTCAATGGATGTTAATTGACGATTTCTGACAAAGTTAGATGCAAACTCACTCCAATATATAAGAAATGTTGAAATTCGACTTCAAATTAGGAAGATAGACTTCGAAAATTTTCAATCAACACAAAGTGACAGTTGACCTCAATGGGCTTCAATGGATGTTAATCGCCTATATCTGACAAAGTTAGATGCAAACTCACTCAAATATATGAGAAATGTTGAAATTCGACTTCAAATTAGGAAGATAGACTTTTAAAATTTTCAATCAACACAAAGTGACAGTCGACCTCAATTGGCTTCAGTGCATGTTAATCGACGATATCTGACAAAGTTAGATGCGAACTCTCCCAAATATATAAGAAATGTTGAAATGCGACTCCAAATTAGGAAGATAGACAATTTTCAATCAACACAAAGTGACAGTTGACCTCAATGGGCTTCAATGGATGTTAATCGCGTATATCTGACAAAGTTAGATGCAAACTCACTCGAATATATGAGGAATGTTGAAATTCGACTTAAAATTAGGAAGATAGACTTTGAAAATTTTCAATCAACAGAAAGTGACAGTCGACCTCAATGGGCTTCAATGGATGTTAATCGCGTATATCTGACAAAGTTAGATGCAATCTCACTCCAATATATAAGAAATGTTGAAATTCGACTCCAAATTAGGAAGATAGACTTCGAAAATTTTCAATCAACACAAAGTGACAGTTGACCTCAATGGGCTTCAATGGATGTTAATTGACGATATCTGACAAAGTTAGATGCAAACTCACTCAAATATATGAGAAATGTTGAAATTCGACTTCAAATTAGGAAGATAGACTTTTAAAATTTTCAATCAACACAAAGTGACAGTCGACCTCAATTGGCTTCAGTGCATGTTAATCGACGATATCTGACAAAGTTAGATGCGAACTCTCCCAAATATATAAGAAATGTTGAAATGCGACTCCAAATTAGGAAGATAGACAATTTTCAATCAACACAAAGTGACAGTTGACCTCAATGGGCTTCAATGGATGTTAATCGCGTATATCTGACAAAGTTAGATGCAAACTCACTCGAATATATGAGGAATGTTGAAATTCGACTTAAAATTAGGAAGATAGACTTTGAAAATTTTCAATCAACAGAAAGTGACAGTCGACCTCAATGGGCTTCAATGGATGTTAATCGCGTATATCTGACAAAGTTAGATGCAATCTCACTCCAATATATAAGAAATGTTGAAATTCGACTCCAAATTAGGAAGATAGACTTCGAAAATTTTCAATCAACACAAAGTGACAGTTGACCTCAATGGGCTTCAATGGATGTTAATTGACGATATCTGACAAAGTTAGATGCAAACTCACTCAAATATATGAGAAATGTTGAAATTCGACTTCAAATTAGGAAGATAGACTTTTAAAATTTTCAATCAACACAAAGTGACAGTCGACCTCAATTGGCTTCAGTGCATGTTAATCGACGATATCTGACAAAGTTAGATGCGAACTCTCCCAAATATATAAGAAATGTTGAAATGCGACTCCAAATTAGGAAGATAGACAATTTTCAATCAACACAAAGTGACAGTTGACCTCAATGGGCTTCAATGGATGTTAATCGCGTATATCTGACAAAGTTAGATGCAAACTCACTCGAATATATGAGGAATGTTGAAATTCGACTTAAAATTAGGAAGATAGACTTTGAAAATTTTCAATCAACAGAAAGTGACAGTCGACCTCAATGGGCTTCAATGGATGTTAATCGCGTATATCTGACAAAGTTAGATGCAAACTCACTCCAATATATAAGAAATGTTGAAATTCGACTTCAAATTAGGAAGATAGACTTCGAAAATTTTCAATCAACACAAAGTGACAGTTGACCTCAATGGGCTTCAATGGATGTTAATCGCCTATATCTGACAAAGTTAGATGCAAACTCACTCCAATATATGAGAAATGTTGAAATTCGACTTCAAATTAGGAAGATAGACTTTTAAAATTTTCAATCAACACAAAGTGACAGTCGACCTCAATTGGCTTCAGTGCATGTTAATCGACGATATCTGACAAAGTTAGATGCGAACTCTCCCAAATATATAAGAAATGTTGAAATGCGACTCCAAATTAGGAAGATAGACAATTTTCAATCAACACAAAGTGACAGTTGACCTCAATGGGCTTCAATGGATGTTAATCGCGTATATCTGACAAAGTTAGATGCAAACTCACTCGAATATATGAGGAATGTTGAAATTCGACTTAAAATTAGGAAGATAGACTTTGAAAATTTTCAATCAACACAAAGTGACAGTTGACCTCAATGGGCTTCAATGGATGTTAATTGACGATATCTGACAAAGTTAGATGCAAACTCACTCCAATATATAAGAAATGTTGAAATTCGACTTCAAATTAGGAAGATAGACAATTTTCAATCAACACAAAGTGACAGTTGACCTCAATGGGCTTCAATGGATGTTAATTGACGATATCTGACAAAGTTAGATGCAAACTCACTCGAATATATGAGAAATGTTGAAATTCGACTTCAAATTAGGAAGATAGACTTTGAAAATTTTCAATCAACACAAATTGACAGTTGACCTCAATGGGCTTCAATGGATGTTAATCGCCTATATCTGACAAAGTTAGATGCAAACTCACTCAAATATATGAGAAATGTTGAAATTCGTCTTCAAATTAGGAAGATAGACTTTGAAAATTTTCAATCAACACAAAGTGACAGTCGACCTCAATGGGCTTCAATGGATGTTAATTGACGATATCTGACAAAGCTAGATGCAAACTCACTCCAATATATAAGAAATGTTGAAATTGGACTTCAAATTAGGAAGATAGACTTCGAAAATTTTCAATCAACACAAAGTGACAGTCGATCTCAATGGGCTTCAATGGATGTTAATCGCCTATATCTGACAAAGTTAGATGCAAACTCACTCAAATATATGAGAAATGTTGAAATTCGACTTCAAATTAGGAAGATAGACTTTTAAAATTTTCAATCAACACAAAGTGACAGTCGACCTCAATTGGCTTCAGTGCATGTTAATCGACGATATCTGACAAAGTTAGATGCGAACTCTCCCAAATATATAAGAAATGTTGAAATGCGACTCCAAATTAGGAAGATAGACAATTTTCAATCAACACAAAGTGACAGTTGACCTCAATGGGCTTCAATGGATGTTAATCGCGTATATCTGACAAAGTTAGATGCAAACTCACTCGAATATATGAGAAATGTTGAAATTCGACTTCAAATTAGGAAGATAGACTTTGAAAATTTTCAATCAACACAAATTGACAGTTGACCTCAATGGGCTTCAATGGATGTTAATCGCGTATATCTGACAAAGTTAGATGCAAACTCACTCAAATATATGAGAAATGTTGAAATTCGTCTTCAAATTAGGAAGATAGACTTTGAAAATTTTCAATCAACACAAAGTGACAGTCGACCTCAATGGGCTTCAATGGATGTTAATTGACGATATCTGTAAAAGTTAGATGCAAACTCACTCCAATATATAAGAAATGTTGAAATTCGACTTCAAATTAGGAAGATAGACTTCGAAAATTTTCAATCAACACAAAGTGACAGTCGATCTCAATGGGCTTCAATGGATGTTAATTGACGATATCTGACAGAGTTAGATGCAAACTAACTCCAATATATAAGAAATGTTGAAATTCGACTTCAAATTAGGAAGGTGGACTTTGAAAATTTTCAATCAACACAAAGTGACAGTCGACCTCAATGGGCTTCAATGGATGTTAATTGACGATATCTGACAAAGTTAGATGCAAACTCACTCCAATATATAAGAAATGTTGAAATTCGACTTCAAATTAGGAAGATAGACTTTGAAAATTTTCAATCAACACAAAGTGACAGTCGACCTCAATTGGCTTCAGTGGATGTTAATCGACGATATCTGACAAAGTTAGATGCAAACTCTCCCAAATATATAAGAAATGTTGAAATGCGACTCCAAATTAGGAAGATAGACAATTTTCAATCAGAACAAAGTGACAGTTGACCTCAATGGGCTTCAATGGATGTTAATCGCGTATATCTGACAAAGTTAGATGCAAACTCACTCGAATATATGAGAAATGTTGAAATTCGACTTAAAATTAGGAAGATAGACTTTGAAAATTTTCAATCAACAGAAAGTGACAGTCGACCTCAATGGGCTTCAATGGATGTTAATCGCGTATATCTGACAAAGTTAGATGCAAACTCACTCGAATATATGAGAAATGTTGAAATTCGACTTCAAATTAGGAAGATAGACTTTGAAAATTTTCAATCAACACAAAGTGACAGTCGACCTCAATGGGCTTCAATGGATGTTAATTGACGATATCTGACAAAGTTAGATGCAAACTCACTCCAATATATAAGAAATGTTGAAATTCGACTTCAAATTAGCAAGATAGACTTCGAAAATTTTCAATCAACACAAAGTGACAGTTGACCTCAATGGGCTTCAATGGATGTTAATCGCGTATATCTGACAAAGTTAGATGCAAACTCACTCAAATATATGAGAAATGTTGAAATTCGTCTTCAAATTAGGAAGATAGACTTTGAAAATTTTCAATCAACACAAAGTGACAGTCGACCTCAATGGGCTTCAATGGATGTTAATTGACGATATCTGACAAAAATAGATGCAAACTCACTCCAATATATAAGAAATGTTGAAATTCGACTTCAAATTAGGAAGATAGACTTCGAAAATTTTCAATCAACACAAAGTGACAGTCGACCTCAATGGGCTTCAATGGATGTTAATTGACGATATCTGACAAAGTTAGATGCAAACTCACTCCAATATATAAGAAATGTTGAAATTCGACTTCAAATTAGGAAGATAGACTTTGAAAATTTTCAATCAACACAAAGTGACAGTCGACCTCAATTGGCTTCAGTGGATGTTAATCGACGATATCTGACAAAGTTAGATGCAAACTCTCCCAAATATATAAGAAATGTTGAAATGCGACTCCAAATTAGGAAGATAGACAATTTTCAATCAGAACAAAGTGACAGTTGACCTCAATGGGCTTCAATGGATGTTAATCGCGTATATCTGACAAAGTTAGATGCAAACTCACTCGAATATATGAGAAATGTTGAAATTCGACTTAAAATTAGGAAGGTGGACTTTGAAAATTTTCAATCAACACAAAGTGACAGTCGACCTCAATGGGCTTCAATGGATGTTAATTGACGATATCTGACAAAGTTAGATGCAAACTCACTCCAATATATAAGAAATGTTGAAATTCGACTTCAAATTAGGAAGATAGACTTTGAAAATTTTCAATCAACACAAAGTGACAGTCGACCTCAATTGGCTTCAGTGGATGTTAATCGACGATATCTGACAAAGTTAGATGCAAACTCTCCCAAATATATAAGAAATGTTGAAATGCGACTCCAAATTAGGAAGATAGACAATTTTCAATCAGAACAAAGTGACAGTTGACCTCAATGGGCCTCAATGGATGTTAATCGCGTATATCTGACAAAGTTAGATGCAAACTCACTCGAATATATGAGAAATGTTGAAATTCGACTTAAAATTAGGAAGATAGACTTTGAAAATTTTCAATCAACAGAAAGTGACAGTCGACCTCAATGGGCTTCAATGGATGTTAATCGCGTATATCTGACAAAGTTAGATGCAAACTCACTCGAATATATGAGAAATGTTGAAATTCGACTTCAAATTAGGAAGATAGACTTTGAAAATTTTCAATCAACACAAAGTGACAGTCGACCTCAATGGGCTTCAATGGATGTTAATTGACGATATCTGACAAAGTTAGATGCAAACTCACTCCAATATATAAGAAATGTTGAAATTCGACTTCAAATTAGCAAGATAGACTTCGAAAATTTTCAATCAACACAAAGTGACAGTTGACCTCAATGGGCTTCAATGGATGTTAATCGCGTATATCTGACAAAGTTAGATGCAAACTCACTCAAATATATGAGAAATGTTGAAATTCGTCTTCAAATTAGGAAGATAGACTTTGAAAATTTTCAATCAACACAAAGTGACAGTCGACCTCAATGGGCTTCAATGGATGTTAATTGACGATATCTGACAAAAATAGATGCAAACTCACTCCAATATATAAGAAATGTTGAAATTCGACTTCAAATTAGGAAGATAGACTTCGAAAATTTTCAATCAACACAAAGTGACAGTCGACCTCAATGGGCTTCAATGGATGTTAATTGACGATATCTGACAAAGTTAGATGCAAACTCACTCCAATATATAAGAAATGTTGAAATTCGACTTCAAATTAGGAAGATAGACTTTGAAAATTTTCAATCAACACAAAGTGACAGTCGACCTCAATTGGCTTCAGTGGATGTTAATCGACGATATCTGACAAAGTTAGATGCAAACTCTCCCAAATATATAAGAAATGTTGAAATGCGACTCCAAATTAGGAAGATAGACAATTTTCAATCAGAACAAAGTGACAGTTGACCTCAATGGGCTTCAATGGATGTTAATCGCGTATATCTGACAAAGTTAGATGCAAACTCACTCGAATATATGAGAAATGTTGAAATTCGACTTAAAATTAGGAAGATAGACTTTGAAAATTTTCAATCAACAGAAAGTGACAGTCGACCTCAATGGGCTTCAATGGATGTTAATCGCGTATATCTGACAAAGTTAGATGCAAACTCACTCGAATATATGAGAAATGTTGAAATTCGACTTCAAATTAGGAAGATAGACTTTGAAAATTTTCAATCAACACAAAGTGACAGTCGACCTCAATGGGCTTCAATGGATGTTAATTGACGATATCTGACAAAGTTAGATGCAAACTCACTCCAATATATAAGAAATGTTGAAATTCGACTTCAAATTAGCAAGATAGACTTCGAAAATTTTCAATCAACACAAAGTGACAGTTGACCTCAATGGGCTTCAATGGATGTTAATCGCCTATATCTGACAAAGTTAGATGCAAACTCACTCAAATATATGAGAAATGTTGAAATTCGTCTTCAAATTAGGAAGATAGACTTTGAAAATTTTCAATCAACACAAATTGACAATCGACCTCAATGTGCTTCAATGGATGTTAATCGACGATATCTGACAAAGTTAGATGCAAACTCACTCAAATATATGAGAAATGTTGAAATTCGACTTCAAATTAGGAAGATAGACTTCGAAAATTTTCAATCAACACAAAGTGACAGTCGACCTCAATGGGCTTCAATGGATGTTAATTGACGATATCTGACAAAGTTAGATGCAAACTCACTCCAATATATAAGTAATGTTGAAATTGGACTTCAAATTAGGAAGATAGACTTCGAAAATTTTCAATCAACGCAAAGTGACAGTCGACCTCAATGGGCTTCAATGGATGTTAATTGACGATATCTGACAAAGTTAGATGCAAACTCACTCAAATATATGAGAAATGTTGAAATTCGACTTCAAATTAGGAAGATAGACTTCGAAAATTTTCAATCAACACAAAGTGACAGTCGACCTCAATGGGCTTCAATGGATGTTAATCGCCTATATCTGACAAAGTTAGATGCAAACTCACTCAAATATATGAGAAATGTTGAAATTCGACTTCAAATTAGGAAGATAGACTTTTAAAATTTTCAATCAACACAAATTGACAGTTGACCTCAATGGGCTTCAATGGATGTTAATCGCGTATATCTGACAAAGTTAGATGCAAACTCTCCCAAATATATAAGAAATGTTGAATTGCGACTCCAAATTAGGAAGATAGACAACTTTCAATCAACACAAAGTGACAGTTGACCTCAATGGGCTTCAATGGATGTTAATCGCGTATATCTGACAAAGTTAGATGCAAACTCACTCGAATATATGAGAAATGTTGAAATTCGTCTACAAATTAGGAAGATAGACTTTGAAAATTTTCAATCAACACAAATTGACAGTTGACCTCAATGGGCTTCAATGGATGTTAATCGCGTATATATGACAAAGTTAGATGCAAACTCACTCGAATATATGAGAAATGTTGAAATTCGACTTCAAATTAGGAAGATAGACTTTGAAAATTTTCAATCAACACAAATTGACAATCGACCTCAATGTGCTTCAATGGATGTTAATCGACGATATCTGAGAAAGTTAGATGCAAACTCACTCAAATATATGAGAAATGTTGAAATTCGACTTCAAATTAGGAAGATATACTTTGAAAATTTTCAATCAACACAAATTGACAATCGACCTCAATGTGCTTCAATGGATGTTAATCGACGATATCTGACAAAGTTAGATGCAAACTCACTCAAATATATGAGAAATGTTGAAATTCGACTTCAAATTAGGAAGATAGACTTTGAAAATTTTCAATCAACACAAATTGACAGTTGACCTCAATGGGCTTCAATGGATGTTAATCGCGTATATCTGACAAAGTTGATGCAAACTCACTCAAATATATGAGAAATGTTGAAATTCGTCTTCAAATTAGGAAGATAGACTTTGAAAATTTTCAATCAACACAAAGTGACAGTCGACCTCAATGGGCTACAATGGATGTTAATTGACGATATCTGACAAAGTTAGATGCAAACTCACTCCAATATATAAGAAATGTTGAAATTCGTTTTCAAATTAGGAAGATAGACTTCGAAAATTTTCAATCAACACAAAGTGACAGTCGACCTCAATGGGCTTCAATGGATGTTAATTGACGATATCTGACAAAGTTAGATGCAAACTCACTCCAATATATAAGAAATGTTGAAATTCGACTTCAAATTAGGAAGATAGACTTCGAATATTTTCCATCAACACAAAGTGACAGTTGACCTCAATGGGCTTCAATGGATGTTAATCGCGTATATCTGACAAAGTTAGATGCAAACTCACTCAAATATATGAGAAATGTTGAAATTCGTCTTCAAATTAGGAAGATAGACTGAAAATTTTCAATCAACACAAAGTGACAGTCGACCTCAATTGGCTTCAGTGGATGTTAATCGACGATATCTGACAAAGTTAGATGCAAACTCACTCCAATATATAAGAAATGTTGAAATTCGACTTCAAATTAGGAAGATAGACTTCGAAAATTTTCAATCAACACAAAGTGACAGTCGACCTCAATGGGCTTCAATGGACGTTAATTGACGATATCTGACAAAGGTAGATGCAAACTCACTCCAATATATAAGAAATGTTGAAATTCGACTTCAAATTAGGAAGATAGACTTCGAAAATTTTCAATCAACACAAAGTGACAGTTGACCTCAATGGGCTTCAATGGATGTTAATCGCCTATATCTGACAAAGTTAGATGCAAACTCACTCAAATATATGAGAAATGTTGAAATTCGACTTCAAATTAAGAAGATAGACTTTGAAAATTTTCCATCAACACAAAGTGACAGTTGACCTCAATGGGCTTCAATGGATGTTAATCGCGTATATCTGACAAAGTTAGATGCAAACTCACTCAAATATATGAGAAATGTTGAAATTCGTCTTCAAATTAGGAAGATAGACTTCGAAAATTTTCAATCAACACAAAGTGACAGTTGACCTCAATGGGCTTCAATGGATGTTAATCGCCTATATCTGACAAAGTTAGATGCAAACTCACTCAAATATATGAGAGATGTTGAAATTCGACTTCAAATTAAGAAGATAGACTTTGAAAATTTTCCATCAACACAAAGTGACAGTTGACCTCAATGGGCTTCAATGGATGTTAATCGCGTATATCTGACAAAGTTAGATGCAAACTCACTCAAATATATGAGAAATGTTGAAATTCGTCTTCAAATTAGGAAGATAGACTGAAAATTTTCAATCAACACAAAGTGACAGTCGACCTCAATTGGCTTCAGTGGATGTTAATCGACGATATCTGACAAAGTTAGATGCAAACTCACTCCAATATATAAGAAATGTTGAAATTCGACTTCAAATTAGGAAGATAGACTTCGAAAATTTTCAATCAACACAAAGTGACAGTCGACCTCAATGGGCTTCAATGGACGTTAATTGACGATATCTGACAAAGGTAGATGCAAACTCACTCCAATATATAAGAAATGTTGAAATTCGACTTCAAATTAGGAAGATAGACTTTGAAAATTTTCAATCAACACAAAGTGACAGTTGACCTCAATGGGCTTCAATGGATGTTAATCGCCTATATCTGACAAAGTTAGATGCAAACTCACTCAAATATATGAGAAATGTTGAAATTCGACTTCAAATTAGGAAGATAGACTTTGAAAATTTTCAATCAACACAAATTGACAATCGACCTCTATGTGCTTCAATGGATGTTAATCGACGATATCTGACAAAGTTAGGTGCAAACTCACTCGAATATATGAGAAATGTTGAAATTCGACTTCAAATTAGGAAGATAGACTTTGAAAATTTTCAATCAACACAAAGTGACAGTTGACCTCAATGGGCTTCAATGGATGTTAATCGCCTATATCTGACAAAGTTAGATGCAAACTCAATCAAATATATGAGAATTGTTGAAATTCGACTTCAAATTAGGAAGATAGACTTTGAAAATTTTCAATCAACACAAAGTGATTGTTGACCTCAATGGGCTTCAATGGATGTTAATCGCGTATATCTGACAAAGTTAGATGCAAACTCACTCAAATATATGAGAATTGTTGAAATTCGACTTCAAATTAGGAAGATAGACTTTGAAAATTTTTAATCAACACAAAGTGACAGTTGACCTCAATGGGCTTCAATGGATGTTAATCGCGTATATCTGACAAAGTTAGATGCAAACTCACTCAAATATATGAGAAATGTTGAAATTCGTCTTCAAATTAGGAAGATAGACTTTGAAAATTTTCAATCAACACAAATTGACAATCGAACTCAATGTGCTTCAATGGATGTTACTCGACGATATCTGACAAAGTTAGATGCAAACTCACTCAAATATATGAGAAATGTTGAAATTCGACTTCAAATTAGGAAGATAGACTTTGAAAATTTTCAATCAACACAAAGTGACAGTCGACCTCAATTGGCTTCAGTGGATGTTAATCGACGATATCTGACAAAGTTAGATGCAAACTCACTCCAATATATAAGAAATGTTGAAATTCGACTTCAAATTAGGAAGATAGACTTCGAATATTTTCCATCAACACAAAGTGACAGTTGACCTCAATGGGCTTCAATGGATGTTAATCGCGTATATCTGACAAAGTTAGATGCAAACTCACTCAAATATATGAGAAATGTTGAAATTCGTCTTCAAATTAGGAAGATAGACTGAAAATTTTCAATCAACACAAAGTGACAGTCGACCTCAATTGGCTTCAGTGGATGTTAATCGACGATATCTGA
Organism: Diorhabda sublineata; assembly: GCF_026230105.1. Taxonomy (NCBI): domain Eukaryota; kingdom Metazoa; phylum Arthropoda; class Insecta; order Coleoptera; family Chrysomelidae; genus Diorhabda; species Diorhabda sublineata. The sequence goes on from NC_079483.1 coordinate 1,950,548, forward strand.
CAAAGTTAGATGCAAACTCACTCCAATATATAAGAAATGTTGAAATTCGACTTCAAATTAGGAAGATAGACTTCGAAAATTTTCAATCAACACAAAGTGACAGTCGACCTCAATGGGCTTCAATGGACGTTAATTGACGATATCTGACAAAGGTAGATGCAAACTCACTCCAATATATAAGAAATGTTGAAATTCGACTTCAAATTAGGAAGATAGACTTCGAAAATTTTCAATCAACACAAAGTGACAGTTGACCTCAATGGGCTTCAATGGATGTTAATCGCCTATATCTGACAAAGTTAGATGCAAACTCACTCAAATATATGAGAAATGTTGAAATTCGACTTCAAATTAAGAAGATAGACTTTGAAAATTTTCCATCAACACAAAGTGACAGTTGACCTCAATGGGCTTCAATGGATGTTAATCGCGTATATCTGACAAAGTTAGATGCAAACTCACTCAAATATATGAGAAATGTTGAAATTCGTCTTCAAATTAGGAAGATAGACTTCGAAAATTTTCAATCAACACAAAGTGACAGTTGACCTCAATGGGCTTCAATGGATGTTAATCGCCTATATCTGACAAAGTTAGATGCAAACTCACTCAAATATATGAGAGATGTTGAAATTCGACTTCAAATTAAGAAGATAGACTTTGAAAATTTTCCATCAACACAAAGTGACAGTTGACCTCAATGGGCTTCAATGGATGTTAATCGCGTATATCTGACAAAGTTAGATGCAAACTCACTCAAATATATGAGAAATGTTGAAATTCGTCTTCAAATTAGGAAGATAGACTGAAAATTTTCAATCAACACAAAGTGACAGTCGACCTCAATTGGCTTCAGTGGATGTTAATCGACGATATCTGACAAAGTTAGATGCAAACTCACTCCAATATATAAGAAATGTTGAAATTCGACTTCAAATTAGGAAGATAGACTTCGAAAATTTTCAATCAACACAAAGTGACAGTCGACCTCAATGGGCTTCAATGGACGTTAATTGACGATATCTGACAAAGGTAGATGCAAACTCACTCCAATATATAAGAAATGTTGAAATTCGACTTCAAATTAGGAAGATAGACTTTGAAAATTTTCAATCAACACAAAGTGACAGTTGACCTCAATGGGCTTCAATGGATGTTAATCGCCTATATCTGACAAAGTTAGATGCAAACTCACTCAAATATATGAGAAATGTTGAAATTCGACTTCATATTAGGAAGATAGACTTTGAAAATTTTCAATCAACACAAATTGACAATCGACCTCTATGTGCTTCAATGGATGTTAATCGACGATATCTGACAAAGTTAGGTGCAAACTCACTCAAATATATGAGAAATGTTGAAATTCGACTTCAAATTAGGAAGATAGACTTTGAAAATTTTCAATCAACACAAAGTGACAGTTGACCTCAATGGGCTTCAATGGATGTTAATCGCCTATATCTGACAAAGTTAGATGCAAACTCAATCAAATATATGAGAATTGTTGAAATTCGACTTCAAATTAGGAAGATAGACTTTGAAAATTTTCAATCAACACAAAGTGATTGTTGACCTCAATGGGCTTCAATGGATGTTAATCGCGTATATCTGACAAAGTTAGATGCAAACTCACTCAAATATATGAGAATTGTTGAAATTCGACTTCAAATTAGGAAGATAGACTTTGAAAATTTTCAATCAACACAAAGTGACAGTTGACCTCAATGGGCTTCAATGGATGTTAATCGCGTATATCTGACAAAGTTAGATGCAAACTCACTCAAATATATGAGAAATGTTGAAATTCGTCTTCAAATTAGGAAGATAGACTTTGAAAATTTTCAATCAACACAAATTGACAATCGAACTCAATGTGCTTCAATGGATGTTACTCGACGATATCTGACAAAGTTAGATGCAAACTCACTCAAATATATGAGAAATGTTGAAATTCGACTTCAAATTAGGAAGATAGACTTTGAAAATTTTCAATCAACACAAAGTGACAGTCGACCTCAATTGGCTTCAGTGGATGTTAATCGACGATATCTGACAAAGTTAGATGCAAACTCTCCCAAATATATAAGAAATGTTGAAATGCGACTCCAAATTAGGAAGATAGACAATTTTCAATCAACACAAAGTGACAGTTGACCTCAATGGGCTTCAATGGATGTTAATCGCGTATATCTGACAAAGTTAGATGCAAACTCACTCGAATATATGAGAAATGTTGAAATTCGACTTAAAATTAGGAAGATAGACTTTGAAAATTTTCAATCAACACAAAGTGACAGTCGACCTCAATGAGCTTCAATGCATGTTAATTGACGATATCTGACAAAGTTAGATGCAAACTCACTCCAATATATAAGAAATGTTGAAATTCGACTTCAAATTAGGAAGATAGACTTCGAAAATTTTCAATCAACACAAAGTGACAGTCGACCTCAATGGGCTTCAATGGATGTTAATTGACGATATCTGACAAAGTTAGATGCAAACTCACTCCAATATATAAGAAATGTTGAAATTCGACTTCAAATTAGGAAGATAGACTTCGAAAATTTTCAATCAACACAAAGTGACAGTTGACCTCAATGGGCTTCAATGGATGTTAATCGCCTATATCTGACAAAGTTAGATGCAAACTCACTCAAATATATGAGAAATGTTGAAATTCGACTTCAAATTAGGAAGATAGACTTTGAAAATTTTCAATCAACACAAAGTGACAGTTGACCTCAATGGGCTTCAATGGATGTTAATCGCGTATATCTGACAAAGTTAGATGCAAACTCTCCCAAATATATAAGAAATGTTGAAATGCGACTCCAAATTAGGAAGATAGACAACTTTCAATCAACACAAAGTGACAGTTGACCTCAATGGGCTTCAATGGAAGTTAATCGCCTATATCTGACAAAGTTAGATGCAAACTCACTCAAATATATGAGAAATGTTGAAATTCGACTTCAAATTAGGAAGATAGACTTTGAAAATTTTCAATCAACACAAATTGACAATCGACCTCAATGTGCTTCAATGGATGTTAATCGACGATATCTGAGAAAGTTAGATGCAAACTCACTCAAATATATGAGAAATGTTGAAATTCGACTTCAAATTAGGAAGATATACTTTGAAAATTTTCAATCAACACAAATTGACAATCGACCTCCATGTGCTTCAATGGATGTTAATCGACGATATCTGACAAAGTTAGATGCAAACTCACTCAAATATATGAGAAATGTTGAAATTCGTCTTCAAATTAGGAAGATAGACTTTGAAAATTTTCAATCAACACAAAGTGACAGTCGACCTCAATGGGCTACAATGGATGTTAATTGACGATATCTGACAAAGTTAGATGCAAACTCACTCCAATATATAAGAAATGTTGAAATTCGTTTTCAAATTAGGAAGATAGACTTCGAAAATTTTCAATCAACACAAAGTGACAGTCGACCTCAATGGGCTTCAATGGATGTTAATTGACGATATCTGACAAAGTTAGATGCAAACTCACTCCAATATATAAGAAATGTTGAAATTCGACTTCAAATTAGGAAGATAGACTTCGAAAATTTTCAATCAACACAAAGTGACAGTCGACCTCAATGGGCTTCAATGGATGTTAATTGACGATATCTGACAAAGTTAGATGCAAACTCACTCCAATATATAAGAAATGTTGAAATTCGACTTCAAATTAGGAAGATAGACTTCGAAAATTTTCAATCAACACAAAGTGACAGTTGACCTCAATGGGCTTCAATGGATGTTAATCGCGTATATCTGACAAAGTTAGATGCAAACTCACTCAAATATATGAGAAATGTTGAAATTCGTCTTCAAATTAGGAAGATAGACTTTGAAAATTTTCAATCAACACAAATTGACAATCGAACTCAATGTGCTTCAATGGATGTTACTCGACGATATCTGACAAAGTTAGATGCAAACTCACTCAAATATATGAGAAATGTTGAAATTCGACTTCAAATTAGGAAGATAGACTTTGAAAATTTTCAATCAACACAAAGTGACAGTCGACCTCAATTGGCTTCAGTGGATGTTAATCGACGATATCTGACAAAGTTAGATGCAAACTCTCCCAAATATATAAGAAATGTTGAAATGCGACTCCAAATTAGGAAGATAGACAATTTTCAATCAACACAAAGTGACAGTTGACCTCAATGGGCTTCAATGGATGTTAATCGCGTATATCTGACAAAGTTAGATGCAAACTCACTCGAATATATGAGAAATGTTGAAATTCGACTTAAAATTAGGAAGATAGACTTTGAAAATTTTCAATCAACACAAAGTGACAGTCGACCTCAATGAGCTTCAATGCATGTTAATTGACGATATCTGACAAAGTTAGATCCAAACTCACTCCAATATATAAGAAATGTTGAAATTCGACTTCAAATTAGGAAGATAGACTTCGAAAATTTTCAATCAACACAAAGTGACAGTCGACCTCAATGGGCTTCAATGGATGTTAATTTACGATATCTGACAAAGTTAGATGCAAACTCACTCCAATATATAAGAAATGTTGAAATTCGACTTCAAATTAGGAAGATAGACTTCGAAAATTTTCAATCAACACAAAGTGACAGTTGACCTCAATGGGCTTCAATGGATGTTAATCGCCTATATCTGACAAAGTTAGATGCAAACTCACTCAAATATATGAGAAATGTTGAAATTCGACTTCAAATTAGGAAGATAGACTTTGAAAATTTTCAATCAACACAAAGTGACAGTTGACCTCAATGGGCTTCAATGGATGTTAATCGCGTATATCTGACAAAGTTAGATGCAAACTCACTCAAATATATGAGAAATGTTGAAATTCGACTTCAAATTAGGAAGATAGACTTCGAAAATTTTCAATCAACACAAAGTGACAGTCGACCTCAATGGGCTTCAATGGATGTTAATTGACGATATCTGACAAAGTTAGATGCAAACTCACTCCAATATATAAGAAATGTTGAAATTGGACTTCAAATTAGGAAGATAGACTTCGAAAATTTTCAATCAACACAATTTGACAATCGACCTCAATGTGCTTCAATGGATGTTAATCGACGATATCTGACAAAGTTAGATGCAAACTCACTCAAATATATGAGAAATGTTGAAATTCGACTTCAAATTAGGAAGATAGACTTCGAAAATTTTCAATCAACACAAAGTGACAGTCGACCTCAATGGGCTTCAATGGATGTTAATTGACGATATCTGACAAAGTTAGATGCAAACTCACTCCAATATATAAGAAATGTTGAAATTGGACTTCAAATTAGGAAGATAGACTTCGAAAATTTTCAATCAACACAAAGTGACAGTTGACCTCAATGGGCTTCAATGGATGTTAATCGCCTATATCTGACAAAGTTAGATGCAAACTCACTCAAATATATGAGAAATGTTGAAATTCGACTTCAAATTAGGAAGATAGACTTTTAAAATTTTCAATCAACACAAATTGACAGTTGACCTCAATGGGCTTCAATGGATGTTAATCGCGTATATCTGACAAAGTTAGATGCAAACTCTCCCAAATATATAAGAAATGTTGAAATGCGACTCCAAATTAGGAAGATAGACAACTTTCAATCAACACAAAGTGACAGTTGACCTCAATGGGCTTCAATGGAAGTTAATCGCCTATATCTGACAAAGTTAGATGCAAACTCACTCAAATATATGAGAAATGTTGAAATTCGACTTCAAATTAGGAAGATAGACTTTGAAAATTTTCAATCAACACAAATTGACAATCGACCTCAATGTGCTTCAATGGATGTTAATCGACGATATCTGAGAAAGTTAGATGCAAACTCACTCAAATATATGAGAAATGTTGAAATTCGACTTCAAATTAGGAAGATATACTTTGAAAATTTTCAATCAACACAAATTGACAATCGACCTCAATGTGCTTCAATGGATGTTAATCGACGATATCTGACAAAGTTAGATGCAAACTCACTCAAATATATGAGAAATGTTGAAATTCGACTTCAAATTAGGAAGATATACTTTGAAAATTTTCAATCAACACAAATTGACAATCGACCTCAATGTGCTTCAATGGATGTTAATCGACGATATCTGACAAAGTTAAATGCAAACTCACTCAAATATATGAGAAATGTTGAAATTCGTCTTCAAATTAGGAAGATAGACTTTGAAAATTTTCAATCAACACAAAGTGACAGTCGACCTCAATGGGCTTCAATGGACGTTAATTGACGATATCTGACAAAGTTAGATGCAAACTCACTCCAATATATAAGAAATGTTGAAATTCGACTTCAAATTAGGAAGATAGACTTCGAAAATTTTCAATCAACACAAAGTGACAGTTGACCTCAATGGGCTTCAATGGATGTTAATCGCCTATATCTGACAAAGTTAGATGCAAACTCACTCAAATATATGAGAAATGTTGAAATTCGACTTCAAATTAGGAAGATAGACTTTGAAAATTTTCAATCAACACAAATTGACAATCGACCTCAATGTGCTTCAATGGATGTTAATCGACGATATCGGACAAAGTTAGATGCAAACTCACTCAAATATATGAGAAATGTTGAAATTCGACTTCAAATTAGGAAGATAGACTTTGAAAATTTTCAATCAACACAAAGTGACAGTTGACCTCAATGGGCTTCAATGGATGTTAATCGCCTATATCTGACAAAGTTAGCTGCAAACTCACTCAAATATATGAGAATTGTTGAAATTCGACTTCAAATTAGGAAGATAGACTTTGAAAATTTTCAATCAACACAAAGTGATTGTTGACCTCAATGGGCTTCAATGGATGTTAATCGCGTATATCTGACAAAGTTAGATGCAAACTCACTCAAATATATGAGAATTGTTGAAATTCGACTTCAAATTAGGAAGATAGACTTTGAAAATTTTCAATCAACACAAAGTGACAGTTGACCTCAATGGGCTTCAATGGATGTTAATCGCGTATATCTGACAAAGTTAGATGCAAACTCACTCAAATATATGAGAAATGTTGAAATTCGTCTTCAAATTAGGAAGATAGACTTTGAAAATTTTCAATCAACACAAATTGACAATCGAACTCAATGTGCTTCAATGGATGTTACTCGACGATATCTGACAAAGTTAGATGCAAACTCACTCAAATATATGAGAAATGTTGAAATTCGTCTTCAAATTAGGAAGATAGACTTTGAAAATTTTCAATCAACACAAAGTGACAGTCGACCTCAATGGGCTTCAATGGATGTTAATTGACGATATCTGACAAAGTTAGATGCAAACTCACTCCAATATATAAGAAATGTTGAAATTCGACTTCAAATTAGGAAGATAGACTTCGAAAATTTTCAATCAACACAAAGTGACAGTCGACCTCAATGGGCTTCAATGGACGTTAATTGACGATATCTGACAAAGTTAGATGCAAACTCACTCCAATATATAAGAAATGTTGAAATTCGACTTCAAATTAGGAAGATTTCTTCGAAAATTTTCAATCAACACAAAGTGACAGTTGACCTCAATGGGCTTCAATGGATGTTAATCGCCTATATCTGACAAAGTTAGATGCAAACTCACTCAAATATATGAGAAATGTTGAAATTCGACTTCAAATTAGGAAGATAGACTTTGAAAATTTTCAATCAACACAAATTGACAATCGACCTCAATGTGCTTCAATGGATGTTAATCGACGATATCGGACAAAGTTAGATGCAAACTCACTCAAATATATGAGAAATGTTGAAATTCGACTTCAAATTAGGAAGATAGACTTTGAAAATTTTCAATCAACACAAAGTGACAGTTGACCTCAATGGGCTTCAATGGATGTTAATCGCCTATATCTGACAAAGTTAGCTGCAAACTCACTCAAATATATGAGAATTGTTGAAATTCGACTTCAAATTAGGAAGATAGACTTTGAAAATTTTCAATCAACACAAAGTGATTGTTGACCTCAATGGGCTTCAATGGATGTTAATCGCGTATATCTGACAAAGTTAGATGCAAACTCACTCAAATATATGAGAATTGTTGAAATTCGACTTCAAATTAGGAAGATAGACTTTGAAAATTTTCAATCAACACAAAGTGACAGTTGACCTCAATGGGCTTCAATGGATGTTAATCGCGTATATCTGACAAAGTTAGATGCAAACTCACTCAAATATATGAGAAATGTTGAAATTCGTCTTCAAATTAGGAAGATAGACTTTGAAAATTTTCAATCAACACAAATTGACAATCAAACTCAATGTGCTTCAATGGATGTTACTCGACGATATCTGACAAAGTTAGATGCGAACTCACTCAAATATATGAGAAATGTTGAAATTCGACTTCAAATTAGGAAGATAGACTTTGAAAATTTTCAATCAACACAAAGTGACAGTCGACCTCAATTGGCTTCAGTGGATGTTAATCGACGATATCTGACAAAGTTAGATGCAAACTCTCCCAAATATATAAGAAATGTTGAAATGCGACTCCAAATTAGGAAGATAGACAATTTTCAATCAACACAAAGTGACAGTTGACCTCAATGGGCTTCAATGGATGTTAATCGCGTATATCTGACAAAGTTAGATGCAAACTCACACGAATATATGAGAAATGTTGAAATTCGACTTAAAATTAGGAAGATAGACTTTGAAAATTTTCAATCAACAGAAAGTGACAGTCGACCTCAATGAGCTTCAATGGATGTTAATCGCGTATATCTGACAAAGTTAGATGCAAACTCACTCGAATATATGAGAAATGTTGAAATTCGACTTCAAATTAGGAAAATAGACTTTGAAAATTTTCAATCAACACAAATTGACAGTTGACCTCAATGGGCTTCAATGGATGTTAATTGCGTATATCTGACAAAGTTAGATGCAAACTCACTCAAATATATGAGAAATGTTGAAATTCGTCTTCAAATTAGGAAGATAGACTTTGAAAATTTTCAATCAACAGAAAGTGACAGTCGACCTCAATGGGCTTCAATGGATGTTAATTGACGATATCTGACAAAGTTAGATGCAAACTCACTCCAATATATAAGAAATGTTGAAATTCGACTTCAAATTAGGAAGATAGACTTCGAAAATTTTCAATCAACACAAAGTGACAGTCGACCTCAATGGGCTTCAATGGATGTTAATTGACGATATCTGACAAAGTTAGATGCAAACTCACTCCAATATATAAGAAATGTTGAAATTCGACTTCAAATTAGGAAGATAGACTTTGAAAATTTTCAATCAACACAAAGTGACAGTTGACCTCAATGGGCTTCAATGGATGTTAATCGCGTATATCTGACAAAGTTAGATGCAAACTCACTCAAATATATGAGAAATGTTGAAATTCGTCTTCAAATTAGGAAGATAGACTTTGAAAATTTTCAATCAACACAATTTGACAATCGACCTCAATGTGCTTCAATGGATGTTAATCGACGATATCTGACAAAGTTAGATGCAAACTCACTCAAATATATGAGAAATGTTGAAATTCGACTTCAAATTAGGAAGATAGACTTTGAAAATTTTCAATCAACACAAAGTGACAGTCGACCTCAATGGGCTTCAATGGATGTTAATTGACGATATCTGACAAAGTTAGATGCAAACTCACTCCAATATATAAGAAATGTTGAAATTCGACTTCAAATTAGCAAGATAGACTTCGAAAATTTTCAATCAACACAAAGTGACAGTTGACCTCAATGGGCTTCAATGGATGTTAATTGACGATATCTGACAAAGTTAGATGCAAACTCACTCCAATATATAAGAAATGTTGAAATTCGACTTCAAATTAGGAAGATAGACTTCGAAAATTTTCAATCAACACAAATTGACAGTTGACCTCAATGGGCTTCAATGGATGTTAATCGCGTATATCTGACAAAGTTAGATGCAAACTCACTCCAATATATAAGAAATGTTGAAATTCGACTTCAAATTAGGAAGATAGACTTCGAAAATTTTCAATCAACACAAAGTGACAGTCGACCTCAATGGGCTTCAATGGATGTTAATTGACGATATCTGACAAAGTTAGATGCAAACTCACTCCAATATATAAGAAATGTTGAAATTCGACTTAAAATTAGGAAGATAGACTTTGAAAATTTTCAATCAACAGAAAGTGACAGTCGACCTCAATGAGCTTCAATGGATGTTAATCGCGTATATCTGACAAAGTTAGATGCAAACTCACTCAAATATATGAGAAATGTTGAAATTCGCCTTCAAATTAGGAAGATAGACTTTGAAAATTTTCAATCAACACAAAGTGACAGTCGACCTCAATGGGCTTCAATGGATGTTAATTGACGATATCTGACAAAGTTAGATGCAAACTCACTCCAATATATAAGAAATGTTGAAATTCGACTTCAAATTAGCAAGATATACTTTGAAAATTTTCAATCAACACAAAGTGACAGTTGACCTCAATGGGCTTCAATGGATGTTAATCGCGTATATCTGACAAAGTTAGATGCAAACTCACTCAAATATATGAGAAATGTTGAAATTCGACTTCAAATTAGGAAGATAGACTTTGAAAATTTTCAATCAACACAAAGTGACAGTCGACCTCAATTGGCTTCAGTGGATGTTAATCGACGATATCTGACAAAGTTAGATGCAAACTCTCCCAAATATATAAGAAATGTTGAAATTCGACTCCAAATTAGGAAGATAGACTTTGAAAATTTTCAATCAACACAAAGTGACAGTCGACCTCAATGGGCTTCAATGGATGTTAATCGCGTATATCTGACAAAGTTAGATGCAAACTCACTCAAATATATGAGAATTGTTGAAATTCGTCTTTAAATTAGGAAGATAGACTTTGAAAATTTTCAATCAACACAAAGTGACAGTTGACCTCAATGGGCTTCAATGGATGTTAATCGCTTATATCTGACAAAGTTAGATGCAAACTCACTCAAATATATGAGAAATGTTGAAATTCGTCTTCAAATTAGGAAGATGACTTTGAAAATTTTCATTCAACACAAATTGACAATCGACCTCAATGTGCTTCAATGGATGTTAATCGACGATATCTGACAAAGTTAGATGCAAACTCACTCAAATATATGAGAAATGTTGAAATTCGACTTCAAATTAGGAAGATAGACTTTGAAAATTTTCAATCAACACAAAGTGACAGTCGACCTCAATTGGCTTCAGTGGATGTTAATCGACGATATCTGACAAAGTTAGATGCAAACTCTCCCAAATATATAAGAAATGTTGAAATGCGACTCCAAATTAGGAAGATAGACAATTTTCAATCAACACAAAGTGACAGTCGACCTCAATGGGCTTCAATGGATGTTAATCGCGTATATCTGACAAAGTTGATGCAAACTCACTCAAATATATAAGAAATGTTGAGATTCGACTTCAAATAAGCAAGATAGACTTCGAAAATTTTCAATCAACACAAAGTGACAGTTGACCTCAATGGGCTTCAATGGATGTTAATCGCCTATATCTGACAAAGTTAGATGCAAACTCACTCAAATATATGAGAAATGTTGAAATTCGACTTCAAATTAGGAAGATAGACTTTGAAAATTTTCAATCAACACAAAGTGACAGTTGACCTCAATGGGCTTCAATGGATGTTAATCGCCTATATCTGACAAAGTTAGATGCAAACTCACTCAAATATATGAGAAATGTTGAAATTCGACTTCAAATTAGGAAGATAGACTTTGAAAATTTTCAATCAACACAAAGTGACAGTCGACCTCAATGGGCTTCAATGGATGTTAATTGACGATATCTGACAAAGTTAGATGCAAACTCACTCCAATATATAAGAAATGTTGAAATTCGACTTCAAATTAGCAAGATAGACTTCGAAAATTTTCAATCAACACAAAGTGACAGTTGACCTCAATGGGCTTCAATGGATGTTAATCGCCTATATCTGACAAAGTTAGATGCAAACTCACTCAAATATATGAGAATTGTTGAAATTCGACTTCAAATTAGGAAGATAGACTTTGAAAGTTTTCAATCAACACAAAGTGACAGTTGACCTCAATGGGCTTCAAAAGATGTTAATCGCCTATATCTGACAAAGTTAGATGCAAACTCACTCAAATATATGAGAAATGTTGAAATTCGACTTCAAATTAGGAAGATAGACTTTGAAAATTTTCAATCAACACAAAGTGACAGTTGACCTCAATGGGCTTCAATGGATGTTAATCGCGTATATCTGACAAAGTTAGATGCAAACTCACTCAAATATATGAGAAATGTTGAAATTCGTCTTCAAATTAGGAAGATAGACTTTGAAAATTTTCAATCAACACAAATTGACAATCGACCTCAATGTGCTTCAATGGATGTTAATCGACGATATCTGACAAAGTTAGATGCAAACTCACTCAAATATATGAGAAATGTTGAAATTCGACTTCAAATTAGGAAGATAGATTTTGAAAATTTTCAATCAACACAAAGTGACAGTCGACCTCAATGGGCTTCAATGGATGTTAATTGACGATATCTGACAAAGTTAGATGCAAACTCACTCCAATATATAAGAAATGTTGAAATTCGACTTCAAATTAGGAAGATAGACTTCGAAAATTTTCAATCAACACAAAGTGACAGTCGACCTCAATGGGCTTCAATGGATGTTAATTGACGATATCTGACAAAGTTAGATGCAAACTCACTCCAATATATAAGAAATGTTGAAATTCGACTTAAAATTAGGAAGATAGACTTTGAAAATTTTCAATCAACAGAAAGTGACAGTCGACCTCAATGAGCTTCAATGGATGTTAATCGCGTATATCTGACAAAGTTAGATGCAAACTCACTCAAATATATGAGAAATGTTGAAATTCGTCTTCAAATTAGGAAGATAGACTTTGAAAATTTTCAATCAACACAAAGTGACAGTCGACCTCAATGGGCTTCAATGGATGTTAATTGACGATATCTGACAAAGTTAGATGCAAACTCACTCCAATATATAAGAAATGTTGAAATTCGACTTCAAATTAGGAAGATAGACTTCGAAAATTTTCAATCAACACAAATTGACAGTTGACCTCAATGGGCTTCAATGGATGTTAATCGCGTATATCTGACAAAGTTAGATGCAAACTCACTCCAATATATAAGAAATGTTGAAATTCGACTTCAAATTAGGAAGATAGACTTCGAAAATTTTCAATCAACACAAAGTGACAGTCGACCTCAATGGGCTTCAATGGATGTTAATTGACGATATCTGACAAAGTTAGATGCAAACTCACTCCAATATATAAGAAATGTTGAAATTCGACTTAAAATTAGGAAGATAGACTTTGAAAATTTTCAATCAACAGAAAGTGACAGTCGACCTCAATGAGCTTCAATGGATGTTAATCGCGTATATCTGACAAAGTTAGATGCAAACTCACTCAAATATATGAGAAATGTTGAAATTCGACTTCAAATTAGGAAGATAGACTTTGAAAATTTTCAATCAACACAAAGTGACAGTCGACCTCAATGGGCTTCAATGGATGTTAATTGACGATATCTGACAAAGTTAGATGCAAACTCACTCCAATATATAAGAAATGTTGAAATTCGACTTCAAATTAGCAAGATATACTTTGAAAATTTTCAATCAACACAAAGTGACAGTTGACCTCAATGGGCTTCAATGGATGTTAATCGCGTATATCTGACAAAGTTAGATGCAAACTCACTCAAATATATGAGAAATGTTGAAATTCGACTTCAAATTAGGAAGATAGACTTTGAAAATTTTCAATCAACACAAAGTGACAGTCGACCTCAATTGGCTTCAGTGGATGTTAATCGACGATATCTGACAAAGTTAGATGCAAACTCTCCCAAATATATAAGAAATGTTGAAATTCGACTCCAAATTAGGAAGATAGACTTTGAAAATTTTCAATCAACACAAAGTGACAGTCGACCTCAATGGGCTTCAATGGATGTTAATCGCGTATATCTGACAAAGTTAGATGCAAACTCACTCAAATATATGAGAATATTTGAAATTCGTCTTTAAATTAGGAAGATAGACTTTGAAAATTTTCAATCAACACAAAGTGACAGTTGACCTCAATGGGCTTCAATGGATGTTAATCGCGTATATCTGACAAAGTTAGATGCAAACTCACTCAAATATATGAGAAATGTTGAAATTCGTCTTCAAATTAGGAAGATGACTTTGAAAATTTTCATTCAACACAAATTGACAATCGACCTCAATGGGCTTCAAAAGATGTTAATCGCCTATATCTGACAAAGTTAGATGCAAACTCACTCAAATATATGAGAAATGTTGAAATTCGTCTTCAAATTAGGAAGATAGACTTTGAAAATTTTCAATCAACACAAATTGACAATCGACCTCAATGTGCTTCAATGGATGTTAATCGACGATATCTGACAAAGTTAGATGCAAACTCACTCAAATATATGAGAAATGTTGAAATTCGACTTCAAATTAGGAAGATAGATTTTGAAAATTTTCAATCAACACAAAGTGACAGTCGACCTCAATGGGCTTCAATGGATGTTAATTGACGATATCTGACAAAGTTAGATGCAAACTCACTCCAATATATAAGAAATATTGAAATTCGACTTCAAATTAGCAAGATAGACTTCGAAAATTTTCAATCAACACAAAGTGACAGTTGACCTCAATGGGCTTCAATGGATGTTAATCGCCTATATCTGACAAAGTTAGATGCAAACTCACTCAAATATATGAGAAATGTTGAAATTCGACTTCAAATTAGGAAGATAGACTTTGAAAATTTTCAATCAACACAAAGTGACAGTTGACCTCAATGGGCTTCAATGGATGTTAATCGCGTATATCTGACAAAGTTAGATGCAAACTCACTCAAATATATGAGAAATGTTGAAATTCGACTTCAAATTAGGAAGATAGACTTTGAAAATTTTCAATCAACACAAAGTGACAGTCGACCTCAATTGGCTTCAGTGGATGTTAATCGACGATATCTGACAAAGTTAGATGCAAACTCTCCCAAATATATAAGAAATGTTGAAATTCGACTCCAAATTAGGAAGATAGACTTTGAAAATTTTCAATCAACACAAAGTGACAGTCGACCTCAATGGGCTTCAATGGATGTTAATCGCGTATATCTGACAAAGTTAGATGCAAACTCACTCAAATATATGAGAATATTTGAAATTCGTCTTTAAATTAGGAAGATAGACTTTGAAAATTTTCAATCAACACAAAGTGACAGTTGACCTCAATGGGCTTCAATGGATGTTAATCGCGTATATCTGACAAAGTTAGATGCAAACTCACTCAAATATATGAGAAATGTTGAAATTCGTCTTCAAATTAGGAAGATGACTTTGAAAATTTTCATTCAACACAAATTGACAATCGACCTCAATGGGCTTCAATGGATGTTAATCGCGTATATCTGACAAAGTTAGATGCAAACTCACTCAAATATATGAGAAATGTTGAAATTCGTCTTCAAATTAGGAAGATAGACTTTGAAAATTTTCAATCAACACAAATTGACAATCGACCTCAATGTGCTTCAATGGATGTTAATCGACGATATCTGACAAAGTTAGATGCAAACTCACTCAAATATATGAGAAATGTTGAAATTCGACTTCAAATTAGGAAGATAGATTTTGAAAATTTTCAATCAACACAAAGTGACAGTCGACCTCAATGGGCTTCAATGGATGTTAATTGACGATATCTGACAAAGTTAGATGCAAACTCACTCCAATATATAAGAAATATTGAAATTCGACTTCAAATTAGCAAGATAGACTTCGAAAATTTTCAATCAACACAAAGTGACAGTTGACCTCAATGGGCTTCAATGGATGTTAATCGCCTATATCTGACAAAGTTAGATGCAAACTCACTCAAATATATGAGAAATGTTGAAATTCGACTTCAAATTAGGAAGATAGACTTTGAAAATTTTCAATCAACACAAAGTGACAGTTGACCTCAATGGGCTTCAATGGATGTTAATCGCGTATATCTGACAAAGTTAGATGCAAACTCACTCAAATATATGAGAAATGTTGAAATTCGTCTTCAAATTAGGAAGATAGACTTTGAAAATTTTCAATCAACACAAATTGACAATCGACCTCAATGTGCTTCAATGGATGTTAATCGACGATATCTGACAAAGTTAGATGCAAACTCACTCAAATATATGAGAAATGTTGAAATTCGACTTCAAATTAGGAAGATAGACTTTGAAAATTTTCAATCAACACAAAGTGACAGTCGACCTCAATTGGCTTCAGTGGATGTTAATCGACGATATCTGACAAAGTTAGATGCAAACTCTCCCAAATATATAAGAAATGTTGAAATTCGACTCCAAATTAGGAAGATAGACTTCGAAAATTTTCAATCAACACAAAGTGACAGTTGACCTCAATGGGCTTCAATGGATGTTAATCGCCTATATCTGACAAAGTTAGATGCAAACTCACTCAAATATATGAGAAATGTTGAAATTCGACTTCAAATTAGGAAGATAGACTTTGAAAATTTTCAATCAACACAAAGTGACAGTCGACCTCAATGGGCTTCAATGGATGTTAATTGACGATATCTGACAAAGTTAGATGCAAACTCACTCCAATATATAAGAAATGTTGAGATTCGACTTCAAATTAGCAAGATAGACTTCGAAAATTTTCAATCAACACAAAGTGACAGTTGACCTCAATGGGCTTCAATGGATGTTAATCGCCTATATCTGACAAAGTTAGATGCAAACTCACTCAAATATATGAGAAATGTTGAAATTCGACTTCAAATTAGGAAGATAGACTTTGAAAATTTTCAATCAACACAAAGTGACAGTTGACCTCAATGGGCTTCAATGGATGTTAATCGCGTATATCTGACAAAGTTAGATGCAAACTCACTCAAATATATGAGAAATGTTGAAATTCGTCTTCAAATTAGGAAGATAGACTTTGAAAATTTTCAATCAACACAAATTGACAATCGACCTCAATGTGCTTCAATGGATGTTAATCGACGATATCTGACAAAGTTAGATGCAAACTCACTCAAATATATGAGAAATGTTGAAATTCGACTTCAAATTAGGAAGATAGACTTTGAAAATTTTCAATCAACACAAAGTGACAGTCGACCTCAATTGGCTTCAGTGGATGTTAATCGACGATATCTGACAAAGTTAGATGCAAACTCTCCCAAATATATAAGAAATGTTGAAATTCGACTTCAAATTAGGATGATAGACTTTGAAAATTTTCAATCAACACAAAGTGACAGTCGACCTCAATGGGCTTCAATGGATGTTAATCGCGTATATCTGACAAAGTTAGATGCAAACTCACTCGAATATATGAGAAATGTTGAAATTCGACTTCAAATTAGGAAGATAGACTTTGATAATTTTCAATCAACACAAATTGACAGTTGACCTCAATGGGCTTCAATGGATGTTAATCGCGTATATCTGACAAAGTTAGATGCAAACTCACTCAAATATATGAGAAATGTTGAAATTCGTCTTCAAATTAGGAAGATAGACTTTGAAAATTTTCATTCAACACAAATTGACAATCGACCTCAATGTGCTTCAATGGATGTTAATCGACGATATCTGACAAAGTTAGATGCAAACTCACTCAAATATATGAGAAATGTTGAAATTCGACTTCAAATTAGGAAGATAGACTTTGAAAATTTTCAATCAACACAAATTGACAATCGACCTCAATGTGCTTCAATGGATGTTAATCGACGATATCTGACAAAGTTAGATGCAAACTCACTCAAATATATGAGAAATGTTGAAATTCGACTTCAAATTAGGAAGATAGACTTTGAAAATTTTCAATCAACACAAAGTGACAGTCAACCTCAACTGGCTTCAGTGGATGTTAATCGACGATATCTGACAAAGTTAGATGCAAACTCTCCCAAATATATAAGAAATGTTGAAATTCGACTTCAAATTAGGAAGATAGACTTTGAAAATTTTCAATCAACAGAAAGTGACAGTCGACCTCAATGGGCTTCAATGGATGTTAATCGCCTATATCTCAGAAAGTTAGATGCAAACTCACTCAAATATATGAGAAATGTTGAAATTCGACTTCAAATTAGGAAGATAGACTTTGAAAATTTTCAATCAACACAAAGTGACAGTTGACCTCAATGGGCTTCAATGGATGTTAATCGCGTATATCTGACAAAGTTAGATGCAAACTCACTCAAATATATGAGAAATGTTGAAATTCGTCTTCAAATTAGGAAGATAGACTTTGAAAATTTTCAATCAACACAAATTGACAATCGACCTCAATGTGCTTCAATGGATGTTAATCGACGATATCTGACAAAGTTGGATGCAAACTCACTCAAATATATGAGAAATGTTGAAATTCGTCTTCAAATTAGGAAGATAGACTTTGAAAATTTTCAATCAACACAAAGTGACAGTCGACCTCAATTGGCTTCAGTGTATGTTAATCGACGATATCTGACAAAGTTAGATGCAAACTCTCCCAAATATATAAGAAATGTTGAAATTCGACTTCAAATTAGGATGATAGACTTTGAAAATTTTCAATCAACACAAAGTGACAGTCGACCTCAATGGGCTTCAATGGATGTTAATCGCGTATATCTGACAAAGTTAGATGCAAACTCACTCGAATATATGAGAAATGTTGAAATTCGACTTCAAATTAGGAAGATAGACTTTGAAAATTTTCAATCAACACAAATTGACAGTTGACCTCAATGGGCTTCAATGGATGTTAATCGCGTATATCTGACAAAGTTAGATGCAAACTCACTCAAATATATGAGAATTGTTGAAATTCGTCTTCAAATTAGGAAGATAGACTTTGAAAATTTTCAATCAACACAAAGTGACAGTCGACCTCAATGGGCTTCAATGGATGTTAATCGCGTATATCTGACAAAGTTAGATGCAAACTCACTCAAATATATGAGAAATGTAGAAATTCGTCTTCAAATTAGGAAGATAGACTTTGAAAATTTTCATTCAACACAAATTGACAATCGACCTCAATGTGCTTCAATGGATGTTAATCGACGATATCTGACAAAGTTAGATGCAAACTCACTCAAATATATAAGAAATGTTGAAATTCGACTTCAAATTAGGAAGATAGACTTTGAAAATTTTCAATCAACACAAAGTGACAGTTGACCTCAATGGGCTTCAATGGATGTTAATCGCGTATATCTGACAAAGTTAGATGCAAACTCACTCAAATATATGAGAAATGTTGAAATTCGTCTTCAAATTAGGAAGATAGACTTTGAAAATTTTCAATCAACAGAAAGTGACAGTCGACCTCAATGGGCTTCAATGGATGTTAATCGCGTATATCTGACAAAGTTAGATGCAAACTCACTCGAATATATGAGAAATGTTGAAATTCGACTTCAAATTAGGAAGATAGACTTTGAAAATTTTCAATCATCACAAATTGACAGTTGACCTCAATGGGCTTCAATGGATGTTAATCGCGTATATCTGACAAAGTTAGATGCAAACTCACTCAAATATATGAGAATTGTTGAAATTCGTCTTCAAATTAGGAAGATAGACTTTGAAAATTTTCAATCAACACAAAGTGACAGTCGACCTCAATGGGCTTCAATGGATGTTAATCGCGTATATCTGACAAAGTTAGATGCAAACTCACTCAAATATATGAGAAATGTTGAAATTCGACTTCAAATTAGGAAGATAGACTTTGAAAGTTTTCAATCAACACAAATTGACAGTTGACCTCAATGGGCTTCAATGGATGTTAATCGCGTATATCTGACAAAGTTAGATGCAAACTCAAATATATGAGAATTGTTGAAATTCGTCTTCAAATTAGGAAGATAGACTTTGAAAATTTTCAATCAACACAAAGTGACAGTCGACCTCAATGGGCTTCAATGGATGTTAATCGCGTATATCTGACAAAGTTAGATGCAAACTCACTCAAATATATGAGAAATGTTGAAATTCGTCTTCAAATTAGGAAGATAGACTTTGAAAATTTTCATTCAACACAAATTGACAATCGACCTCAATGTGCTTCAATGGATGTTAATCGACGATATCTGACAAAGTTAGATGCAAACTCACTCAAATATATGAGAAATGTTGAAATTCGACTTCAAATTAGGAAGATAGACTTTTAAAATTTTCAATCAACACAAATTGACAGTTGACCTCAATGGGCTTCAATGGATGTTAATCGCGTATATCTGACAAAGTTAGATGCAAACTCACTCAAATATATGAGAAATGTTGAAATTCGTCTTCAAATTAGGAAGATAGACTTTGAAAATTTTCAATCAACACAAATTGACAATCGACCTCAATGTGCTTCAATGGATGTTAATCGACGATATCTGACAAAGTTAGATGCAAACTCACTCAAATATATGAGAAATGTTGAAATTCGACTTCAAATTAGGAAGATAGACTTTGAAAATTTTCAATCATCACAAATTGACAGTTGACCTCAATGGGCTTCAATGGATGTTAATCGCGTATATCTGACAAAGTTAGATGCAAACTCACTCAAATATATGAGAATTGTTGAAATTCGTCTTCAAATTAGGAAGATAGACTTTGAAAATTTTCAATCAACACAAAGTGACAGTCGACCTCAATGGGCTTCAATGGATGTTAATCGCGTATATCTGACAAAGTTAGATGCAAACTCACTCAAATATATGAGAAATGTTGAAATTCGACTTCAAATTAGGAAGATAGACTTTGAAAGTTTTCAATCAACACAAATTGACAGTTGACCTCAATGGGCTTCAATGGATGTTAATCGCGTATATCTGACAAAGTTAGATGCAAACTCAAATATATGAGAATTGTTGAAATTCGTCTTCAAATTAGGAAGATAGACTTTGAAAATTTTCAATCAACACAAAGTGACAGTCGACCTCAATGGGCTTCAATGGATGTTAATCGCGTATATCTGACAAAGTTAGATGCAAACTCACTCAAATATATGAGAAATGTTGAAATTCGTCTTCAAATTAGGAAGATAGACTTTGAAAATTTTCATTCAACACAAATTGACAATCGACCTCAATGTGCTTCAATGGATGTTAATCGACGATATCTGACAAAGTTAGATGCAAACTCACTCAAATATATGAGAAATGTTGAAATTCGACTTCAAATTAGGAAGATAGACTTTTAAAATTTTCAATCAACACAAATTGACAGTTGACCTCAATGGGCTTCAATGGATGTTAATCGCGTATATCTGACAAAGTTAGATGCAAACTCACTCAAATATATGAGAAATGTTGAAATTCGTCTTCAAATTAGGAAGATAGACTTTGAAAATTTTCAATCAACACAAATTGACAATCGACCTCAATGTGCTTCAATGGATGTTAATCGACGATATCTGACAAAGTTAGATGCAAACTCACTCAAATATATGAGAAATGTTGAAATTTGACTTCAAATTAGGAAGATAGACTTTGAAAATTTTCAATCAACACAAAGTGACAGTCAACCTCA
Source organism: Diorhabda sublineata (assembly GCF_026230105.1). NCBI lineage: Eukaryota > Metazoa > Arthropoda > Insecta > Coleoptera > Chrysomelidae > Diorhabda > Diorhabda sublineata. The sequence continues at coordinate 1,972,218 of NC_079483.1, forward strand.
ACTCGCTTCAGTGGATGTTAATCGACGATATCTGACAAAGTTAGATGCAAACTCTCCCAAATATATAAGAAATGTTGAAATTCGACTTCAAATTAGGAAGATAGACTTTGAAAATTTTCAATCAACAGAAAGTGACAGTCGACCTCAATGGGCTTCAATGGATGTTAATCGCGTATATCTGACAAAGTTAGATGCAAACTCACTCGAATATATGAGAAATGTTGAAATTCGACTTCAAATTAGGAAGATAGACTTTGAAAATTTTCAATCAACACAAATTGACAGTTGACCTCAATGGGCTTCAATGGATGTTAATCGCGTATATCTGACAAAGTTAGATGCAAACTCACTCAAATATATGAGAATTGTTGAAATTCGTCTTCAAATTAGGAAGATAGACTTTGAAAATTTTCAATCAACACAAAGTGACAGTCGACCTCAATGGGCTTCAATGGATGTTAATCGCGTATATCTGACAAAGTTAGATGCAAACTCACTCAAATATATGAGAAATGTTGAAATTCGACTTCAAATTAGGAAGATAGACTTTGAAAGTTTTCAATCAACACAAAGTGACAGTCGACCTCAATTGGCTTCAGTGGATATTAATCGACGATATCTGACAAAGTTAGATGCAAACTCTCCCAAATATATAAGAAATGTTGAAATGCGACTCCAAATTAGGAAGATAGACAATTTTCAATCAACACAAAGTGACAGTTGACCTCAATGGGCTTCAATGGATGTTAATCGCGTATATCTGACAAAGTTAGATGCAAACTCACTCGAATATATGAGAAATGTTGAAATTCGACTTAAAATTAGGAAGATAGACTTCGAAAATTTTCAATCAACACAAAGTGACAGTCGACCTCAATGTGCTTCAATGGATGTTAATCTACGATATCTGACAAAGTTGATGCAAACTCACTCAAATATATGAGAAATGTTGAAATTCGTCTTCAAATTAGGAAGATAGACTTTGAAAATTTTCAATCAACACAAAGTGACAGTCGACCTCAATGGGCTTCAATGGATGTTAATTGACGATATCTGACAAAGTTAGATGCAAACTCACTCCAATATATAAGAAATGTTGAAATTCGACTTCAAATTAGCAAGATAGACTTCGAAAATTTTCAATCAACACAAAGTGACAGTTGACCTCAATGGGCTTCAATGGATGTTAATCGACGATATCTGACAAACTTAGATGCAAACTCTCCCAAATATATAAGAAATGTTGAAATGCGACTCCAAATTAGGAAGATAGACAATTTTCAATCAACACAAAGTGACAGTTGACCTCAATGGGCTTCAATGGATGTTAATCGCGTATATCTGACAAAGTTAGATGCAAACTCACTCGAATATATGAGAAATGTTGAAATTCGACTTAAAATTAGGAAGATAGACTTTGAAAATTTTCAATCAACAGAAAGTGACAGTCGACCTCAATGGGCTTCAATGGATGTTAATCGCGTATATCTGACAAAGTTAGATGCAAACTCACTCGAATATATGAGAAATGTTGAAATTCGACTTCAAATTAGGAAGATAGACTTTGAAAATTTTCAATCAACACAAATTGACAGTTGACCTCAATGGGCTTCAATGGATGTTAATCGCGTATATCTGACAAAGTTGATGCAAACTCACTCAAATATATGAGAAATGTTGAAATTCGTCTTCAAATTAGGAAGATAGACTTTGAAAATTTTCAATCAACACAAAGTGACAGTCGACCTCAATGGGCTTCAATGGATGTTAATTGACGATATCTGACAAAGTTAGATGCAAACTCACTCCAATATATAAGAAATGTTGAAATTCGTCTTCAAATTAGGAAGATAGACTTCGAAAATTTTCAATCAACACAAAGTGACAGTTGACCTCAATGGGCTTCAATGGATGTTAATCGCCTATATCTGACAAAGTTAGATGCAAACTCACTCGAATATATGAGAAATGTTGAAATTCGACTTCAAATTAGGAAGATAGACTTTGAAAATTTTCAATCAACACAAATTGACAGTTGACCTCAATGGGCTTCAATGGATGTTAATCGCGTATATCTGACAAAGTTAGATGCAAACTCACTCGAATATATGAGAAATGTTGAAATTCGACTTAAAATTAGGAAGATAGACTTTGAAAATTTTCAATCAACAGAAAGTGACAGTCGACCTCAATGGGCTTCAATGGATGTTAATCGCGTATATCTGACAAAGTTAGATGCAAACTCACTCGAATATATGAGAAATGTTGAAATTCGACTTCAAATTAGGAAGATAGACTTTGAAAATTTTCAATCAACACAAATTGACAGTTGACCTCAATGGGCTTTAATGGATGTTAATCGCGTATATCTGACAAAGTTGATGCAAACTCACTCAAATATACGAGAAATGTTGAAATTCGACTTCAAATTAGGAAGATAGACTTTGAAAATTTTCAATCAACCCAAAGTGACAGTTGACCTCAATGGGCTTCAATGGATGTTAATCGCGTATATCTGACAAAGTTAGATGCAAACTCACTCAAATATATGAGAAATGTTGAAATTCGTCTTCAAATTAGGAAGATAGACTTTGAAAATTTTCATTCAACACAAATTGACAATCGACCTCAATGTGCTTCAATGGATGTTAATCGACGATATCTGACAAAGTTAGATGCAAACTCACTCAAATATATGAGAAATGTTGAAATTCGACTTCAAATTAGGAAGATAGACTTTGAAAATTTTCAATCAACACAAAGTGACAGTTGACCTCAATGGGCTTCAATGGATGTTAATCGCGTATATCTGACAAAGTTAGATGCAAACTCACTCAAATATATGAGAAATGTTGAAATTCGTCTTCAAATTAGGAAGATAGACTTTGAAAATTTTCAATCAACACAAATTGACAATCGACCTCAATGTGCTTCAATGGATGTTAATCGACGATATCTGACAAAGTTAGATGCAAACTCACTCAAATATATGAGAAATGTTGAAATTCGACTTCAAATTAGGAAGATAGACTTTGAAAATTTTCAATCAACACAAAGTGACAGTCAACCTCAATTGGCTTCAATGGATGTAAATCGACGATATCTGACAAAGTTAGATGCAAACTCTCCCAAATATATAAGAAATGTTGAAATTCGACTTCAAATTAGGAAGATAGACTTTGAAAATTTTCAATCAACAGAAAGTGACAGTCGACCTCAATGGGCTTCAATGGATGTTAATCGCGTATATCTGACAAAGTTAGATGCAAACTCACTCGAATATATGAGAAATGTTGAAATTCGACTTCAAATTAGGAAGATAGACTTTGAAAATTTTCAATCAACACAAAGTGACAGTTGACCTCAATGGGCTTCAATGGATGTTAATCGCGTATATCTGAGAAAGTTAGATGCCAGCTCACTCAAATATATGAGAAATGTTGAAATTCGTCTTCAAATTAGGAAGATAGACAATTTTCAATCAACACAAAGTGACAGTTGACCTCAATGGGCTTCAATGGATGTTAATCGACGATATCTGACAAAGTTAGATGCAAAGTCACTCAAATATATGAGAAATGTTGAAATTCGACTTCAAATTAGGAAGATAGACTTTGAAAATTTACAATCAACACAAAGTGACAGTCGACCTCAATTGGCTTCAGTGGATGTTAATCGACGATATCTGACAAAGTTAGATGCAAACTCTCCCAAATATATAAGAAATGTTGAAATGCGACTCCAAATTAGGAAGATAGACAATTTTCAATCAACACAAATTGACAGTTGACCTCAATGGGCTTCAATGGATGTTAATCGCGTATATCTGACAAAGTTGATGCAAACTCACTCAAATATATGAGAAATGTTGAAATTCGTCTTCAAATTAGGAAGATAGACTTTGAAAATTTTCAATCAACACAAAGTGACAGTCGACCTCAATGGGCTTCAATGGATGTTAATTGACGATATCTGACAAAGTTAGATGCAAACTCACTCAAATATATGAGAAATGTTGAAATTCGACTTCAAATTAGGAAGATAGACTTTGAAAATTTTCAATCAACACAAAGTGACAGTCGACCTCAATGGGCTTCAATGGATGTTAATTGACGATATCTGACAAAGTTAGATGCAAACTCACTCCAATATATAAGGAATGTTGAAATTCGACTTCAAATTAGCAAGATAGACTTTGAAAATTTTCAATCAACACAAAGTGACAGTTGACCTCAATGGGCTTCAATGGATGTTAATCGCGTATATCTGACAAAGTTAGATGCAAACTCACTCAAATATATGAGAAATGTTGAAATTCGTCTTCAAATTAGGAAGATAGACTTTGAAAATTTTCAATCAACACAAATTGACAATCGACCTCAATGTGCTTCAGTGGATGTTAATCGACGATATCTGACAAAGTTAGATGCAAACTCTCCCAAATATATGAGAAATGTTGAAATGCGACTCCAAATTAGGAAGATGGACAATTTTCAATCAACACAAAGTGACAGTTGACCTCAATGGGCTTCAATGGATGTTAATCGCGTATATCTGACAAAGTTAGATGCAAACTCACTCAAATATATGAGAAATGTTGAAATTCGACTTCAAATTAGGAAGATAGACTTTGAAAATTTTCAATCAACACAAATTGACAGTCGACCTCAATGGGCTTCAATGGATGTTAATCGCGTATATCTGACAAAGTTGATGCAAACTCACTCAAATATATGAGAAATGTTGAAATTCGTCTTCAAATTAGGAAGATAGACTTTGAAAATTTTCAATCAACACAAAGTGACAGTCGACCTCAATGGGCTTCAATGGATGTTAATTGACGATATCTGACAAAGTTAGATGCAAACTCACTCCAATATATAAGAAATGTTGAAATTCGACTTCAAATTAGGAAGATAGACTTCGAAAATTTTCAATCAACACAAAGTGACAGTCGACCTCAATGGGCTTCAATGGATGTTAATTGACGATATCTGACAAAGTTAGATGCAAACTCACTCCAATATATAAGAAATGTTGAAATTCGACTTCAAATTAGGAAGATAGACTTCGAAAATTTTCAATCAACACAAAGTGACAGTTGACCTCAATGGGCTTCAATGGATGTTAATCGCCTATATCTGACAAAGTTAGATGCAAACTCACTCAAATATATGAGAAATGTTGAAATTCGAATTCAAATTAGGAAGATAGACTTCGAAAATTTTCAATCAACACAAATTGACAATCGACCTCAATGTGCTTCAATGGATGTTAATCGACGATATCTGACAAAGTTAGATGCAAACTCACTCAAATATATGAGAAATGTTGGAATTCGACTTCAAATTAGGAAGATAGACTTTGAAAATTTTCAATCAACACAAAGTGACAGTCGACCTCAATGGGCTTCAATGGATGTTAATTGACGATATCTGACAAAGTTAGATGCAAACTCACTCCAATATATAAGAAATGTTGAAATTCGACTTCAAATTAGGAAGATAGACTTCGAAAATTTTCAATCAACACAAAGTGACAGTCGACCTCAATGGGCTTCAATGGATGTTAATTGACGATATCTGACAAAGTTAGATGCAAACTCACTCCAATATATAAGAAATGTTGAAATTCGACTTCAAATTAGGAAGATAGACTTCGAAAATTTTCAATCAACACAAAGTGACAGTTGACCTCAATGGGCTTCAATGGATGTTAATCGCCTATATCTGACAAAGTTAGATGCAAACTCACTCAAATATATGAGAAATGTTGAAATTCGAATTCAAATTAGGAAGATAGACTTCGAAAATTTTCAATCAACACAAATTGACAATCGACCTCAATGTGCTTCAATGGATGTTAATCGACGATATCTGACAAAGTTAGATGCAAACTCACTCAAATATATGAGAAATGTTGGAATTCGACTTCAAATTAGGAAGATAGACTCTGAAAATTTTCAATCAACACAAAGTGACAGTCGACCTCAATGGGCTTCAATGGATATTAATTGACGATATCTGACAAAGTTAGATGCAAACTCACTCCAATATATAAGAAATGTTGAAATTCGACTTCAAATTAGCAAGATAGACTTCGAAAATTTTCAATCAACACAAAGTGACAGTTGACCTCAATGGGCTTCAATGGATGTTAATCGCCTATATCTGACAAAGTTAGATGCAAACTCACTCAAATATATGAGAAATGTTGAAATTCGACTTCAAATTGGGAAGAGAGACTTTGAAAATTTTCAATCAACACAAAGTGACAGTTGACCTCAATGGGCTTCAATGGATGTTAATCGACGATATCTGACAAAGTTAGATGCAAACTCACTCCAATATATGAGAAATGTTGAAATTCGACTTCAAATTAGGAAGATAGACTTTGAAAATTTTCAATCAACAGAAAGTGACAGTCGACCTCAATGGGCTTCAATGGATGTTAATCGCGTATATCTGACAAAGTTAGATGCAAACTCACTCCAATATATAAGAAATGTTGAAATTCGACTTCAAATTAGGAAGATAGACTTCGAAAATTTTCAATCAACACAAAGTGACAGTCGACCTCAATGGGCTTCAATGGATGTTAATTGACGATATCTGACAAAGTTAGATGCAAACTCACTCCAATATATAAGAAATGTTGAAATTCGACTTCAAATTAGGAAGATAGACTTCGAAAATTTTCAATCAACACAAAGTGACAGTTGACCTCAATGGGCTTCAATGGATGTTAATCGCCTATATCTGACAAAGTTAGATGCAAACTCACTCCAATATATGAGAAATGTTGAAATTCGACTTCAAATTAGGAAGATAGACTTTGAAAATTTTCAATCAACACAAAGTGACAGTCGACCTCAATGGGCTTCAATGGATGTTAATTGACGATATCTGACAAAGTTAGATGCAAACTCACTCCAATATATAAGAAATGTTGAAATTCGACTTCAAATTAGGAAGATAGACTTCGAAAATTTTCAATCAACACAAAGTGACAGTCGACCTCAATGGGCTTCAATGGATGTTAATTGACGATATCTGACAAAGTTAGATGCAAACTCACTCCAATATATAAGAAATGTTGAAATTCGACTTCAAATTAGGAAGATAGACTTCGAAAATTTTCAATCAACACAAAGTGACAGTTGACCTCAATGGGCTTCAATGGATGTTAATCGCCTATATCTGACAAAGTTAGATGCAAACTCACTCAAATATATGAGAAATGTTGAAATTCGACTTCAAATTAGGAAGATAGACTTTGAAAATTTTCAATCAACACAAAGTGACAGTTGACCTAAATGGGCTTCAATGGATGTTAATCGCGTATATCTGACAAAGTTAGATGCAAACTCACTCAAATATATGAGAAATTTTGAATTTCGTCTTCAAATTAGGAAGATAGACTTTGAAAATTTTCAATCAACACAAATTGACAATCGATCTCAATGTGCTTCAATGGATGTTAATCGACGATATCTGACAAAGTTAGATGCAAACTCACTCAAATATATGAGAAATGTTGAAATTTGACTTCAAATTAGGAAGATAGACTTTGAAAATTTTCAATCAACACAAAGTGACAGTCGACCTCAATGGGCTTCAATGGATGTTAATCGCGTATATCTGACAAAGTTAGATGCAAACTCACTCAAATATATGAGAAATGTTGAAATTCGAATTCAAATTAGGAAGATAGACTTTGGAAATTTTCAATCAACACAAAGTGACAGTTGACCTCAATGGGCTTCAATGGATGTTAATCGCGTATATCTGACAAAGTTAGATGCAAACTCACTCAAATATATGAGAAATGTTGAAATTCGTCTTCAAATTAGGAAGATAGACATTGAAAATTTTTAATCAACACAAATTGACAATCGACCTCAATGTGCTTCAATGGATGTTAATCGACGATATCTGACAAAGTTAGATGCGAACTCACTCAAATATATGAGAAATGTTGAAATTCGACTTCAAATTAGGGAGATAGACTTTGAAAATTTTCAATCAACACAAAGTGACAGTCGACCTCAATGGGCTTCAATGGATGTTAATTGACGATATCTGACAAAGTTAGATGCAAACTCACTCCAATATATAAGAAATGTTGAAATTCGACTTCAAATTAGGAAGATAGACTTTGAAAATTTTCAATCAACACAAAGTGACAGTCGACCTCAATGGGCTTCAATGGATGTTAATCGCGTATATCTGACAAAGTTAGATGCAAACTCACTCGAATATATGAGAAATGTTGAAATTCGACTTCAAATTAGGAAGATAGACTTTGAAAATTTTCAATCAACACAAAGTGACAGTTGACCTCAATGGGCTTCAATGGATGTTAATCGACGATATCTGACAAAGTTAGATGCAAACTCACTCCAATATATAAGACATGTTGAAATTCGACTTCAAATTAGGAAGATAGACTTCGAAAATTTTCAATCAACACAAAGTGACAGTTGACCTCAATGGGCTTCAATGGATGTTAATCGCCTATATCTGACAAAGTTAGATGCAAACTCACTCAAATATATGAGAAATGTTGAAATTCGACTTCAAATTAGGAAGATAGACTTTGAAAATTTTCAATCAACACAAAGTGACAGTTGACCTCAATGGGCTTCAATGGATGTTAATCGACGATATCTGACAAAGTTAGATGCAAACTCACTCCAATATATGAGAAATGTTGAAATTCGACTTCAAATTAGGAAGATAGACTTTGAAAATTTTCAATCAACAGAAAGTGACAGTCGACCTCAATGGGCTTCAATGGATGTTAATCGCGTATATCTGACAAAGTTAGATGCAAACTCACTCGAATATATGAGAAATGTTGAAATTCGACTTCAAATTAGGAAGATAGACTTTGAAAATTTTCAATCAACACAAATTGACAGTTGACCTCAATGGGCTTCAATGGATGTTAATTGACGATATCTGACAAAGTTAGATGCAAACTCACTCCAATATATAAGAAATGTTGAAATTCGACTTCAAATTAGGAAGATAGACTTCGAAAATTTTCAATCAACACAAAGTGACAGTTGACCTCAATGGGCTTCAATGGATGTTAATCGCGTATATCTGACAAAGTTGATGCAAACTCAATCAAATATATGAGAAATGTTGAAATTCGTCTTCAAATTAGGAAGATAGACTTTGAAAATTTTCAATCAACACAAAGTGACAGTCGACCTCAATGGGCTTCAATGGATGTTAATTGACGATATCTGACAAAGTTAGATGCAAACTCACTCCAATATATAAGAAATGTTGAAATTCGACTTCAAATTAGGAAGATAGACTTCGAAAATTTTCAATCAACACAAAGTGACAGTTGACCTCAATGGGCTTCAATGGATGTTAATCGCCTATATCTGACAAAGTTAGATGCAAACTCACTCAAATATATGAGAAATGTTGAAATTCGACTTCAAATTAGGAAGATAGACTTTGAAAATTTTCAATCAACACAAAGTGACAGTTGACCTCAATGGGCTTCAATGGATGTTAATCGCGTATATCTGACAAAGTTAGATGCAAACTCACTCAAATATATGAGAAATGTTGAAATTCGTCTTCAAATTAGGAAGATAGACTTTGAAAATTTTCAATCAACACAAATTGACAATCGACCTCAATGTGCTTCAATGGATATTAATCGACGATATCTGACAAAGTTAGATGCAAACTCACTCAAATATATGAGAAATGTTGAAATTCGACTTCAAATTAGGAAGATAGACTTTGGAAATTTTCAATCAACACAAAGTGACAGTCGACCTCATTGGGCTTCAATGGATGTTAATTGACGATATCTGACAAAGTTAGATGCAAACTCACTCCAATATATAAGAAATGTTGAAATTCGACTTCAAATTAGGAAGATAGACTTCGAAAATTTTCAATCAACACAAAGTTACAGTTGACCTCAATGGGCTTCAATGGATGTTAATCGCCTATATCTGACAAAGTTAGATGCAAACTCACTCAAATATATGAGAAATGTTGAAATTCGACTTCAAATTAGGAAGATAGACTTTGAAAATTTTCAATCAACACAAAGTGACAGTTGACCTCAATGGGCTTCAATGGATGTTAATCGACGATATCTGACAAAGTTAGATGCAAACTCACTCCAATATATGAGAAATGTTGAAATTCGACTTCAAATTAGGAAGATAGACTTTGAAAATTTTCAATCAACAGAAAGTGACAGTCGACCTCAATGGGCTTCAATGGATGTTAATCGCGTATATCTGACAAAGTTAGATGCAAACTCACTCGAATATATGAGAAATGTTGAAATTCGACTTCAAATTAGGAAGATAGACTTTGAAAATTTTCAATCAACACAAATTGACAGTTGACCTCAATGGGCTTCAATGGATGTTAATTGACGATATCTGACAAAGTTAGATGCAAACTCACTCCAATATATAAGAAATGTTGAAATTCGACTTCAAATTAGGAAGATAGACTTCGAAAATTTTCAATCAACACAAAGTGACAGTTGACCTCAATGGGCTTCAATGGATGTTAATCGCGTATATCTGACAAAGTTGATGCAAACTCAATCAAATATATGAGAAATGTTGAAATTCGTCTTCAAATTAGGAAGATAGACTTTGAAAATTTTCAATCAACACAAAGTGACAGTCGACCTCAATGGGCTTCAATGGATGTTAATTGACGATATCTGACAAAGTTAGATGCAAACTCACTCCAATATATAAGAAATGTTGAAATTCGACTTCAAATTAGGAAGATAGACTTCGAAAATTTTCAATCAACACAAAGTGACAGTTGACCTCAATGGGCTTCAATGGATGTTAATCGCCTATATCTGACAAAGTTAGATGCAAACTCACTCAAATATATGAGAAATGTTGAAATTCGACTTCAAATTAGGAAGATAGACTTTGAAAATTTTCAATCAACACAAAGTGACAGTTGACCTCAATGGGCTTCAATGGATGTTAATCGCGTATATCTGACAAAGTTAGATGCAAACTCACTCAAATATATGAGAAATGTTGAAATTCGTCTTCAAATTAGGAAGATAGACTTTGAAAATTTTCAATCAACACAAATTGACAATCGACCTCAATGTGCTTCAATGGATATTAATCGACGATATCTGACAAAGTTAGATGCAAACTCACTCAAATATATGAGAAATGTTGAAATTCGACTTCAAATTAGGAAGATAGACTTTGGAAATTTTCAATCAACACAAAGTGACAGTCGACCTCATTGGGCTTCAATGGATGTTAATTGACGATATCTGACAAAGTTAGATGCAAACTCACTCCAATATATAAGAAATGTTGAAATTCGACTTCAAATTAGGAAGATAGACTTCGAAAATTTTCAATCAACACAAAGTGACAGTTGACCTCAATGGGCTTCAATGGATGTTAATCGCCTATATCTGACAAAGTTAGATGCAAACTCACTCAAATATATGAGAAATGTTGAAATTCGTCTTCAAATTAGGAAGATAGACTTTGAAAATTTTCAATCAACACAAAGTGACAGTTGACCTCAATGGGCTTCAATGGATGTTAATCGCCTATATCTGACAAAGTTAGATGCAAACTCACTCAAATATATGAGAAATGTTGAAATTCGACTTCAAATTAGGAAGATAGACTTTGAAAATTTTCAATCAACACAAAGTGACAGTTGACCTCAATGGGCTTCAATGGATGTTAATCGCGTATATCTGACAAAGTTAGATGCAAACTCACTCCAATATATAAGAAATGTTGAAATTCGACTTCAAATTGGGAAGATAGACTTTGAAAATTTTCAATCAACACAAAGTGACAGTCGACCTCAATGGGCTTCAATGGATGTTAATCGCGTATATCTGACAAAGTTAGATGCAAACTCACTCGAATATATGAGAAATGTTGAAATTCGACTTCAAATTAGGAAGATAGACTTTGAAAATTTTCAATCAACACAAAGTGACAGTTGACCTCAATGGGCTTCAATGGATGTTAATCGACGATATCTGACAAAGTTAGATGCAAACTCACTCCAATATATAAGACATGTTGAAATTCGACTTCAAATTAGGAAGATAGACTTCGAAAATTTTCAATCAACACAAAGTGACAGTTGACCTCAATGGGCTTCAATGGATGTTAATCGCCTATATCTGACAAAGTTAGATGCAAACTCACTCAAATATATGAGAAATGTTGAAATTCGACTTCAAATTAGGAAGATAGACTTTGAAAATTTTCAATCAACACAAAGTGACAGTTGACCTCAATGGGCTTCAATGGATGTTAATCGACGATATCTGACAAAGTTAGATGCAAACTCACTCCAATATATGAGAAATGTTGAAATTCGACTTCAAATTAGGAAGATAGACTTTGAAAATTTTCAATCAACAGAAAGTGACAGTCGACCTCAATGGGCTTCAATGGATGTTAATCGCGTATATCTGACAAAGTTAGATGCAAACTCACTCGAATATATGAGAAATGTTGAAATTCGACTTCAAATTAGGAAGATAGACTTTGAAAATTTTCAATCAACACAAATTGACAGTTGACCTCAATGGGCTTCAATGGATGTTAATTGACGATATCTGACAAAGTTAGATGCAAACTCACTCCAATATATAAGAAATGTTGAAATTCGACTTCAAATTAGGAAGATAGACTTCGAAAATTTTCAATCAACACAAAGTGACAGTTGACCTCAATGGGCTTCAATGGATGTTAATCGCGTATATCTGACAAAGTTGATGCAAACTCAATCAAATATATGAGAAATGTTGAAATTCGTCTTCAAATTAGGAAGATAGACTTTGAAAATTTTCAATCAACACAAAGTGACAGTCGACCTCAATGGGCTTCAATGGATGTTAATTGACGATATCTGACAAAGTTAGATGCAAACTCACTCCAATATATAAGAAATGTTGAAATTCGACTTCAAATTAGGAAGATAGACTTCGAAAATTTTCAATCAACACAAAGTGACAGTTGACCTCAATGGGCTTCAATGGATGTTAATCGCCTATATCTGACAAAGTTAGATGCAAACTCACTCAAATATATGAGAAATGTTGAAATTCGACTTCAAATTAGGAAGATAGACTTTGAAAATTTTCAATCAACACAAAGTGACAGTTGACCTCAATGGGCTTCAATGGATGTTAATCGCGTATATCTGACAAAGTTAGATGCAAACTCACTCAAATATATGAGAAATGTTGAAATTCGTCTTCAAATTAGGAAGATAGACTTTGAAAATTTTCAATCAACACAAATTGACAATCGACCTCAATGTGCTTCAATGGATATTAATCGACGATATCTGACAAAGTTAGATGCAAACTCACTCAAATATATGAGAAATGTTGAAATTCGACTTCAAATTAGGAAGATAGACTTTGGAAATTTTCAATCAACACAAAGTGACAGTCGACCTCATTGGGCTTCAATGGATGTTAATTGACGATATCTGACAAAGTTAGATGCAAACTCACTCCAATATATAAGAAATGTTGAAATTCGACTTCAAATTAGGAAGATAGACTTCGAAAATTTTCAATCAACACAAAGTGACAGTTGACCTCAATGGGCTTCAATGGATGTTAATCGCCTATATCTGACAAAGTTAGATGCAAACTCACTCAAATATATGAGAAATGTTGAAATTCGTCTTCAAATTAGGAAGATAGACTTTGAAAATTTTCAATCAACACAATGTGACAGTTGACCTCAATGGGCTTCAATGGATGTTAATCGCCTATATCTGACAAAGTTAGATGCAAACTCACTCAAATATATGAGAAATGTTGAAATTCGACTTCAAATTAGGAAGATAGACTTTGAAAATTTTCAATCAACACAAAGTGACAGTTGACCTCAATGGGCTTCAATGGATGTTAATCGCGTATATCTGACAAAGTTAGATGCAAACTCACTCAAATATATGAGAAATGTTGAAATTCGTCTTCAAATTAGGAAGATAGACTTTGAAAATTTTCAATCAACACAAATTGACAATCGACCTCAATGTGCTTCAATGGATGTTAATCGACGATATCTGACAAAGTTAGATGCAAACTCACTCAAATATATGAGAAATGTTGAAATTCGACTTCAAATTAGGAAGATAGACTTTGAAAATTTTCAATCAACACAAAGTGACAGTCGACCTCAATGGGCTTCAATGGATGTTAATTGACGATATCTGACAAAGTTAGATGCAAACTCACTCCAATATATAAGAAATGTTGAAATTCGACTTCAAATTAGGAAGATAGACATCGAAAATTTTCAATCAACACAAAGTGACAGTTGACCTCAATGGGCTTCAATGGATGTTAATCGCCTATATCTGACAAAGTTAGATGCAAACTCACTCAAATATATGAGAAATGTTGAAATTCGAATTCAAATTAGGAAGAGAGACTTTGAAAATTTTCAATCAACACAAAGTGACAGTTGACCTCAATGGGCTTCAATGGATGTTAATCGCGTATATCTGACAAAGTTAGATGCAAACTCACTCAAATATATGAGAAATGTTGAAATTCGTCTTCAAATTAGGAAGATAGACTTTGAAAATTTTCAATCAACACAAAGTGACAGTCGACCTCAATGGGCTTCAATGGATGTTAATTGACGATATCTGACAAAGTTAGATGCAAACTCACTCCAATATATAAGAAATGTTGAAATTCGACTTCAAATTAGGAAGATAGACTTCGAAAATTTTCAATCAACACAAAGTGACAGTTGACCTCAATGGGCTTCAATGGATGTTAATCGCCTATATCTGACAAAGTTAGATGCAAACTCACTCAAATATATGAGAAATGATGAAATTCGAATTCAAATTAGGAAGAGAGACTTTGAAAATTTTCAATCAACACAAAGTGACAGTTGACCTCAATGGGCTTCAATGGATGTTAATCGCGTATATCTGACAAAGTTAGATGCAAACTCACTCAAATATATGAGAAATGTTGAAATTCGTCTTCAAATTAGGAAGATAGACTTTGAAAATTTTCAATCAACACAAATTGACAATCGACCTCAATGTGCTTCAATGGATGTTAATCGACGATATCTGACAAAGTTAGATGCGAACTCACTCAAATATATGAGAAATGTTGAAATTCGACTTCAAATTAGGGAGATAGACTTTGAAAATTTTCAATCAACACAAAGTGACAGTCGACCTCAATGGGCTTCAATGGATGTTAATTGACGATATCTGACAAAGTTAGATGCAAACTCACTCCAATATATAAGAAATGTTGAAATTCGACTTCAAATTAGGAAGATAGACTTTGAAAATTTTCAATCAACACAAAGTGACAGTTGACCTCAATGGGCTTCAATGGATGTTAATCGCCTATATCTGACAAAGTTAGATGCAAACTCACTCAAATATATGAGAAATGTTGAAATTCGACTTCAAATTAGGAAGATAGACTTCGAAAATTTTCAATCAACACAAAGTGACAGTTGACCTCAATGGGCTTCAATGGATGTTAATCGACGATATCTGACAAAGTTAGATGCAAACTCACTCCAATATATAAGAAATGTTGAAATTCGACTTCAAATTAGGAAGATAGACTTCGAAAATTTTCAATCAACACAAAGTGACAGTTGACCTCAATGGGCTTCAATGGATGTTAATCGCCTATATCTGACAAAGTTAGATGCAAACTCACTCAAATATATGAGAAATGTTGAAATTCGACTTCAAATTAGGAAGATAGACTTTGAAAATTTTCAATAAACAGAAAGTGACAGTCGACCTCAATGGGCTTCAATGGATGTTAATCGCGTATATCTGACAAAGTTAGATGCAAACTCACTCGAATATATGAGAAATGTTGAAATTCCACTTCAAATTAGGAAGATAGACTTTGATAATTTTCAATCAACACAAATTGACAGTTGACCTCAATGGGCTTCAATGGATGTTAATCGCGTATATCTGACAAAGTTGATGCAAACTCACTCAAATATATGAGAAATGTTGAAATTCGTCTTCAAATTATGAAGATAGACTTTGAAAATTTTCAATCAACACAAAGTGACAGTCGACCTCAATTGGCTTCAGTGGATGTTAATCGACGATATCTGACAAAGTTAGATGCAAACTCTCCCAAATATATAAGATATGTTGAAATTCGACTTCAAATTAGGAAGATAGACTTTGAAAATTTTCAATCAACACAAAGTGACAGTCGACCTCAATGGGCTTCAATGGATGTTAATCGACGATATCTGACAAAGTTAGATGCAAACACACTCAAATATATGAGAAATGTTGAAATTCGACTTCAAATTAGGAAGATAGACTTTGAAAATTTTCAATCAACACAAAGTGACAGTCGACCTCAATTGGCTTCAATGGATGTTAATCGCCTATATCTGACAAAGTTAGATGCAAACTCACTCCAATATATAAGAAATGTTGAAATTCGACTTCAAATTAGCAAGATAGACTTTGAAAATTTTCAATCAACACAAAGTGACAGTTGACCTCAATGGGCTTCAATGGATGTTAATCGCGTATATCTGACAAAGTTAGATGCAAACTCACTCAAATATATGAGAAATGTTGAAATTCGTCTTCAAATTAGGAAGATAGACTTTGAAAATTTTCATTCAACACAAATTGACAATCGACCTCAATGTGCTTCAATGGATGTTAATCGACGATATCTGACAAAGTTAGATGCAAACACACTCAAATATATGAGAAATGTTGAAATTCGACTTCAAATTAGGAAGATAGACTTTGAAAATTTTCAATCAACACAAATTGACAATCGACCTCAATGTGCTTCAATGGATGTTAATCGACGATATCTGACAAAGTTAGATGCGAACTCACTCAAATATATGAGAAATGTTGAAATTCGACTTCAAATTAGGGAGATAGACTTTGAAAATTTTCAATCAACACAAAGTGACAGTCGACCTCAATTGGCTTCAATGGATGTTAATTGACGATATCTGACAAAGTTAGATGCAAACTCACTCCAATATATAAGAAATGTTGAAATTCGACTTCAAATTAGGAAGATAGACTTTGAAAATTTTCAATCAACACAAAGTGACAGTTGACCTCAATGGGCTTCAATGGATGTTAATCGCCTATATCTGACAAAGTTAGATGCAAACTCACTCAAATATATGAGAAATGTTGAAATTCGACTTCAAATTAGGAAGATAGACTTCGAAAATTTTCAATCAACACAAAGTGACAGTTGACCTCAATGGGCTTCAATGGATGTTAATCGACGATATCTGACAAAGTTAGATGCAAACTCACTCCAATATATAAGAAATGTTGAAATTCGACTTCAAATTAGGAAGATAGACTTCGAAAATTTTCAATCAACACAAAGTGACAGTTGACCTCAATGGGCGTCAATGGATGTTAATCGCCTATATCTGACAAAGTTAGATGCAAACTCACTCAAATATATGAGAAATGTTGAAATTCGACTTCAAATTAGGAAGATAGACTTTGAAAATTTTCAATAAACAGAAAGTGACAGTCGACCTCAATGGGCTTCAATGGATGTTAATCGCGTATATCTGACAAAGTTAGATGCAAACTCACTCGAATATATGAGAAATGTTGAAATTCCACTTCAAATTAGGAAGATAGACTTTGATAATTTTCAATCAACACAAATTGACAGTTGACCTCAATGGGCTTCAATGGATGTTAATCGCGTATATCTGACAAAGTTGATGCAAACTCACTCAAATATATGAGAAATGTTGAAATTCGTCTTCAAATTATGAAGATAGACTTTGAAAATTTTCAATCAACACAAAGTGACAGTCGACCTCAATTGGCTTCAGTGGATGTTAATCGACGATATCTGACAAAGTTAGATGCAAACTCTCCCAAATATATAAGATATGTTGAAATTCGACTTCAAATTAGGAAGATAGACTTTGAAAATTTTCAATCAACACAAAGTGACAGTCGACCTCAATGGGCTTCAATGGATGTTAATTGACGATATCTGACAAAGTTAGATGCAAACTCACTCCAATATATAAGAAATGTTGAAATTCGACTTCAAATTAGCAAGATAGACTTCGAAAATTTTCAATCAACACAAAGTGACAGTTGTCCTCAATGGGCATCAATGGATGTTAATCGCCTATATCTGACAAAGTTAGATGCAAACTCACTCCAATATATAAGAAATGTTGAAATTCGACTTCAAATTAGCAAGATAGACTTTGAAAATTTTCAATCAACACAAAGTGACAGTTGACCTCAATGGGCTTCAATGGATGTTAATCGCGTATATCTGACAAAGTTAGATGCAAACTCACTCAAATATATGAGAAATGTTGAAATTCGTCTTCAAATTAGGAAGATAGACTTTGAAAATTTTCATTCAACACAAATTGACAATCGACCTCAATGTGCTTCAATGGATGTTAATCGACGATATCTGACAAAGTTAGATGCAAACACACTCAAATATATGAGAAATGTTGAAATTCGACTTCAAATTAGGAAGATAGACTTTGAAAATTTTCAATCAACACAAAGTGACAGTTGACCTCAATGGGCTTCAATGGATGTTAATCGCGTATATCTGACAAAGTTAGATGCAAACTCACTCAAATATATGAGAAATGTTGAAATTCGTCTTCAAATTAGGAAGATAGACTTTGAAAATTTTCATTCAACACAAATTGACAGTTGACCTCAATGGGCTTCAATGGATGTTAATCGCGTATATCTGACAAAGTTAGATGCAAACTCACTCGAATATATGAGAAATGTTGAAATTTGACTTCAAATTAGGAAGATAGACTTTCAAAATTTTCAATCAACACAAATTGACAGTTGACCTCAATGGGCTTCAATGGATGTTAATCGCGTATATCTGACAAAGTTGATGCAAACTCACTCAAATATATGAGAAATGTTGAAATTCGTCTTCAAATTAGGAAGATAGACTTTGAAAATTTTCAATCAACACAAAGTGACAGTCGACCTCAATGGGCTTCAATGGATGTTAATTGACGATATCTGACAAAGTTAGATGCAAACTCACTCCAATATATAAGAAATGTTGAAATTCGACTTCAAATTAGGAAGATAGACTTCGAAAATTTTCAATCAACACAAAGTGACAGTCGACCTCAATGTGCTTCAATGGATGTTAATCGACGATATCTGACAAAGTTAGATGCAAACTCACTCAAATATATGAGAAATGTTGAAATTCGACTTCAAATTAGGAAGATAGACTTTGAAAATTTTCAATCAACACAAAGTGACAGTTGACCTCAATGGGCTTCAATGGATGTTAATCGCCTATATCTGACAAAGTTAGATGCAAACTCACTCAAATATATGAGAAATGTTGAAATTCGACTTCAAATTAGGAAGATAGACTTTGAAAATTTTCAATCAACACAAAGTGACAGTTGACCTCAATGGGCTTCAATGGATGTTAATCGCGTATATTTGACAAAGTTAGATGCAAACTCACTCAAATATATGAGAAATGTTGAAATTCGTCTTCAAATTAGGAAGATAGACTTTGAAAATTTTCAATCAACACAAATTGACAATCGACCTCAATGTGCTTCAATGGATGTTAATCGACGATATCTGACAAAGTTAGATGCTAACTCACTCAAATATATGAGAAATGTTGAAATTCGACCTCAAATTAGGAAGATAGACTTTGAAAATTTTCAATCAACACAAAGTGACAGTCGACCTCAATGGGCTTCAATGGATGTTAATTGACGATATCTGACAAAGTTAGATGCAAACTCACTCCAATATATAAGAAATGTTGAAATTCGACTTCAAATTAGGAAGATAGACTTCGAAAATTTTCAATCAACACAAAGTGACAGTTGACCTCAATGGGCTTCAATGGATGTTAATCGCCTATATCTGACAAAGTTAGATGCAAACTCACTCAAATATATGAGAAATGTTGAAATTCGACTTCAAATTAGGAAGATAGACTTTGAAAATTTTCAATCAACACAAAGTGACAGTTGACCTCAATGGGCTTCAATGGATGTTAATCGCGTATATCTGACAAAGTTAGATGCAAACTCACTCCAATATATAAGAAATGTTGAAATTCGACTTCAAATTAGGAAGATAGACTTTGAAAATTTTCAATCAACACAAAGTGACAGTTGACCTCAATGGGCTTCAATGGATGTTAATCGCCTATATCTGACAAAGTTAGATGCAAACTCACTCAAATATATGAGAAATGTTGAAATTCGACTTCAAATTAGGAAGATAGACTTTGAAAATTTTCAATCAACACAAAGTGACAGTTGACCTCAATGGGCTTCAATGGATGTTAATCGCGTATATCTGACAAAGTTAGATGCAAACTCACTCAAATATATGAGAAATGTTGAAATTCGTCTTCAAATTAGGAAGATAGACTTTGAAAATTTTCAATCAACACAAATTGACAATCGACCTCAATGTGCTTCAATGGATGTTAATCGACGATATCTGACAAAGTTAGATGCTAACTCACTCAAATATATGAGAAATGTTGAAATTCGACTTCAAATTAGGAAGATAGACTTTGAAAATTTTCAATCAACACAAAGTGACAGTCGACCTCAATGGGCTTCAATGGATGTTAATTGACGATATCTGACAAAGTTAGATGCAAACTCACTCCAATATATAAGAAATGTTGAAATTCGACTTCAAATTAGGAAGATAGACTTCGAAAATTTTCAATCAACACAAAGTGACAGTTGACCTCAATGGGCTTCAATGGATGTTAATCGCCTATATCTGACAAAGTTAGATGCAAACTCACTCAAATATATGAGAAATGTTGAAATTCGAATTCAAATTAGGAAGATAGACTTTGAAAATTTTCAATCAACACAATGTGACAGTTGACCTCAATGGGCTTCAATGGATGTTAATCGCGTATATCTGACAAAGTTAGATGCAAACTCACTCAAATATATGAGAAATGTTGAAATTCGTCTTCAAATTAGGAAGATAGACTTTGAAAATTTTCAATCAACACAAATTGACAATCGACCTCAATGTGCTTCAATGGATGTTAATCGACGATATCTGACAAAGTTAGATGCGAACTCACTCAAATATATGAGAAATGTTGAAATTCGACTTCAAATTAGGAAGATAGACTTTGAAAATTTTCAATCAACACAAAGTGACAGTCGACCTCAATGGGCTTCAATGGATGTTAATTGACGATATCTGACAAAGTTAGATGCAAACTCACTCCAATATATAAGAAATGTTGAAATTCGACTTCAAATTAGGAAGATAGACTTTGAAAATTTTTAATCAACACAAAGTGACAGTCGACCTCAATGGGCTTCAATGGATGTTAATCGCGTATATCTGACAAAGTTAGATGCAAACTCACTCGAATATATGAGAAATGTTGAAATTCGACTTCAAATTAGGAAGATAGACTTTGAAAATTTTCAATCAACACAAAGTGACAGTTGACCTCAATGGGCTTCAATGGATGTTAATCGACGATATCTGACAAAGTTAGATGCAAACTCACTCCAATATATAAGAAATGTTGAAATTCGACTTCAAATTAGGAAGATAGACTTCGAAAATTTTCAATCAACACAAAGTGACAGTTGACCTCAATGGGCTTCAATGAATGTTAATCGCCTATATCTGACAAAGGTAAAAGCAAACTCACTCAAATATATGAGAAATGTTGAAA
This sequence comes from Diorhabda sublineata, assembly GCF_026230105.1. Taxonomy (NCBI): domain Eukaryota; kingdom Metazoa; phylum Arthropoda; class Insecta; order Coleoptera; family Chrysomelidae; genus Diorhabda; species Diorhabda sublineata. Next base: position 1,994,013 of record NC_079483.1, read on the forward strand.
TTCGACTTCAAATTAGGAAGATAGACTTTGAAAATTTTCAATCAACAGAAAGTGACAGTCGACCTCAATGGGCTTCAATGGATGTTAATCGCGTATATCTGACAAAGTTAGATGCAAACTCACTCGAATATATGAGAAATGTTGAAATTCGACTTCAAATTAGGAAGATAGACTTTGAAAATTTTCAATCAACACAAATTGACAGTTGACCTCAATGGGCTTCAGTGGATGTTAATCGACGATATCTGACAAAGTTAGATGCAAACTCTCCCAAATATATAAGATATGTTGAAATTCGACTTCAAATTAGGAAGATAGACTTTGAAAATTTTCAATCAACACAAAGTGACAGTTGACCTCAATGGGCTTCAATGGATGTTAATCGCGTATATCTGACAAAGTAAGATGCAAACTCACTCAAATATATGAGAAATGTTGAAATTCGTCTTCAAATTGGGAAGATAGACTTTGAAAATTTTCATTCAACACAAATTGACAATCGACCTCAATGTGCTTCAATGGATGTTAATCGACGATATCTGACAAAGTTAGATGCAAACACACTCAAATATATGAGAAATGTTGAAATTCGACTTCAAATTAGGAAGATAGACTTTGAAAATTTTCAATCAACACAAAGTGACAGTCGACCTCAATTGGCTTCAGTGGATGTTAATCGACGATATCTGACAAAGTTAGATGCAAACTCTCTCAAATATATAAGAAATGTTGAAATGCGACTCCAAATTAGGAAGATAGACAATTTTCAATCAACACAAAGTGACAGTTGACCTCAATGGGCTTCAATGGATGTTAATCGCGTATATCTGACAAAGTTAGATGCAAACTCACTCGAATATATGAGAAATGTTGAAATTCGACTTCAAATTAGGAAGATAGACTTTGAAAATTCTCAATCAACACAAATTGACAGTTGACCTCAATGGGCTTCAATGGATGTTAATCGCGTATATCTGACAAAGTTGATGCAAACTCACTCAAATATCTGAGAAATGTTGAAATTCGTCTTCAAATTAGGAAGATAGACTTTGAAAATTTTCAATCAACACAAAGTGACAGTCGACCTCAATGGGCTTCAATGGATGTTAATTGACGATATCTGACAAAGTTAGATGCAAACTCACTCAAATATATATAGTTGAAATTCGACTTCAAATTAGGAAGATAGACTTTGAAAATTTTCAATCAACACAAAGTGACAGTCGACCTCAATTGGCTTCAGTGGATGTTAATCGACGATATCTGACAAAGTTAGATGCAAACTCTCTCAAATATATAAGAAATGTTGAAATGCGACTCCAAATTAGGAAGATAGACAATTTTCAATCAACACAAAGTGACAGTTGACCTCAATGGGCTTCAATGGATGTTAATCGCGTATATCTGACAAAGTTAGATGCAAACTCACTCAAATATATGAGAAATGTTGAAATTCGACTTCAAATTAGGAAGATAGACTTTGAAAATTCTCAATCAACACAAATTGACAGTTGACCTCAATGGGCTTCAATGGATGTTAATCGCGTATATCTGACAAAGTTGATGCAAACTCACTCAAATATCTGAGAAATGTTGAAATTCGTCTTCAAATTAGGAAGATAGACTTTGAAAATTTTCAATCAACACAAAGTGACAGTCGACCTCAATGGGCTTCAATGGATGTTAATTGACGATATCCGACAAAGTTAGATGCAAACTCACTCAAATATATGAGAATAGTTGAAATTCGACTTCAAATTAGGAAGATAGACTTTGAAAATTTTCAATCAACACAAAGTGACAGTCGACCTCAATGGGCTTCAATGGATGTTAATTGACGATATCTGACAAAGTTAGATGCAAACTCACTCAAATATATGAGAATAGTTGAAATTCGACTTCAAATTAGGAAGATAGACTTTGAAAATTTTCAATCAACACAAAGTGACAGTTGACCTCAATGGGCTTCAATGGATGTTAATCGCGTATATCTGACAAAGTTAGATGCAAACTCACTCAAATATATGAGAAATGTTGAAATTCGTCTTCAAATTAGGAAGATAGACTTTGAAAAATTTTCAATCAACACAAATTGACAATCGACCTCAATGTGCTTCAATGGATGTTAATCGACGATATCTGACAAAGTTAGATGCGAAACTCACTCAAATATATGAGAAATGTTGAAATTCGACTTCAAATTAGGGAGATAGACTTTGAAAATTTTCAATCAACACAAAGTGACAGTCGACCTCAATGGGCTTCAATGGATGTTAATTGACGATATCTGACAAAGTTAGATGCAAACTCACTCCAATATATAAGAAATGTTGAAATTCGACTTCAAATTAGGAAGATAGACTTCGAAAATTTTCAATCAATCACAAAGTGACAGTCTGACCTCAATGGGCTTCAATGGATGTTAATCGCCTATATCTGACAAAGTTAGATGCAAACTCACTCAAATATATGGGAAATGTTGAAATTCGAATTCAAATTAGGAAGATAGACTTTGAAAATTTTCAATCAACACAAAGTGACAGTTGACCTCAATGGGCTTCAATGGATGTTAATCGCGTATATCTGACAAAGTTAGATGCAAACTCACTCAATATATGAGAAATGGTTGAAATTCGACTTCAAATTAGGAAGATAGACTTTGAAAATTTTCAATCAACACAAATTGACAGTTGACCTCAATGGGCTTCAATGGATGTTAATCGCGTATATCTGACAAAGTTGATGCAAACTCACTCAAATATTATGAGAAATGTTGAAATTCGTCTTCAAATTATGAAGATAGACTTTGAAAATTTTCAATCAACACAAAGTGACAGTCGACCTCAATTGGCTTCAGTGGATGTTAATCGACGATATCTGACAAAGTAGATGCAAAACTCTCCCAAATATATAAGATATGTTGAAATTCGACTTCAAATTAGGAAGAATAGACTTTGAAAATTTTCAATCAACACAAAGTGACAGTTGACCTCAATGGGCTTCAATGGATGTTAATCGCGTATATCTGACAAAGTAAGATGCAAACTCACTCAAATATATGAGAAATGTTGAAATTCGTCTTCAAATTGGGAAGATAGACTTTGAAAATTTTCATTCAACACAAATTGACAATCGACCTCAATGTGCTTCAATGGATGTTAATCGACGATATCTGACAAAGTTAGATGCAAACACACTCAAATATATGAGAAATGTTGAAATTCGACTTCAAATTAGGAAGATAGACTTTGAAAATTTTCAATCAACACAAAGTGACAGTCGACCTCAATTGGCTTCAGTGCATGTTAATCGACGATATCTGACAAAGTTAGATGCAAACTCTCTCAAATATATAAGAAATGTTGAAATGCGACTCCAAATTAGGAAGATAGACAATTTTCAATCAACACAAAGTGACAGTTGACCTCAATGGGCTTCAATGGATGTTAATTGACGATATCTGACAAAGTTAGATGCAAACTCACTCAAATATATGAGAATAGTTGAAATTCGACTTCAAATTAGGAAGATAGACTTTGAAAATTTTCAATCAACACAAAGTGACAGTTGACCTCAATGGGCTTCAATGGATGTTAATCGCGTATATCTGACAAAGTTAGATGCAAACTCACTCAAATATATGAGAAATGTTGAAATTCGTCTTCAAATTAGGAAGATAGACTTTGAAAATTTTCAATCAACACAAATTGACAATCGACCTCAATGTGCTTCAATGGATGTTAATCGACGATATCTGACAAAGTTAGATGCGAACTCACTCAAATATATGAGAAATGTTGAAATTCGACTTCAAATTAGGGAGATAGACTTTGAAAATTTTCAATCAACACAAAGTGACAGTCGACCTCAATGGGCTTCAATGGATGTTAATTGACGATATCTGACAAAGTTAGATGCAAACTCACTCCAATATATAAGAAATGTTGAAATTCGACTTCAAATTAGGAAGATAGACTTCGAAAATTTTCAATCAACACAAAGTGACAGTTGACCTCAATGGGCTTCAATGGATGTTAATCGCCTATATCTGACAAAGTTAGATGCAAACTCACTCAAATATATGGGAAATGTTGAAATTCGAATTCAAATTAGGAAGATAGACTTTGAAAATTTTCAATCAACACAAAGTGACAGTTGACCTCAATGGGCTTCAATGGATGTTAATCGCGTATATCTGACAAAGTTAGATGCAAACTCACTCAAATATATGAGAAATGTTGAAATTCGACTTCAAATTAGGAAGATAGACTTTGAAAATTTTCAATCAACACAAATTGACAGTTGACCTCAATGGGCTTCAATGGATGTTAATCGCGTATATCTGACAAAGTTGATGCAAACTCACTCAAATATATGAGAAATGTTGAAATTCGTCTTCAAATTATGAAGATAGACTTTGAAAATTTTCAATCAACACAAAGTGACAGTCGACCTCAATTGGCTTCAGTGGATGTTAATCGACGATATCTGACAAAGTTAGATGCAAACTCTCCCAAATATATAAGATATGTTGAAATTCGACTTCAAATTAGGAAGATAGACTTTGAAAATTTTCAATCAACACAAAGTGACAGTTGACCTCAATGGGCTTCAATGGATGTTAATCGCGTATATCTGACAAAGTAAGATGCAAACTCACTCAAATATATGAGAAATGTTGAAATTCGTCTTCAAATTGGGAAGATAGACTTTGAAAATTTTCATTCAACACAAATTGACAATCGACCTCAATGTGCTTCAATGGATGTTAATCGACGATATCTGACAAAGTTAGATGCAAACACACTCAAATATATGAGAAATGTTGAAATTCGACTTCAAATTAGGAAGATAGACTTTGAAAATTTTCAATCAACACAAAGTGACAGTCGACCTCAATGGGCTTCAATGGATGTTAATTGACGATATCTGACAAAGTTAGATGCAAACTCACTCCAATATATAAGAAATGTTGAAATTCGACTTCAAATTAGGAAGATAGACTTCGAAAATTTTCAATCAACACAAAGTGACAGTTGACCTTAATGGGCTTCAATGGATGTTAATCGCCTATATCTGACAAAGTTAGATGCAAACTCACTCAAATATATGGGAAATGTTGAAATTCGAATTCAAATTAGGAAGATAGACTTTGAAAATTTTCAATCAACACAAAGTGACAGTTGACCTCAATGGGCTTCAATGGATGTTAATCGCGTATATCTGACAAAGTTAGATGCAAACTCACTCAAATATATGAGAAATGTTGAAATTCGTCTTCAAATTAGGAAGATAGACTTTGAAAATTTTCAATCAACACAAATTGACAATCGACCTCAATGTGCTTCAATGGATGTTAATCGACGATATCTGACAAAGTTAGATGCGAACTCACTCAAATATATGAGAAATGTTGAAATTCGACTTCAAATTAGGGAGATAGACTTTGAAAATTTTCAATCAACACAAAGTGACAGTCGACCTCAACGGGCTTCAATGGATGTTAATTGACGATATCTGACAAAGTTAGATGCAAACTCACTCCAATATATAGGAAATGTTGAAATTCGACTTCAAATTAGGAAGATAGACTTTGAAAATTTTCAATCAACACAAAGTGACAGTCGACCTCAACGGGCTTCAATGGATGTTAATCGCGTATATCTGACAAAGTTAGATGCAAACTCACTCGAATATATGAGAAATGTTGAAATTCGACTTCAAATTAGGAAGATAGACTTTGAAAATTTTCAATCAACACAAAGTGACAGTTGACCTCAATGGGCTTCAATGGATGTTAATCGACGATATCTGACAAAGTTAGATGCAAACTCACTCCAATATATAAGAAATGTTGAAATTCGACTTCAAATTAGGAAGATAGACTTCGAAAATTTTCAATCAACACAAAGTGGCAGTTGACCTCAATGGGCTTCAATGGATGTTAATCGCCTATATCTGACAAAGTTAGATGCAAACTCACTCAAATATATGAGAAATGTTGAAATTCGACTTCAAATTAGGACGATAGACTTTGAAAATTTTCAATCAACAGAAAGTGACAGTCGACCTCAATGGGCTTCAATGGATGTTAATCGCGTATATCTGACAAAGTTAGATGCAAACTCACTCGAATATATGAGAAATGTTGGAATTCGACTTCAAATTAGGAAGATAGACTTTGAAAATTTTCAATCAACACAAATTGACAGTTGACCACAATGGGCTTCAATGGATGTTAATCGCGTATATCTGACAAAGTTGATGCAAACTCACTCAAATATATGAGAAATGTTGAAATTCGTCTTCAAATTATGAAGATAGACTTTGAAAATTTTCAATCAACACAAAGTGACAGTCGACCTCAATTGGCTTCAGTGGATGTTAATCGACGATATCTGACAAAGTTAGATGCAAACTCTCCCAAATATATAAGATATGTTGAAATTCGACTTCAAATTAGGAAGATAGACTTTGAAAATTTTCAATCAACACAAAGTGACAGTCGACCTCAATGGGCTTCAATGGATGTTAATTGACGATATCTGACAAAGTTAGATGCAAACTCACTCCAATATATAAGAAATGTTGAAATTCGACTTCAAATTAACAAGATAGACTTCGAAAATTTTCAATCAACACAAAGTGACAGTTGACCTCAATGGGCTTCAATGGATGTTAATCGCCTATATCTGACAAAGTTAGATGCAAACTCACTCCAATATATAAGAAATGTTGAAATTCGACTTCAAATTAGCAAGATAGACTTTGAAAATTTTCAATCAACACAAAGTGACAGTTGACCTCAATGGGCTTCAATGGATGTTAATCGCGTATATCTGACGAAGTTAGATGCAAACTCACTCAAATATATGAGAAATGTTGAAATTCGTCTTCAAATTAGGAAGATAGACTTTGAAAATTTTCATTCAACACAAATTGACAATCGACCTCAATGTGCTTCAATGGATGTTAATCGACGATATCTGACAAAGTTAGATGCAAACACACTCAAATATATGAGAAATGTTGAAATTCGACTTCAAATTAGGAAGATAGACTTTGAAAATTTTCAATCAACACAAAGTGACAGTCGACCTCAATTGGCTTCAGTGGATGTTAATCGACGATATCTGACAAAGTTAGATGCACACTCTCCCAAATATATAAGAAATGTTGAAATGCGACTCCAAATTAGGAAGATAGACAATTTTCAATCAACACAAAGTGACAGTTGACCTCAATGGGCTTCAATGGATGTTAATCGCGTATATCTGACAAAGTTAGATGCAAACTCACTCGAATATATGAGAAATGTTGAAATTCGACTTCAAATTAGGAAGATAGACTTTGAAAATTTTCAATCAACACAAATTGACAGTTGACCTCAATGGGCTTCAATGGATGTTAATCGCGTATATCTGACAAAGTTGATGCAAACTCACTCAAATATATGAGAAATGTTGAAATTCGTCTTCAAATTAGGAAGATAGACTTTGAAAATTTTCAATCAACACAAAGTGACAGTCGACCTCAATGGGCTTCAATGGATGTTAATTGACGATATCTGACAAAGTTAGATGCAAACTCACTCCAATATATAAGAAATGTTGAAATCCGACTTCAAATTAGGAAGATAGACTTCGAAAATTTTCAATCAACACAAAGTGACAGTCGACCTCAATGTGCTTCAATGGAAGTTAATCGACGATATCTGACAAAGTTAGATGCAAACTCACTCAAATATATGAGAAATGTTGAAATTCGACTTCAAATTAGGAAGATAGACTTTGAAAATTTTCAATCAACACAAAGTGACAGTTGACCTCAATGGGCTTCAATGGATGTTAATCGCGTATATCTGACAAAGTTAGATGCAAACTCACTCAAATATATGAGAAATGTTGAAATTCGTCTTCAAATTAGGAAGATAGACTTTGAAAATTTTCAATCAACACAAATTGACAATCGACCTCAATGTGCTTCAATGGATGTTAATCGACGATATCTGACAAAGTTAGATGCTAACTCACTCAAATATATGAGAAATGTTGAAATTCGACTTCAAATTAGGAAGATAGACTTTGAAAATTTTCAATCAACACAAAGTGACAGTCGACCTCAATGGGCTTCAATGGATGTTAATTGACGATATCTGACAAAGTTAGATGCAAACTCACTCCAATATATAAGAAATGTTGAAATTCGACTTCAAATTAGGAAGATAGACTTCGAAAATTTTCAATCAACACAAAGTGACAGTTGACCTCAATGGGCTTCAATGGATGTTAATCGCGTATATCTGACAAAGTTAGATGCAAACTCACTCGAATATATGAGAAATGTTGAAATTCGACTTAAAATTAGGAAGATAGACTTTGAAAATTTTCAATCAACAGAAAGTGACAGTCGACCTCAATGGGCTTCAATGGATGTTAATCGCGTATATCTGACAAAGTTAGATGCAAACTCACTCAAATATATAAGAAATGTTGAAATGCGACTCCAAATTAGGAAGATAGACAATTTTCAATCAACACAAAGTGACTGTTGACCTCAATGGGCTTCAATGGATGTTAATCGCGTATATCTGACAAAGTTAGATGCAAACTCACTCGAATATATGAGAAATGTTGAAATTCGACTTAAAATTAGGAAGATAGACTTTGAAAATTTTCAATCAACAGAAAGTGACAGTCGACCTCAATGGGCTTCAATGGATGTTAATCGCGTATATCTGACAAAGTTAGATGCAAACTCACTCGAATATATGAGAAATGTTGAAATTCGACTTAAAATTAGGAAGATAGACTTTGAAAATTTTCAATCAACAGAAAGTGACAGTCGACCTCAATGGGCTTCAATGGATGTTAATCGCGTATATCTGACAAAGTTAGATGCAAACTCACTCAAATATATGAGAAATGTTGAAATTCGACTTCAAATTAGGAAGATAGACTTTGAAAATTTTCAATCAACACAAAGTGACAGTCGACCTCAATGGGCTTCAATGGATGTTAATTGACGATATCTGACAAAGTTAGATGCAAACTCACTCCAATATATAAGAAATGTTGAAATTCGACTTCAAATTAGCAAGATCGACTTCGAAAATTTTCAATCAACACAAAGTGACAGTTGACCTCAATGGGCTTCAATGGATGTTAATCGCCTATATCTGACAAAGTTAGATGCAAACTCACTCAAATATATGAGAAATGTTGAAATTCGACTTCAAATTAGGAAGATAGACTTTGAAAATTTTTAATCAACACAAAGTGACAATTGACCTCAATGGGCTTCAATGGATGTTAATCGCGTATATCTGACAAAGTTAGATGCAAACTCACTCAAATATATGAGAAATGTTGAGATTCGTCTTCAAATTAGGAAGATAGACTTTGAAAATTTTCAATCAACACAAATTGACAATCGACCTCAATGTGCTTCAATGGATGTTAATCGACGATATCTGACAAAGTTAGATGCAAACTCACTCGAATATATGAGAAATGTTGAAATTCGACTTAAAATTAGGATGATAGACTTTGAAAATTTTCAATCAACAGAAAGTGACAGTCGACCTCAATGGGCTTCAATGGATGTTAATCGCGTATATCTGACAAAGTTAGATGCAAACTCACTCGAATATATGAGAAATGTTGAAATTCGACTTCAAATTAGGAAGTTAGACTTTGAAAATTTTCAATCAACACAAATTGACAATCGACCTCAATGTGCTTCAATGGATGTTAATCGACGATATCTGACAAAGTTAGATGCAAACTCACTCAAATATATGAGAATAGTTGAAATTCGACTTCAAATTAGGAAGATAGACTTTGAAAATTTTCAATCAACACAAAGTGACAGTCGACCTCAATTGGCTTCAGTGGATGTTAATCGACGATATCTGACAAAGTTAGATGCAAACTCTCCCAAATATATAAGAAATGTTGAAATGCGACTCCAAATTAGGAAGATAGACAATTTTCAATCAACACAAAGTGACTGTTGACCTCAATGGGCTTCAATGGATGTTAATCGCGTATATCTGACAAAGTTAGATGCAAACTCACTCGAATATATGAGAAATGTTGAAATTCGACTTAAAATTAGGAAGATAGACTTTGAAAATTTTCAATCAACAGAAAGTGACAGTCGACCTCAATGGGCTTCAATGGATGTTAATCGCGTATATCTGACAAAGTTAGATGCAAACTCACTCAAATATATGAGAAATGTTGAAATTCGACATCAAATTAGGAAGATAGACTTTGAAACTTTTCAATCAACACAAAGTGACAGTCGACCTCAATGGGCTTCAATGGATGTTAATTGACGATATCTGACAAAGTTAGATGCAAACTCACTCCAATATATAAGAAATGTTGAAATTCGACTTCAAATTAGCAAGATCGACTTCGAAAATTTTCAATCAACACAAAGTGACAGTTGACCTCAATGGGCTTCAATGGATGTTAATCGCCTATATCTGACAAAGTTAGATGCAAACTCACTCAAATATATGAGAAATGTTGAAATTCGACTTCAAATTAGGAAGATAGACTTTGAAAATTTTTAATCAACACAAAGTGACAATTGACCTCAATGGGCTTCAATGGATGTTAATCGCGTATATCTGACAAAGTTAGATGCAAACTCACTCAAATATATGAGAAATGTTGAGATTCGTCTTCAAATTAGGAAGATAGACTTTGAAAATTTTCAATCAACACAAATTGACAATCGACCTCAATGTGCTTCAATGGATGTTAATCGACGATATCTGACAAAGTTAGATGCAAACTCACTCGAATATATGAGAAATGTTGAAATTCGACTTAAAATTAGGATGATAGACTTTGAAAATTTTCAATCAACAGAAAGTGACAGTCGACCTCAATGGGCTTCAATGGATGTTAATCGCGTATATCTGACAAAGTTAGATGCAAACTCACTCGAATATATGAGAAATGTTGAAATTCGACTTCAAATTAGGAAGATAGACTTTGAAAATTTTCAATCAACACAAATTGACAATCGACCTCAATGTGCTTCAATGGATGTTAATCGACGATATCTGACAAAGTTAGATGCAAACTCACTCAAATATATGAGAATAGTTGAAATTCGACTTCAAATTAGGAAGATAGACTTTGAAAATTTTCAATCAACACAAAGTGACAGTCGACCTCAATGGGCTTCAATGGATGTTAATTGACGATATCTGACAAAGTTAGATGCAAACTCACTCCAATATATAAGAAATGTTGAAATTCGACTTCAAATTAGCAAGATCGACTTCGAAAATTTTCAATCAACACAAAGTGACAGTTGACCTCAATGGGCTTCAATGGATGTTAATCGCCTATATCTGACAAAGTTAGATGCAAACTCACTCAAATATATGAGAAATGTTGAAATTCGACTTAAAATTAGGATGATAGACTTTGAAAATTTTCAATCAACAGAAAGTGACAGTCGACCTCAATGGGCTTCAATGGATGTTAATCGCGTATATCTGACAAAGTTAGATGCAAACTCACTCGAATATATGAGAAATGTTGAAATTCGACTTCAAATTAGGAAGATAGACTTTGAAAATTTTCAATCAACACAAATTGACAATCGACCTCAATGTGCTTCAATGGATGTTAATCGACGATATCTGACAAAGTTAGATGCAAACTCACTCAAATATATGAGAATAGTTGAAATTCGACTTCAAATTAGGAAGATAGACTTTGAAAATTTTCAATCAACACAAATTGACAATCGACCTCAATGTGCTTCAATGGATGTTAATCGACGATATCTGACAAAGTTAGATGCAAACTCACTCAAATATATGAGAATAGTTGAAATTCGACTTCAAATTAGGAAGATAGACTTTGAAAATTTTCAATCAACACAAAGTGACAGTCGACCTCAATTGGCTTCAGTGGATGTTAATCGACGATATCTGACAAAGTTAGATGCAAACTCTCCCAAATATATAAGAAATGTTGAAATGCGACTCCAAATTAGGAAGATAGACAATTTTCAATCAACACAAAGTGACTGTTGACCTCAATGGGCTTCAATGGATGTTAATCGCGTATATCTGACAAAGTTAGATGCAAACTCACTCGAATATATGAGAAATGTTGAAATTCGACTTAAAATTAGGAAGATAGACTTTGAAAATTTTCAATCAACAGAAAGTGACAGTCGACCTCAATGGGCTTCAATGGATGTTAATCGCCTATATCTGACAAAGTTAGATGCAAACTCACTCAAATATATGAGAAATGTTGAAATTCGACTTCAAATTAGGAAGATAGACTTTGAAAATTTTTAATCAACACAAAGTGACAGTTGACCTCAATGTGCTTCAATGGATGTTAATCGACGATATCTGACAAAGTTAGATGCAAACTCACTCAAATATATGAGAAATGTTGAAATTCGACTTCAAATTAGGAAGATAGACTTTGAAAATTTTCATTCAACACAAAGTGACAGTCGACCTCAATTGGCTTCAGTGGATGTTAATCGACGATATCTGACAAAGTTAGATGCAAACTCACTCAAATATATGAGAAATGTTGAAATTCGACTTCAAATTAGCAAGATCGACTTCGAAAATTTTCAATCAACACAAAGTGACAGTTGACCTCAATGGGCTTCAATGAATGTTAATCGCGTATATCTGACAAAGTTAGATGCAAACTCACTCAAATATATGAGAAATGTTGAGATTCGTCTTCAAATTAGGAAGATAGACTTTGAAAATTTTCAATCAACACAAATTGACAATCGACCTCAATGTGCTTCAATGGATGTTAATCGACGATATCTGACAAAGTTAGATGCAAACTCACTCAAATATATGAGAAATGTTGAAATTCGACTTCAAATTAGGAAGATAGACTCCGAAAATTTTCAATCAACACAAAGTGACAGTCGACCTCAATGGGCTTCAATGGATGTTATTTGAAGATATCTGACAAAGTTAGATGCAAACTCACTCCAATATATAAGAAATGTTGAAATTCGAATTCAAATTAGGAAGATAGACTTCGAAAATTTTCAATCAACACAAAGTGACAGTTGACCTCAATGGGCTTCAATGGATGTTAATTGACGATATCTGAAAAAGTTAGATGCAAACTCACTCCAATATATAAGAAATGTTGAAATTCGACTTCAAATTAGGAAGATAGACTTCGAAAATTTTCAATCAACACAAAGTGACAGTCGACCTCAATGGGCTTCAATGGATGTTAATTGACGATATCTGACAAAGTTAGATGCAAACTCACTCCAATATATAAAAAATGTTGAAATGCGACTCCAAATTAGGAAGATAGACAATTTTCAATCAACACAAAGTGACAGTTGACCTCAATGGGCTTCAGTGGATGTTAATCGACGATATCTGACAAAGTTAGATGCAAACTCTCCCAAATATATAAGAAATGTTGAAATGCGACTCCAAATTAGGAAGATAGACAATTTTCAATCAACACAAAGTGACAGTTGACCTCAATGGGCTTCAATGGATGTTAATCGCGTATATCTGACAAAGTTAGATGCAAACTCACTCGAATATATGAGAAATGTTGAAATTTGACTTAAAATTAGGAAGATAGACTTTGAAAATTTTCAATCAACAGAAAGTGACAGTCGACCTCAATGGGCTTCAATGGATGTTAATCGCGTATATCTGACAAAGTTAGATGCAAACTCACTCGAATATATGAGAAATGTTTAAATTCGACTTCAAATTAGGAAGATAGACTTTGAAAATTTTCAATCAACACAAATTGACAGTTGACCTCAATGCGCTTCAATGGATGTTAATCGCGTATATCTGACAAAGTTGATGCAAACTCACTCAAATATATGAGAAATGTTGAAATTCGTCTTCAAATTAGGAAGATAGACTTTGAAAATTTTCAATCAACACAAAGTGACAGTCGACCTCAATGGGCTTCAATGGATGTTAATTGACGATATCTGACAAAGTTAGATGCAAACTCACTCCAATATATAAGAAATGTTGAAATTCGAATTCAAATTAGGAAGATAGACTTTGAAAATTTTCAATCAACACAAAGTGACAGTTGACCTCAATGGGCTTCAATGGATGTTAATCGCGTATATCTGACAAAGTTAGATGCAAACTCACTCAAATATATGAGAAATGTTGAAATTCGTCTTCAAATTAGGAAGATAGACTTTGAAAATTTTCAATCAACACAAAGTGACAGTCGACCTCAATGGGCTTCAATGGATGTTAATTGACGATATCTGACAAAGTTAGATGCAAACTCACTCCAATATATAAAAAATGTTGAAATGCGACTCCAAATTAGGAAGATAGACAATTTTCAATCAACACAAAGTGACAGTTGACCTCAATGGGCTTCAGTGGATGTTAATCGACGATATCTGACAAAGTTAGATGCAAACTCTCCCAAATATATAAGAAATGTTGAAATGCGACTCCAAATTAGGAAGATAGACAATTTTCAATCAACACAAAGTGACAGTTGACCTCAATGGGCTTCAATGGATGTTAATCGCGTATATCTGACAAAGTTAGATGCAAACTCACTCGAATATATGAGAAATGTTGAAATTTGACTTAAAATTAGGAAGATAGACTTTGAAAATTTTCAATCAACAGAAAGTGACAGTCGACCTCAATGGGCTTCAATGGATGTTAATCGCGTATATCTGACAAAGTTAGATGCAAACTCACTCGAATATATGAGAAATGTTGAAATTCGACTTCAAATTAGGAAGATAGACTTTGAAAATTTTCAATCAACACAAATTGACAGTTGACCTCAATGGGCTTCAATGGATGTTAATCGCGTATATCTGACAAAGTTGATGCAAACTCACTCATATATATGAGAAATGTTGAAATTCGACTTCAAATTAGGAAGATAGACTTTGAAAATTTTCAATCAACACAAAGTGACAGTCGACCTCAATGGGCTTCAATGGATGTTAATTGACGATATCTGACAAAGTTAGATGCAAACTCACTCCAATATATAAGAAATGTTGAAATTCGACTTCAAATTAGGAAGATAGACTTTGAAAATTTTCAATCAACACAAATTGACAATCGACCTCAATGTGCTTCAATGGATGTTAATCGACGATATCTGACAAAGTTAGATGCAAACTCTCCCAAATGTATAAGAAATGTTGAAATTCGACTCCAAATTAGGAAGATAGACTTTGAAAATTTTCAATCAACACAAAGTGACAGTCGACCTCAATGGGCTTCAATGGATGTTAATCGCGTATATCTGACAAAGTTAGATGCAAACTCACTCGAATATATGAGAAATGTTGAAATTCGACTTCAAATTAGGAAGATAGACTTTGAAAATTTTCATTCAACACAAAGTGACAGTCGACCTCAATTGGCTTCAGTGGATGTTAATCGACGATATCTGACAAAGTTAGATGCAAACTCTCCCAAATATATAAGAAATGTTGAAATGCGACTCCAAATTAGGAAGATAGACAATTTTCAATCAACACAAAGTGACAGTTGACCTCAATGGGCTTCAATGGATGTTAATCGCGTATATCTGACAAAGTTAGATGCAAACTCACTCGAATATATGAGAAATGTTGAAATTTGACTTAAAATTAGGAAGATAGACTTTGAAAATTTTCAATCAACAGAAAGTGACAGTCGACCTCAATGGGCTTCAATGGATGTTAATCGCGTATATCTGACAAAGTTAGATGCAAACTCACTCGAATATATGAGAAATGTTGAAATTCGACTTCAAATTAGGAAGATAGACTTTGAAAATTTTCAATCAACACAAATTGACAGTTGACCTCAATGCGCTTCAATGGATGTTAATCGCGTATATCTGACAAAGTTGATGCAAACTCACTCAAATATATGAGAAATGTTGAAATTCGTCTTCAAATTAGGAAGATAGACTTTGAAAATTTTCAATCAACACAAAGTGACAGTCGACCTCAATGGGCTTCAATGGATGTTAATTGACGATATCTGACAAAGTTAGATGCAAACTCACTCCAATATATAAGAAATGTTGAAATTCGACTACAAATTAGGAAGATAGACTTCGAAAATTTTCAATCAACACAAAGTGACAGTCGACCTCAATGGGCTTCAATGGATGTTAATTGACGATATCTGACAAAGTTAGATGCAAACTCACTCCAATATATAAGAAATGTTGAAATTCGAATTCAAATTAGGAAGATAGACTTTGAAAATTTTCAATCAACACAAAGTGACAGTTGACCTCAATGGGCTTCAATGGATGTTAATCGCGTATATCTGACAAAGTTAGATGCAAACTCACTCAAATATATGAGAAATTTTGAAATTCGTCTTCAAATTAGGAAGATAGACTTTGAAAATTTTCAATCAACACAAAGTGACAGTCGACCTCAATGGGCTTCAATGGATGTTAATTGACGATATCTGACAAAGTTAGATGCAAACTCACTCCAATATATAAAAAATGTTGAAATGCGACTCCAAATTAGGAAGATAGACAATTTTCAATCAACACAAAGTGACAGTTGACCTCAATGGGCTTCAGTGGATGTTAATCGACGATATCTGACAAAGTTAGATGCAAACTCTCCCAAATATATAAGAAATGTTGAAATGCGACTCCAAATTAGGAAGATAGACAATTTTCAATCAACACAAAGTGACAGTTGACCTCAATGGGCTTCAATGGATGTTAATCGCGTATATCTGACAAAGTTAGATGCAAACTCACTCGAATATATGAGAAATGTTGAAATTTGACTTAAAATTAGGAAGATAGACTTTGAAAATTTTCAATCAACAGAAAGTGACAGTCGACCTCAATGGGCTTCAATGGATGTTAATCGCGTATATCTGACAAAGTTAGATGCAAACTCACTCGAATATATGAGAAATGTTGAAATTCGACTTCAAATTAGGAAGATAGACTTTGAAAATTTTCAATCAACACAAATTGACAGTTGACCTCGATGGGCTTCAATGGATGTTAATCGCGTATATCTGACAAAGTTGATGCAAACTCACTCATATATATGAGAAATGTTGAAATTCGACTTCAAATTAGGAAGATAGACTTTGAAAATTTTCAATCAACACAAAGTGACAGTCGACCTCAATGGGCTTCAATGGATGTTAATTGACGATATCTGACAAAGTTAGATGCAAACTCACTCCAATATATAAGAAATGTTGAAATTCGACTTCAAATTAGGAAGATAGACTTTGAAAATTTTCAATCAACACAAATTGACAATCGACCTCAATGTGCTTCAATGGATGTTAATCGACGATATCTGACAAAGTTAGATGCAAACTCTCCCAAATGTATAAGAAATGTTGAAATTCGACTCCAAATTAGGAAGATAGACTTTGAAAATTTTCAATCAACACAAAGTGACAGTCGACCTCAATGGGCTTCAATGGATGTTAATCGCGTATATCTGACAAAGTTAGATGCAAACTCACTCGAATATATGAGAAATGTTGAAATTCGACTTCAAATTAGGAAGATAGACTTTGAAAATTTTCATTCAACACAAAGTGACAGTCGACCTCAATTGGCTTCAGTGGATGTTAATCGACGATATCTGACAAAGTTAGATGCAAACTCTCCCAAATGTATAAGAAATGTTGAAATTCGACTCCAAATTAGGAAGATAGACTTTGAAAATTTTCAATCAACACAAAGTGACAGTCGACCTCAATGGGCTTCAATGGATGTTAATCGCGTATATCTGACAAAGTTAGATGCAAACTCACTCGAATATATGAGAAATGTTGAAATTCGACTTCAAATTAGGAAGATAGACTTTGAAAATTTTCAATCAACACAAATTGACAGTTGACCTCAATGGGCTTCAATGGATGTTAATCGCGTATATCTGACAAAGTTAGATGCAAACTCACTCAAATATATGAGAAATGTTGAAATTCGTCTTCAAATTAGGAAGATAGACTTCGAAAATTTTCAATCAACACAAAGTGACAGTTGACCTCAATGGGCTTCAATGGATGTTAATTGACGATATCTGACAAAGTTAGATGCAAACTCACTCCAATATATAAGAAATGTTGAAATTCGACTTCAAATTAGGAAGATAGACTTCGAAAATTTTCAATCAACACAAAGTGACAGTTGACCTCAATGGGCTTCAATGGATGTTAATTGACGATATCTGACAAAGTTAGATGCAAACTCACTCCAATATATAAGAAATGTTGAAATTCGACTTCAAATTAGGAAGATAGACTTCGAAAATTTTCAATCAACACAAAGTGACAGTCGACCTCAATGGGCTTCAATGGATGTTAATTGACGATATCTGACAAAGTTAGATGCAAACTCACTCCAATATATAAGAAATGTTGAAATTCGACTTCAAATTAGGAAGATAGACTTTGAAAATTTTCAATCAACACAAAGTGACAGTCGACCTCAATGGGCTTCAATGGATGTTAATTGACGATATCTGACAAAGTTAGATGCAAACTCACTCCAATATATAAGAAATGTTGAAATTCGACTTCAAATTAGGAAGATAGACTTTGAAAATTTTCAATCAACACAAAGTGACAGTTGACCTCAATGGGCTTCAATGGATGTTAATCGCCTATATCTGACAAAGTTAGATGCAAACTCACTCAAATATATGAGAAATGTTGAGATTCGTCTTCAAATTAGGAAGATAGACTTTGAAAATTTTCAATCAACACAAATTGACAATCGACCTCAATGTGCTTCAATGGATGTTAATCGACGATATCTGACAAAGTTAGATGCAAACTCTCCCAAATGTATAAGAAATGTTGAAATTCGACTCCAAATTAGGAAGATAGACTTTGAAAATTTTCAATCA
Organism: Diorhabda sublineata; assembly: GCF_026230105.1. Lineage (NCBI taxonomy): Eukaryota > Metazoa > Arthropoda > Insecta > Coleoptera > Chrysomelidae > Diorhabda > Diorhabda sublineata. The sequence continues at coordinate 2,012,928 of NC_079483.1, forward strand.
ACACAAAGTGACAGTCGACCTCAATGGGCTTCAATGGATGTTAATCGCCTATATCTGACAAAGTTAGATGCAAACTCTCCCAAATGTATAAGAAATGTTGAAATTCGACTTCAAATTAGGAAGATAGACTTCGAAAATTTTCAATCAACACAAAGTGACAGTCGACCTCAATGGGCTTCAATGGATGTTAATTGACGATATCTGACAAAGTTAGATGCAAACTCACTCCAATATATAAGAAATGTTGAAATTCGACTTCAAATTAGGAAGATAGACTGAAAATTTTCAATCAACACAAAGTGACAGTCGACCTCAATGGGCTTCAATGGATGTTAATTGACGATATCTGACAAAGTTAGATGCAAACTCACTCCAATATATAAGAAATGTTGAAATTCGACTTCAAATTAGGAAGATAGACTTTGAAAATTTTTAATCAACACAAAGTGACAGTTGACCTCAATGGGCTTCAATGGATGTTAATCGCCTATATCTGACAAAGTTAGATGCAAACTCACTCAAATATATGAGAAATGTTGAAATTCGACTTCAAATTAGGAAGATAGACTTTGAAAATTTTTAATCAACACAAAGTGACAGTTGACCTCAATGGGCTTCAATGGATGTTAATCGCGTATATCTGACAAAGTTAGATGCAAACTCACTCAAATATATGAGAAATGTTGAGATTCGTCTTCAAATTAGGAAGATAGACTTTGAAAATTTTCAATCAACACAAATTGACAATCGACCTCAATGTGCTTCAATGGATGTTAATCGACGATATCTGACAAAGTTAGATGCAAACTCTCCCAAATGTATAAGAAATGTTGAAATTCGACTCCAAATTAGGAAGATAGACTTTGAAAATTTTCAATCAACACAAAGTGACAGTCGACCTTAATGGGCTTCAATGGATGTTAATCGCGTATATCTGACAAAGTTAGATGCAAACTCACTCGAATATATGAGAAATGTTGAAATTCGACTTCAAATTAGGAAGATAGACTTTGAAAATTTTCATTCAACACAAAGTGACAGTCGACCTCAATTGGCTTCAGTGGATGTTAATCGACGATATCTGACAAAGTTAGATGCAAACTCTCCCAAATGTATAAGAAATGTTGAAATTCGACTCCAAATTAGGAAGATAGACTTTGAAAATTTTCAATCAACACAAAGTGACAGTCGACCTCAATGGGCTTCAATGGATGTTAATCGCGTATATCTGACAAAGTTAGATGCAAACTCACTCGAATATATGAGAAATGTTGAAATTCGACTTCAAATTAGGAAGATAGACTTTGAAAATTTTCAATCAACACAAATTGACAGTTGACCTCAATGGGCTTCAATGGATGTTAATCGCGTATATCTGACAAAGTTAGATGCAAACTCACTCAAATATATGAGAAATGTTGAAATTCGTCTTCAAATTAGGAAGATAGACTTCGAAAATTTTCAATCAACACAAAGTGACAGTTGACCTCAATGGGCTTCAATGGATGTTAATTGACGATATCTGACAAAGTTAGATGCAAACTCACTCCAATATATAAGAAATGTTGAAATTCGACTTCAAATTAGGAAGATAGACTTCGAAAATTTTCAATCAACACAAAGTGACAGTTGACCTCAATGGGCTTCAATGGATGTTAATTGACGATATCTGACAAAGTTAGATGCAAACTCACTCCAATATATAAGAAATGTTGAAATTCGACTTCAAATTAGGAAGATAGACTTCGAAAATTTTCAATCAACACAAAGTGACAGTCGACCTCAATGGGCTTCAATGGATGTTAATTGACGATATCTGACAAAGTTAGATGCAAACTCACTCCAATATATAAGAAATGTTGAAATTCGACTTCAAATTAGGAAGATAGACTTTGAAAATTTTCAATCAACACAAAGTGACAGTCGACCTCAATGGGCTTCAATGGATGTTAATCGCGTATATCTGACAAAGTTAGATGCAAACTCACTCGAATATATGAGAAATGTTGAAATTCGACTTCAAATTAGGAAGATAGACTTTGAAAATTTTTAATCAACACAAAGTGGCAGTTGACCTCAATGGGCTTCAATGGAAGTTAATCGACGATATCTGACAAAGTTAGATGCAAACTCTCTCAAATATATAAGAAATGTTGAAATTTGACTTCAAATTAGGAAGATAGACTTCGAAAATTTTCAATTAAGACAAAGTGACAGTTGACCTCAATGGGCTTCAATGGATGTTAATTGACGATATCTGACAAAGTTAGATGCAAACTCACTCCAATATATAAGAAATGTTGAAATTCGACTTCAAATTAGGAAGATAGACTTTGAAAATTTTCAATCAACACAAATTGACAGTTGACCTCAATGGGCTTCAATGGATGTTAATCGCGTATATCTGACAAAGTTAGATGCAAACTCACTCAAATATATGAGAAATGTTGAAATTCGTCTTCATATTAGGAAGATAGACTTCGAAAATTTTCAATCAACACAAAGTGACAGTTGACCTCAATGGGCTTCAATGGATGTTAATCGCCTATATCTGACAAAGTTAGATGCAAACTCACTCAAATATATGAGAAATGTTGAAATTCGACTTCAAATTAGGAAGATAGACTTTGAAAATTTTTAATCAACACAAAGTGACAGTTGACCTCAATGGGCTTCAATGGATGTTAATCGCGTATATCTGACAAAGTTAGATGCAAACTCACTCAAATATATGAGAAATGTTGAGATTCGTCTTCAAATTAGGAAGATAGACTTTGAAAATTTTCAATCAACACAAATTGACAATCGACCTCAATGTGCTTCAATGGATGTTAATCGACGATATCTGACAAAGTTAGATGCAAACTCTCCCAAATGTATAAGAAATGTTGAAATTCGACTCCAAATTAGGAAGATAGACTTTGAAAATTTTCAATCAACACAAAGTGACAGTCGACCTTAATGGGCTTCAATGGATGTTAATCGCGTATATCTGACAAAGTTAGATGCAAACTCACTCGAATATATGAGAAATGTTGAAATTCGACTTCAAATTAGGAAGATAGACTTTGAAAATTTTCATTCAACACAAAGTGACAGTCGACCTCAATTGGCTTCAGTGGATGTTAATCGACGATATCTGACAAAGTTAGATGCAAACTCTCCCAAATGTATAAGAAATGTTGAAATCGACTCCAAATTAGGAAGATAGACTTTGAAAATTTTCAATCAACACAAAGTGACAGTCGACCTCAATGGGCTTCAATGGATGTTAATCGCGTATATCTGACAAAGTTAGATGCAAACTCACTCGAATATATGAGAAATGTTGAAATTCGACTTCAAATTAGGAAGATAGACTTTGAAAATTTTCAATCAACACAAATTGACAGTTGACCTCAATGGGCTTCAATGGATGTTAATCGCGTATATCTGACAAAGTTAGATGCAAACTCACTCAAATATATGAGAAATGTTGAAATTCGTCTTCAAATTAGGAAGATAGACTTCGAAAATTTTCAATCAACACAAAGTGACAGTTGACCTCAATGGGCTTCAATGGATGTTAATTGACGATATCTGACAAAGTTAGATGCAAACTCACTCCAATATATAAGAAATGTTGAAATTCGACTTCAAATTAGGAAGATAGACTTCGAAAATTTTCAATCAACACAAAGTGACAGTTGACCTCAATGGGCTTCAATGGATGTTAATTGACGATATCTGACAAAGTTAGATGCAAACTCACTCCAATATATAAGAAATGTTGAAATTCGACTTCAAATTAGGAAGATAGACTTCGAAAATTTTCAATCAACACAAAGTGACAGTCGACCTCAATGGGCTTCAATGGATGTTAATTGACGATATCTGACAAAGTTAGATGCAAACTCACTCCAATATATAAGAAATGTTGAAATTCGACTTCAAATTAGGAAGATAGACTTTGAAAATTTTCAATCAACACAAAGTGACAGTCGACCTCAATGGGCTTCAATGGATGTTAATCGCGTATATCTGACAAAGTTAGATGCAAACTCACTCGAATATATGAGAAATGTTGAAATTCGACTTCAAATTAGGAAGATAGACTTTGAAAATTTTTAATCAACACAAAGTGGCAGTTGACCTCAATGGGCTTCAATGGAAGTTAATCGACGATATCTGACAAAGTTAGATGCAAACTCTCTCAAATATATAAGAAATGTTGAAATTTGACTTCAAATTAGGAAGATAGACTTCGAAAATTTTCAATTAAGACAAAGTGACAGTTGACCTCAATGGGCTTCAATGGATGTTAATTGACGATATCTGACAAAGTTAGATGCAAACTCACTCCAATATATAAGAAATGTTGAAATTCGACTTCAAATTAGGAAGATAGACTTTGAAAATTTTCAATCAACACAAATTGACAGTTGACCTCAATGGGCTTCAATGGATGTTAATCGCGTATATCTGACAAAGTTAGATGCAAACTCACTCAAATATATGAGAAATGTTGAAATTCGTCTTCAAATTAGGAAGATAGACTTCGAAAATTTTCAATCAACACAAAGTGACAGTTGACCTCAATGGGCTTCAATGGATGTTAATTGACGATATCTGACAAAGTTAGATGCAAACTCACTCCAATATATAAGAAATGTTGAAATTCGACTTCAAATTAGGAAGATAGACTTCGAAAATTTTCAATCAACACAAAGTGACAGTTGACCTCAATGGGCTTCAATGGATGTTAATTGACGATATCTGACAAAGTTAGATGCAAACTCACTCCAATATATAAGAAATGTTGAAATTCGACTTCAAATTAGGAAGATAGACTTCGAAAATTTTCAATCAACACAAAGTGACAGTCGACCTCAATGGGCTTCAATGGATGTTAATTGACGATATCTGACAAAGTTAGATGCAAACTCACTCCAATATATAAGAAATGTTGAAATTCGACTTCAAATTAGGAAGATAGACTTTGAAAATTTTCAATCAACACAAAGTGACAGTCGACCTCAATGGGCTTCAATGGATGTTAATCGCGTATATCTGACAAAGTTAGATGCAAACTCACTCGAATATATAAGAAATGTTGAAATTTGACTTCAAATTAGGAAGATAGACTTCGAAAATTTTTAATCAACACAAAGTGACAGTTGACCTCAATGGGCTTCAATGGATGTTAATCGCCTATATCTGACAAAGTTAGATGCCAACTCACTCAAATATATGAGAAATGTTGAAATTCGACTTCAAATTAGGAAGATAGACTTTGAAAATTTTTAATCAACACAAAGTGACAGTTGACCTCAATGGGCTTCAATGGATGGTAATCGCGTATATCTGACAAAGTTAGATGCAAACTCACTCAAATATATGAGAAATGTTGAGATTCGTCTTCAAATTAGGAAGATAGACTTTGAAAATTTTCAATCAACACAAATTGACAATCGACCTCAATGTGCTTCAATGGATGTTAATCGACGATATCTGACAAAGTTAGATGCAAACTCTCCCAAATGTATAAGAAATGTTGAAATTCGACTCCAAATTAGGAAGATAGACTTTGAAAATTTTCAATCAACACAAAGTGACAGTCGACCTCAATGGGCTTCAATGGATGTTAATCGCGTATATCTGACAAAGTTAGATGCAAACTCACTCGAATATATGAGAAATGTTGAAATTCGACTTCAAATTAGGAAGATAGACTTTGAAAATTTTCATTCAACACAAAGTGACAGTCGACCTCAATTGGCTTCAGTGGATGTTAATCGACGATATCTGAAAAAGTTAGATGCAAACTCTCCCAAATGTATAAGAAATGTTGAAATTCGACTCCAAATTAGGAAGATAGACTTTGAAAATTTTCAATCAACACAAAGTGACAGTCGACCTCAATGGGCTTCAATGGATGTTAATCGCGTATATCTGACAAAGTTAGATGCAAACTCACTCGAATATATGAGAAATGTTGAAATTCGACTTCAAATTAGGAAGATAGACTTTGAAAATTTTCAATCAACACAAATTGACAGTTGACCTCAATGGGCTTCAATGGATGTTAATCGCGTATATCTGACAAAGTTAGATGCAAACTCACTCGAATATATGAGAAATGTTGAAATTCGACTTCAAATTAGGAAGATAGACTTTGAAAATTTTCAATCAACACAAATTGACAGTCGACCTCAATTGGCTTCAGTGGATGTTAATCGACGATATCTGAAAAAGTTAGATGCAAACTCTCCCAAATGTATAAGAAATGTTGAAATTCGACTCCAAATTAGGAAGATAGACTTTGAAAATTTTCAATCAACACAAAGTGACAGTCGACCTCAATGGGCTTCAATGGATGTTAATCGACGATATCTGACAAAGTTAGATGCAAACTCTCTCAAATATATGAGAAATGTTGAAATTCTACTTCAAATTAGGAAGATAGACTTTGAAAATTTTCATTCAACACAAAGTGACAGTTGACCTCAATGGGCTTCAATGGATGTTAATCGCGTATATCTGACAAAGTTAGATGCAAACTCACTCGAATATATGAGAAATGTTGAAATTCGACTTCAAATTAGGAAGATAGACTTTGAAAATTTTCAATCAACACAAATTGACAGTTGACCTCAATGGGCTTCAATGGATGTTAATCGCGTATATCTGACAAAGTTAGATGCAAACTCACTCAAATATATGAGAAATGTTGAAATTCGTCTTCAAATTAGGAAGATAGACTTCGAAAATTTTCAATCAACACAAAGTGACAGTTGACCTCAATGGGTTTCAATGGATGTTAATCGCGTATATCTGACAAAGCTAGATGCAAACTCACTCAAATATATGAGAATTGATGAAATTCGACTTCAAATTAGGAAGATAGACTCCGAAAATTTTCAATCAACACAAAGTGACAGTCGACCTCAATGGGCTTCAATGGATGTTAATTGACGATATCTGACAAAGTTAGATGCAAACTCACTCCAATATATAAGAAATGTTGAAATTCGACTTCAAATTAGGAAGATAGACTTCGAAAATTTTCAATCAGCACAAAGTGACAGTTGACCTCAATGGGCTTCAATGGATGTTAATTGACGATATCTGACAAAGTTAGATGCAAACTCACTCCAATATATAAGAAATGTTGAAATTCGACTTCAAATTAGGAAGATAGACTTCGAAAATATTCAATCAACACAAAGTGACAGTCGACCTCAATGGGCTTCAATGGATGTTAATTGACGATATCTGACAAAGTTAGATGCAAACTCACTCCAATATATAAGAAATGTTGAAATTCGACTTCAAATTAGGAAGATAGACTTTGAAAATTTTCAATCAACACAAAGTGACAGTCGACCTCAATGGGCTTCAACGGATGTTAATCGCGTATATCTGACAAAGTTAGATGCAAACTCACTCGAATATATGAGAAATGTTGAAATTCGACTTCAAATTAGGAAGATAGACTTTGAAAATTTTTAATCAACACAAAGTGGCAGTTGACCTCAATGGGCTTAAATGGAAGTTAATCAACGATATCTGACAAAGTTAGATGCGAACTCTCTCAAATATATAAGAAATGTTGAAATTTGACTTCAAATTAGGAAGATAGACTTCGAAAATTTTCAATTAAGACAAAGTGACAGTTGACCTCAATGGGCATCAATGGATGTTAATTGACGATATCTGACAAAGTTAGATGCAAACTCACTCCAATATATAAGGAATGTTGAAATTCGACTTCAAATTAGGAAGATAGAATTTGAAAATTTTCATTCAACACAAAGTGACAGTTGACCTCAATGGGCTTCAATGGAAGTTAATCGACGATATCTTACAAAGTTAGATGCAAACTCTCTCAAATATATAAGAAATGTTGAAATTTGACTTCAAATTAGGAAGATAGACTTCGAAAATTTTCAATTAAGACAAAGTGACAGTTGACATCAATGGGCTTCAATGGATCTTAATCGCCTATATCTGACAAAGTTCGATGCAAACTCACTCACATATATAAGAAATGTTGAAATTCGACTTCAAATTAGGAAGATAGACTTTGAAAATTTTCAATCAACACAAAGTGACAGTCGACCTCAATTGGCTTCAGTGGATGTTAATCGACGATATCTGACAAAGTTAGATGCAAACTCTCCCAAATATATAAGAAATGTTGAAATGCGACTCCAAATTAGGAAGATAGACAATTTTCAATCAACACAAAGTGACAGTTGACCTCAATGGGCTTCAATGGATGTTAATCGCGTATATCTGACAAAGTTAGATGCAAACTCACTCGAATATATGAGAAATGTTGAAATTTGACTTAAAATTAGGAAGATAGACTTTGAAAATTTTCAATCAACAGAAAGTGACAGTCGACCTCAATGGGCTTCAATGGATGTTAATCGCGTATATCTGACAAAGTTAGATGCAAACTCACTCGAATATATGAGAAATGTTGAAATTCGACTTCAAATTAGGAAGATAGACTTTGAAAATTTTCAATCAACACAAATTGACAGTTGACCTCAATGGGCTTCAATGGATGTTAATCGCGTATATCTGACAAAGTTGATGCAAACTCACTCAAATATATGAGAAATGTTGAAATTCGTCTTCAAATTAGGAAGATAGACTTTGAAAATTTTCAATCAACACAAAGTGACAGTCGACCTCAATGGGCTTCAATGGATGTTAATTGACGATATCTGACAAAGTTAGATGCAAACTCACTCCAATATATAAGAAATGTTGAAATTCGACTACAAATTAGGAAGATAGACTTCGAAAATTTTCAATCAACACAAAGTGACAGTCGACCTCAATGGGCTTCAATGGATGTTATTTGACGATATCTGACAAAGTTAGATGCAAACTCACTCCAATATATAAGAAATGTTGAAATTCGAATTCAAATTAGGAAGATAGACTTTGAAAATTTTCAATCAACACAAAGTGACAGTTGACCTCAATGGGCTTCAATGGATGTTAATCGCGTATATCTGACAAAGTTAGATGCAAACTCACTCAAATATATGAGAAATGTTGAAATTCGTCTTCAAATTAGGAAGATAGACTTTGAAAATTTTCAATCAACACAAATTGACAATCGACCTCAATGTGCTTCAATGGATGTTAATCGACGATATCTGACAAAGTTAGATGCAAACTCACTCAAATATATGAGAAATGTTGAAATTCGACTTCAAATTAGGAAGATAGACTTTGAAAATTTTCAATCAACACAAAGTGACAGTCGACCTCAATGGGCTTCAATGGATGTTAATTGACGATATCTGACAAAGTTAGATGCAAACTCACTCCAATATATAAGAAATGTTGAAATTCGACTTCAAATTAGGAAGATAGACTTTGAAAATTTTTAATCAACACAAAGTGACAGTTGACCTCAATGGGCTTCAATGGATGTTAATTGCCTATATCTGACAAAGTTAGATGCAAACTCACTCAAATAAATGAGAAATGTTGAAATTCGACTTCAAATTAGGAAGATAGACTTTGAAAATTTTTAATCAACACAAAGTGACAGTTGACCTCAATGGGCTTCAATAGATGTTAATCGCGTATATCTGACAAAGTTAGATGCAAACTCACTCAAATATATGAGAAATGTTGAGATTCGTCTTCAAATTAGGAAGATAGACTTTGAAAATTTTCAATCAACACAAATTGACAATCGACCTCAATGTGCTTCAATGGATGTTAATCGACGATATCTGACAAAGTTAGATGCAAACTCTCCCAAATGTATAAGAAATGTTGAAATTCGACTCCAAATTAGGAAGATAGACTTTGAAAATTTTCAATCAACACAAAGTGACAGTCGTCCTCAATGGGCTTCAATGGATGTTAATCGCGTATATCTGACAAAGTTAGATGCAAACTCACTCGAATATATGAGAAATGTTGAAATTCGACTTCAAATTAGGAAGATAGACTTTGAAAATTTTCAATCAACACAAATTGACAGTTGACCTCAATGGGCTTCAATGGATGTTAATCCCGTATATCTGACAAAGTTAGATGCAAACTCACTCAAATATATGAGAAATGTTGAAATTCGTCTTCAAATTAGGAAGATAGACTTCGAAAATTTTCAATCAACACAAAGTGACAGTTGACCTCAATGGGCTTCAATGGATGTTAATTGACGATATCTGACAAAGTTAGATGCAAACTCACTCCAATATATAAGAAATGTTGAAATTCGACTTCAAATTAGGAAGATAGACTTCGAAAATTTTCAATCAACACAAAGTGACAGTTGACCTCAATGGGCTTCAATGGATGTTAATTGACGATATCTGACAAAGTTAGATGCAAACTCACTCCAATATATAAGAAATGTTGAAATTCGACTTCAAATTAGGAAGATAGACTTCGAAAATTTTCAATCAACACAAAGTGACAGTCGACCTCAATGGGCTTCAATGGATGTTAATTGACGATATCTGACAAAGTTAGATGCAAACTCACTCCAATATATAAGAAATGTTGAAATTCGACTTCAAATTAGGAAGATAGACTTTGAAAATTTTCAATCAACACAAAGTGACAGTCGACCTCAATGGGCTTCAATGGATGTTAATCGCGTATATCTGACAAAGTTAGATGCAAACTCACTCGAATATATTAGAAATGTTGAAATTCGACTTCAAATTAGGAAGATAGACTTTGAAAATTTTTAATCAACACAAAGTGGCAGTTGACCTCAATGGGCTTCAATGGAAGTTAATCGACGATATCTAACAAAGTTAGATGCAAACTCACTCAAATATATAAGAAATGTTGAAATTTGACTTCAAATTAGGAAGATAGACTTTGAAAATTTTCAATCAACACAAATTGACAATCGACCTCAATGTGCTTCAATGGATGTTATTCGACGATATCTGACAAAGTTAGATGCAAACTCACTCAAATATATAAGAAATGTTGAAATTTGACTTCAAATTAGGAAGATAGACTTCGAAAATTTTCAATTAAGACAAAGTGACAGTTGACCTCAATGGGCTTCAATGGATGTTAATTGACGATATCTGACAAAGTTAGATGCAAACTCACTCCAATATATAAGAAATGTTGAAATTCGACTTCAAATTAGGAAGATAGACTTTGAAAATTTTCATTCAACACAAAGTGAAAGTTGACCTCAATGGGCTTCAATGGAAGTTAATCGACGATATCTTACAAAGTTAGATGCAAACTCTCTCAAATATATAAGAAATGTTGAAATTTGACTTCAAATTAGGAAGATAGACTTCGAAAATTTTCAATCAACACAAAGTGATCATCGACCTCAATGGACTTCAAAGGATGTTAATCGACGATATCTGACAAAGTTAGATGCGAACTCACTCAAATATATAAGAAATGTTGAAATTTGACTTCAAATTAGGAAGATAGACTTTGAAAATTTTCAATCAACACAAATTGACAATCGACCTCAATGTGCTTCAATGGATGTTATTCGACGATATCTGACAAAGTTAGATGCAAACTCACTCAAATATATAAGAAATGTTGAAATTTGACTTCAAATTAGGAAGATAGACTTCGAAAATTTTCAATTAAGACAAAGTGACAGTTGACCTCAATGGGCTTCAATGGATCTTAATCGCCTATATCTGACAAAGTTAGATGCAAACTCACTCCAATATATAAGAAATGTTGAAATTCGACTAAAAATTAGGAAGATAGACTTTGAAAATTTTCAATCAACACAAAGTGACAATCGACTTCAATGTGCTTCAATGAATGTTATTCGACGATATCTGACAAAGTTAGATGCAAACTCACTCAAATATATGAGAAATGTTGAAATTCGACTTCAAATTAGGAAGATAGACTTTGAAAATTTTCAATCAACACAAAGTGACAGTCGACCTCAATGGGCTTCAATGGATGTTAATCGCGTATATCTGAAAAAGTTAGATGCAAACTCACTCAAATATATGAGAAATGTTGAAATTCGACTTCAAATTAGGAAGATAGACTTTGAAAATTTTCATTCAACACAAAGTGACAGTTGACCTCAATGGGCTTCAATGGAAGTTAATCGACGATATCTGACAAAGTTAGATGCAAACTCTCTCAAATATATAAGAAATGTTGAAATTTGACTTCAAATTAGGAAGATAGACTTCGAAAATTTTCAATTTAGACAAAGTGACAGTTGACCTCAATGGGCTTCAATGGATCTTAATCGCCTATATCTGACAAAGTTAGATGCAAACTCACTCACATATATGAGAAATGTTGAAATTCGACTTCAAATTAGGAAGATAGACTTTGAAAATTTTCAATCAACACAAAGTGACAATCGACCTCAATGGACTTCAATAGATGTTAATCGACGATATCTGACAAAGTTGGATGCGAACTCACTCAAATATATGAGAAATGTTGAAATTCGACTTCAAATTAGGAAGATAGACTTTGAAAATTTTCATTCAACACAAAGTGACAGTTGACCTCAATGGGCTTCAATGGAAGTTAATCGACGATATCTGACAAAGTTAGATGCAAACTCTCTCAAATATATAAGAAATGTTGAAATTTGACTTCAAATTAGGAAGATAGACTTCGAAAATTTTCAATTTAGACAAAGTGACAGTTGACCTCAATGGGCTTCAATGGATCTTAATCGCCTATATCTGACAAAGTTAGATGCAAACTCACTCACATATATGAGAAATGTTGAAATTCGACTTCAAATTAGGAAGATAGACTTTGAAAATTTTCAATCAACACAAAGTGACAGTTGACCTCAATGGGATTCAATGGATGTTAATCGACGATATCTGACAAAGTTAGATGCAAACTCACTCAAATATATGAGAAATGTTGAAATTTGACTTCAAATTAGGAAGATACACTTCGAAAATTTTCAATTAAGACAAAGTGACTGTTGACCTCAATGGGCTTCAATGGATCTTAATCGCCTATATCTGACAAAGTTAGATGCAAACTCACTCCAATATATAAGAAATGTTGAAATTCGACTACAAATTAGGAAGATAGACTTTGAAAATTTTCAATCAACACAAAGTGACAATCGACTTCAATGTGCTTCAATGAATGTTATTCGACGATATCTGACAAAGTTAGATGCAAACTCACTCAAATATATGAGAAATGTTGAAATTCGACTTCAAATTAGGAAGATAGACTTTGAAAATTTTCAATCAACACAAAGTGACAGTCGACCTCAATGGGCTTCAATGGATGTTAATCGCGTATATCTGAAAAAGTTAGATGCAAACTCACTCGAATATATGAGAAATGTTGAAATTCGACTTCAAATTGGGAAGATAGACTTTGAAAATTTTCAATCAACACAAAGTGACAATCGACCTCAATGGACTTCAAAGGATGTTAATCGACGATATCTGACAAAGTTAGATGCGAACTCACTCAAATATATAAGAAATGTTGAAATTTGACTTCAAATTAGGAAGATAGACTTTTAAAATTTTCAATCAACACAAATTGACAATCGACCTCAATGTGCTTCAATGGATGTTAATCGACGATATCTGACAAAGTTAGATGCAAACTCACTCAAATATATGAGAAATGTTGAAATTTGACTTCAAATTAGGAAGATAGACTTTGAAAATTTTCAATCAACACAAAGTGACAATCGACCTCAATGGACTTCAAAGGATGTTAATCGACGATATCTGACAAAGTTAGATACGAACTCACTCAAATATATAAGAAATGTTGAAATTTGACTTCAAATTAGGAAGATAGACTTTGAAAATTTCCAGTCAACACAAATTGACAATCGACCTCAATGTGCTTCAATGGATGTTATTCGACGATATCTGACAAAGTTAGATGCAAACTCACTCAAATATATAAGAAATGTTGAAATTTGACTTCAAATTAGGAAGATAGACTTCGAAAATTTTCAATTAAGACAAAGTGACAGTTGACATCAATGGGCTTCAATGGATCTTAATCGCGTATATCTGACAAAGTTAGATGCAAACTCACTCGAATATATGAGAAATGTTGAAATTCGACTTCAAATTAGGAAGATAGACTTTGAAAATTTTCAATCAACACAAAGTGACAATCGACCTCAATGGACTTCAATGGATGTTAATCGACGATATCTGACAAAGTTAGATGCGAACTCACTCAAATATATGAGAAATGTTGAAATTCGACTTCAAATTAGGAAGATAGACTTTGAAAATTTTCATTCAACACAAAGTGACAGTTGACCTCAATGGGCTTCAATGGAAGTTAATCGACGATATCTGACAAAGTTAGATGCAAACTCTCTCAAATATATTAGAAATGTTGAAATTTGACTTCAAATTAGGAAGATAGACTTCGAAAATTTTCAATTTAGACAAAGTGACAGTTGACCTCAATGGGCTTCAATGGATCTTAATCGCCTATATCTGACAAAGTTAGATGCAAACTCACTCACATATATGAGAAATGTTGAAATTCGACTTCAAATTAGGAAGATAGACTTTGAAAATTTTCAATCAACACAAAGTGACAGTTGACCTCAATGGGATTCAATGGATGTTAATCGACGATATCTGACAAAGTTAGATGCAAACTCACTCAAATATATGAGAAATGTTGAAATTTGACTTCAAATTAGGAAGATACACTTCGAAAATTTTCAATTAAGACAAAGTGACTGTTGACCTCAATGGGCTTCAATGGATCTTAATCGCCTATATCTGACAAAGTTAGATGCAAACTCACTCCAATATATAAGAAATGTTGAAATTTGACTACAAATTAGGAAGATAGACTTTGAAAATTTTCAATCAACACAAAGTGACAATCGACTTCAATGTGCTTCAATGAATGTTATTCGACGATATCTGACAAAGTTAGATGCAAACTCACTCAAATATATGAGAAATGTTGAAATTCGACTTCAAATTAGGAAGATAGACTTTGAAAATTTTCAATCAACACAAAGTGACAGTCGACCTCAATGGGCTTCAATGGATGTTAATCGCGTATATCTGAAAAAGTTAGATGCAAACTCACTCGAATATATGAGAAATGTTGAAATTCGACTTCAAATTGGGAAGATAGACTTTGAAAATTTTCAATCAACACAAAGTGACAATCGACCTCAATGGACTTCAAAGGATGTTAATCGACGATATCTGACAAAGTTAGATGCGAACTCACTCAAATATATAAAAAATGTTGAAATTTGACTTCAAATTAGGAAGATAGACTTTGAAAATTTTCAATCAACACAAATTGACAATCGACCTCAATGTGCTTCAATGGATGTTAATCGACGATATCTGACAAAGTTAGATGCAAACTCACTCAAATATATGAGAAATGTTGTAATTCGACTTCAAATTAGGAAGAGATAGACTTTGAAAATTTTCATTCAACACAAAGTGACAGTTGACCTCAATGGGCTTCAATGGAAGTTAATCGACGATATCTGACAAAGTTAGATGCAAACTCTCTCAAATATATAAGAAATGTTGAAATTTGACTTCAAATTAGGAAAATAGACTTCGAAAATTTTCAATTAAGACAAAGTGACAGTTGACCTCAATGGGCTTCAATGGATCTTAATCGCCTATATCTGACAAAGTTAGATGCAAACTCACTCACATATATGAGAAATGTTGAAATTCGACTTCAAATTAGGAAGATAGACTTTGAAAATTTTCAATCAACACAAAGTGACAATCGACCTCAATGTGCTTCAATGGATGTTAATCGACGATATCTGACAAAGTAAGATGCAAACTCACTCAAATATATGAGAAATGTTGTAATTCGACTTCAAATTAGGAAGATAGACTTTGAAAATTTTCATTCAACACAAAGTGACAGTTGACCTCAATGGGCTTCAATGGAAGTTAATCGACGATATCTGACAAAGTTAGATGCAAACTCTCTCAAATATATAAGAAATGTTGAAATTTGACTTCAAATTAGGAAAATAGACTTCGAAAATTTTCAATTAAGACAAAGTGACAGTTGACCTCAATGGGCTTCAATGGATCTTAATCGCCTATATCTGACAAAGTTAGATGCAAACTCACTCACATATATGAGAAATGTTGAAATTCGACTTCAAATTAGGAAGATAGACTTTGAAAATTTTCAATCAACACAAAGTGACAATCGACCTCAATGTGCTTCAATGGATGTTAATCGACGATATCTGACAAAGTAAGATGCAAACTCACTCAAATATATGAGAAATGTTGTAATTCGACTTCAAATTAGGAAGATAGACTTTGAAAATTTTCATTCAACACAAAGTGACAGTTGACCTCAATGGGCTTCAATGGAAGTTAATCGACGATATCTGACAAAGTTAGATGCAAACTCTCTCAAATATATAAGAAATGTTGAAATTTGACTTCAAATTAGGAAAATAGACTTCGAAAATTTTCAATTAAGACAAAGTGACAGTTGACCTCAATGGGCTTCAATGGATCTTAATCGCCTATATCTGACAAAGTTAGATGCAAACTCACTCAAATATATGAGAAATGTTGAAATTTGACTTCAAATTAGGAAAATAGACTTCGAAAATTTTCAATTAAGACAAAGTGACAGTTGACCTCAATGGGCTTCAATGGATCTTAATCGCCTATATCTGACAAAGTTAGATGCAAACTCACTCAAATATATGAGAAATGTTGTAATTCGACTTCAAATTAGGAAGAGATAGACTTTGAAAATTTTCATTCAACACAAAGTGACAGTTGACCTCAATGGGCTTCAATGGAAGTTAATCGACGATATCTGACAAAGTTAGATGCAAACTCTCTCAAATATATAAGAAATGTTGACATTTGACTTCAAATTAGGAAAATAGACTTCGAAAATTTTCAATTAAGACAAAGTGACAGTTGACCTCAATGGGCTTCAATGGATCTTAATCGCCTATATCTGACAAAGTTAGATGCAAACTCACTCACATATATGAGAAATGTTGAAATTCGACTTCAAATTAGGAAGATAGACTTTGAAAATTTTCAATCAACACAAAGTGACAATCGACCTCAATGGACTTCAAAGGATGTTAATCGACGATATCTGACAAAGTTAGATGCGAACTCACTCAAATATATAAGAAATGTTGAAATTTGACTTCAAATTAGGAAGATAGACTTTGAAAATTTTCAATCAACACAAATTGACAATCGACCTCAATGTGCTTCAATGGATGTTAATCGACGATATCTGACAAAGTTAGATGCAAACTCACTCAAATATATGAGAAATGTTGAAATTCGACTTCAAATTAGTAAGATAGACTTTGAAGATTTTCATTCAACACAAAGTGACAGTTGACCTCAATGGGCTTCAATGGAAGTTAATCGACGATATCTGACAAAGTTAGATGCAAACTCACTCAAATATATGAGAAATGTTGTAATTCGACTTCAAATTAGGAAGAGATAGACTTTGAAAATTTTCATTCAACACAAAGTGACAGTTGACCTCAATGGGCTTCAATGGAAGTTAATCGACGATATCTGACAAAGTTAGATGCAAACTCTCTCAAATATATAAGAAATGTTGAAATTTGACTTCAAATTAGGAAAATAGACTTCGAAAATTTTCAATTAAGACAAAGTGACAGTTGACCTCAATGGGCTTCAATGGATCTTAATCGCCTATATCTGACAAAGTTAGATGCAAACTCACTCACATATATGAGAAATGTTGAAATTCGACTTCAAATTAGGAAGATAGACTTTGAAAATTTTCAATCAACACAAAGTGACAATCGACCTCAATGTGCTTCAATGGATGTTAATCGACGATATCTGACAAAGTTAGATGCAAACTCACTCAAATATATGAGAAATGTTGTAATTCGACTTCAAATTAGGAAGAGATAGACTTTGAAAATTTTCATTCAACACAAAGTGACAGTTGACCTCAATGGGCTTCAATGGAAGTTAATCGACGATATCTGACAAAGTTAGATGCAAACTCTCTCAAATATATAAGAAATGTTGAAATTTGACTTCAAATTAGGAAAATAGACTTCGAAAATTTTCAATTAAGACAAAGTGACAGTTGACCTCAATGGGCTTCAATGGATCTTAATCGCCTATATCTGACAAAGTTAGATGCAAACTCACTCACATATATGAGAAATGTTGAAATTCGACTTCAAATTAGGAAGATAGACTTTGAAAATTTTCAATCAACACAAAGTGACAATCGACCTCAATGGACTTCAAAGGATGTTAATCGACGATATCTGACAAAGTTAGATGCGAACTCACTCAAATATATAAGAAATGTTGAAATTTGACTTCAAATTAGGAAGATAGACTTTGAAAATTTTCAATCAACACAAATTGACAATCGACCTCAATGTGCTTCAATGGATGTTAATCGACGATATCTGACAAAGTTAGATGCAAACTCACTCAAATATATGAGAAATGTTGAAATTCGACTTCAAATTAGGAAGATAGACTTTGAAAATTTTCATTCAACACAAAGTGACAGTTGACCTCAATGGGCTTCAATGGAAGTTAATCGACGATATCTGACAAAGTTAGATGCAAACTCTCTCAAATATATAAGAAATGTTGAAATTTGACTTCAAATTAGGAAGATAGACTTCGAAAATTTTCAATTAAGACAAAGTGACAGTTGACCTCAATGGGCTTCAATGGATCTTAATCGCCTATATCTGACAAAGTTAGATGCAAACTCACTCACATATATGAGGAATGTTGAAATTCGACTTCAAATTAGGAAGATAGACTTTGAAAATTTTCAATCAACACAAAGTGACAATCGACCTCAATGGACTTCAATGGATGTTAATCGACGATATCTGACAAAGTTAGATGCGAACTCACTCAAATATATAAGAAATGTTGAAATTTGACTTCAAATTAGGAAGATAGACTTTGAAAATTTTCAATCAACACAAATTGACAATCGACCTCAATGTGCTTCAATGGATGTTAATCGACGATATATGACAAAGTTAGATGCAAACTCACTCATATATATGAGAAATGTTGTAATTCGACTTCAAATTAGGAAGAGATAGACTTTGAAAATTTTCATTCAACACAAAGTGACAGTTGACCTCAATGGGCTTCAATGGAAGTTAATCGACGATATCTGACAAAGTTAGATGCAAACTCTCTCAAATATATAAGAAATGTTGAAATTTGACTTCAAATTAGGAAAATAGACTTCGAAAATTTTCAATTAAGACAAAGTGACAGTTGACCTCAATGGGCTTCAATGGATCTTAATCGCCTATATCTGACAAAGTTAGATGCAAACTCACTCACATATATGAGAAATGTTGAAATTCGACTTCAAATTAGGAAGATAGACTTTGAAAATTTTCAATCAACACAAAGTGACAATCGACCTCAATGTGCTTCAATGAATGTTATTCGACGATATCTGACAAAGTTAGATGCAAACTCACTCAAATATATGAGAAATGTTGAAATTCGACTTCAAATTAGGAAGATAGACTTTGAAAATTTTTAATCAACACAAAGTGACAGTCGACCTCAATGGGCTTCAATGGATGTTAATCGCGTATATCTGACAAAGTTAGATGCAAACTCACTCGAATATATGAGAAATGTTGAAATTCGACTTCAAATTAGGAAGATAGACTTTGAAAATTTTCATTCAACACAAAGTGACAGTTGACCTCAATGGGCTTCAATGGAAGTTAATCGACGATATCTGACAAAGTTAGATGCAAACTCTCTCAAATATATAAGAAATGTTGAAATTTGACTTCAAATTAGGAAGATAGACTTCGAAAATTTTCAATTAAGACAAAGTGACAGTTGACCTCAATGGGCTTCAATGGATCTTAATCGCCTATATCTGACAAAGTTAGATGCAAACTCACTCACATATATGAGAAATGTTGAAATTCGACTTCAAATTAGGAAGATAGACTTTGAAAATTTTCAATCAACACAAAGTGACAGTTGACCTCAATGGGCTTCAATGGATGTTAATCGCGTATATCTGACAAAGTTAGATGCAAACTCACTCCAATATATAAGAAATGTTGAAATTCGACTACAAATTAGGAAGATAGACTTCGAAAATTTTCAATCAACACAAAGTGACAGTTGACCTCAATGGGCTTCAATGGATGTTAATCGCCTATATCTGACAAAGTTAGATGCAAACTCACTCAAATATATGAGAAATGTTGAAATTCGACTTCAAATTAGGAAGATAGACTTTGAAAATTTTCAATCAACTCAAAGTGACAGTCGACCTCAATGGGCTTCGATGGATGTTAATCGCGTATATCTGACAAAGTTAGATGCAAACTCACTCGAATATATGAGAAATGTTGAAATTCGTCTTCAAATTAGGAAGATAGACTTTGAAAATTTTCAAACAACACAAAGTGACAATCGACCTCAATGTGCTTCAATAGATATTATTCGACGATATCTGACAAAGTTAGATGCAAACTCACTCAAATATATGAGAAATGTTGAAATTCGACTTCAAATTAGAAAGATAGACTTTGAAAATTTTCAATCAACACAAAGTGACAGTCGACCTCAATTGGCTTCAGTGGATGTTAATCGACGATATCTGACAAAGTTAGATGCAAACTCTCCCAAATATATGAGAAATGTTGAAATTCGACTCCAAATTAGGAAGATAGACTTTGAAAATTTTCAATCAACACAAAGTGACAGTCGACCTCAATGGGCTTCAATGGATGTTAATCGCGTATATCTGACAAAGTTAGATGCAAACTCACTCAAATATATGAGAAATGTTGAAATTCGTCTTCAAATTAGGAAGATAGACTTTGAAAATTTTCAATCAACACAAAGTGACAATCGACCTCAATGTGCTTCAATAGATATTATTCGACGATATCTGACAAAGTAAGATGCAAACTCACTCAAATATATGAGAAATGTTGAAATTCGACTTCAAATTAGGAAGATAGACTTTGAAAATTTTCAATCAACACAAAGTGACAATCGACCTCAATGTGCTTCAATGGATGTTAATCGCGTAAATCTGACAAAGTTAGATGCAAACTCACTCGAATATATGAGAAATGTTGAAATTCGACTTCAAATTAGGAAGATAGACTTTGAAAATTTTCAATCAACACAAATTGACAGTTGACCTCAATGGGCTTCAATGGATGTTAATCGCGTATATCTGACAAAGTTAGATGCAAACTCACTCAAATATATGAGAAATGTTGGAATTCGTCTTCAAATTAGGAAGATAGACTTTGAAAATTTTCAATCAACACAAAGTGACAATCGACCTCGATGTGCTTCAATAGATATTATTCGACGATATCTGACAAAGTTAGATGCAAACTCACTCGAATATATGAGAAATGTTGAAATTCGACTTCAAATTAGGAAGATAGACTTTGAAAATTTTCAATCAACACAAAGTGACAGTCGACCTCAATGGGCTTCAATGGATGTTAATCGCGTATATCTGACAAAGTTAGATGCAAACTCACTGGAATATATGAGAAATGTTGAAATTCGACTTCAAATTAGGAAGATAGACTTTGAAAATTTTCAATCAACACAAAGTGACAATCGACCTCAATGGACTTCAATGGATGTTAATCGACGATATCTGACAAAGTTAGATGCGAACTCACTCAAATATATGAGAAATGTTGAAATTCGACTTCAAATTAGGAAGATAGACTTTGAAAATTTTCATTCAACACAAAGTGACAGTTGACCTCAATGGGCTTCAATGGAAGTTAATCGACGATATCTGACAAAGTTAGATGCAAACTCTCTCAAATATATAAGAAATGTTGAAATTTGACTTCAAATTAGGAAGATAGACTTCGAAAATTTTCAATTAAGACAAAGTGACAGTTGACCTCAATGGGCTTCAATGGATCTTAATCGCCTATATCTGACAAAGTTAGATGCAAACTCACTCACATATATGAGAAATGTTGAAATTCGACTTCAAATTAGGAAGATAGACTTTGAAAATTTTCAATCAACACAAAGTGACAGTTGACCTCAATGGGCTTCAATGGATGTTAATCGCCTATATCTGACAAAGTTAGATGCAAACTCACTCAAATATATGAGAAATGTTGAAATTCGACTTCAAATTAGGAAGATAGACTTTGAAAATTTTCAATCAACACAAAGTGACAGTCGACCTCAATGGGCTTCAATGGATGTTAATCGACGATATCTGACAAAGTTAGATGGAAACTCACTCCAATATATAAGAAATGTTGAAATTCGAGTACAAATTAGGAAGATAGACTTTGAAAATTTTCAATTAAGACAAAGTGACAGTTGACCTCAATGGGCTTCAATGGATCTTAATCGCCTATATCTGACAAAGTTAGATGCAAACTCACTCACATATATGAGAAATGTTGAAATTCGACTTCAAATTAGGAAGATAGACTTTGAAAATTTTCAATCAACACAAAGTGACAATCGACCTCAATGGACTTCAAAGGATGTTAATCGACGATATCTGACAAAGTTAGATGCGAACTCACTCAAATATATAAGAAATGTTGAAATTTGACTTCAAATTAGGAAGATAGACTTTGAAAATTTTCAATCAACACAAATTGACAGTTGACCTCAATGGGCTTCAATGGATGTTAATCGCGTATATCTGACAAAGTTAGATGCAAACTCACTCAAATATATGAGAAATGTTGGAATTCGTCTTCAAATTAGGAAGATAGACTTTGAAAATTTTCAATCAACACAAAGTGACAATCGACCTCGATGTGCTTCAATAGATATTATTCGACGATATCTGACAAAGTTAGATGCAAACTCACTCGAATATATAAGAAATGTTGAAATTTGACTTCAAATTAGGAAGATAGACTTTGAAAATTTTCAATCAACACAAATTGACAATCGACCTCAATGTGCTTCAATGGATGTTAATCGACGATATCTGACAAAGTTAGATGCAAACTCACTCAAATATATGAGAAATGTTGAAATTCGACTTCAAATTAGTAAGATAGACTTTGAAAATTTTCATTCAACACAAAGTGACAATCGACCTCAATGTGCTTCAATGGATGTTAATCGCGTATATCTGACAAAGTTAGATGCAAACTCACTCGAATATATGAGAAATGTTGAAATTCGACTTCAAATTAGGAAGATAGACTTTGAAAATTTTCAATCAACACAAATTGACAGTTGACCTCAATGGGCTTCAATGGATGTTAATCGCGTATATCTGACAAAGTTAGATGCAAACTCACTCAAATATATGAGAAATGTTGGAATTCGTCTTCAAATTAGGAAGATAGACTTTGAAAATTTTCAATCAACACAAAGTGACAATCGACCTCGATGTGCTTCAATAGATATTATTCGACGATATCTGACAAAGTTAGATGCAAACTCACTCGAATATATGAGAAATGTTGAAATTCGACTTCAAATTAGGAAGATAGACTTTGAAAATTTTCAATCAACACAAAGTGACAGTCGACCTCAATGGGCTTCAATGGATGTTAATCGCGTATATCTGACAAAGTTAGATGCAAACTCACTGGAATATATGAGAAATGTTGAAATTCGACTTCAAATTAGGAAGATAGACTTTGAAAATTTTCAATCAACACAAAGTGACAATCGACCTCAATGGACTTCAATGGATGTTAATCGACGATATCTGACAAAGTTAGATGCGAACTCACTCAAATATATGAGAAATGTTGAAATTCGACTTCAAATTAGGAAGATAGACTTTGAAAATTTTCATTCAACACAAAGTGACAGTTGACCTCAATGGGCTTCAATGGAAGTTAATCGACGATATCTGACAAAGTTAGATGCAAACTCTCTCAAATATATAAGAAATGTTGAAATTTGACTTCAAATTAGGAAGATAGACTTCGAAAATTTTCAATTAAGACAAAGTGACAGTTGACCTCAATGGGCTTCAATGGATCTTAATCGCCTATATCTGACAAAGTTAGATGCAAACTCACTCACATATATGAGAAATGTTGAAATTCGACTTCAAATTAGGAAGATAGACTTTGAAAATTTTCAATCAACACAAAGTGACAGTTGACCTCAATGGGCTTCAATGGATGTTAATCGCCTATATCTGACAAAGTTAGATGCAAACTCACTCAAATATATGAGAAATGTTGAAATTCGACTTCAAATTAGGAAGATAGACTTTGAAAATTTTCAATCAACACAAAGTGACAGTCGACCTCAATGGGCTTCAATGGATGTTAATCGACGATATCTGACAAAGTTAGATGGAAACTCACTCCAATATATAAGAAATGTTGAAATTCGACTACAAATTAGGAAGATAGACTTTGAAAATTTTCAATTAAGACAAAGTGACAGTTGACCTCAATGGGCTTCAATGGATCTTAATCGCCTATATCTGACAAAGTTAGATGCAAACTCACTCACATATATGAGAAATGTTGAAATTCGACTTCAAATTAGGAAGATAGACTTTGAAAATTTTCAATCAACACAAAGTGACAATCGACCTCAATGGACTTCAAAGGATGTTAATCGACGATATCTGACAAAGTTAGATGCGAACTCACTCAAATATATAAGAAATGTTGAAATTTGACTTCAAATTAGGAAGATAGACTTTGAAAATTTTCAATCAACACAAATTGACAGTTGACCTCAATGGGCTTCAATGGATGTTAATCGCGTATATCTGACAAAGTTAGATGCAAACTCACTCAAATATATGAGAAATGTTGGAATTCGTCTTCAAATTAGGAAGATAGACTTTGAAAATTTTCAATCAACACAAAGTGACAATCGACCTCGATGTGCTTCAATAGATATTATTCGACGATATCTGACAAAGTTAGATGCAAACTCACTCGAATATATAAGAAATGTTGAAATTTGACTTCAAATTAGGAAGATAGACTTTGAAAATTTTCAATCAACACAAATTGACAATCGACCTCAATGTGCTTCAATGGATGTTAATCGACGATATCTGACAAAGTTAGATGCAAACTCACTCAAATATATGAGAAATGTTGAAATTCGACTTCAAATTAGTAAGATAGACTTTGAAAATTTTCATTCAACACAAAGTGACAGTTGACCTCAATGGGCTTCAATGGAAGTTAATCGACGATATCTGACAAAGTTAGATGCAAACTCACTCAAATATATGAGAAATGTTGTAATTCGACTTCAAATTAGGAAGAGATAGACTTTGAAAATTTTCATTCAACACAAAGTGACAGTTGACCTCAATGGGCTTCAATGGAAGTTAATCGACGATATCTGACAAAGTTAGATGCAAACTCTCTCAAATATATAAGAAATGTTGAAATTTGACTTCAAATTAGGAAAATAGACTTCGAAAATTTTCAATTAAGACAAAGTGACAGTTGACCTCAATGGGCTTCAATGGATCTTAATCGCCTATATCTGACAAAGTTAGATGCAAACTCACTCACATATATGAGAAATGTTGAAATTCGACTTCAAATTAGGAAGATAGACTTTGAAAATTTTCAATCAACACAAAGTGACAATCGACCTCAATGTGCTTCAATGAATGTTATTCGACGATATCTGACAAAGTTAGATGCAAACTCACTCAAATATATGAGAAATGTTGAAATTCGACTTCAAATTAGGAAGATAGACTTTGAAAATTTTTAATCAACACAAAGTGACAGTCGACCTCAATGGGCTTCAATGGATGTTAATCGCGTATATCTGACAAAGTTAGATGCAAACTCACTCGAATATATGAGAAATGTTGAAATTCGACTTCAAATTAGGAAGATAGACTTTGAAAATTTTCATTCAACACAAAGTGACAGTTGACCTCAATGGGCTTCAATGGAAGTTAATCGACGATATCTGACAAAGTTAGATGCAAACTCTCTCAAATATATAAGAAATGTTGAAATTTGACTTCAAATTAGGAAGATAGACTTCGAAAATTTTCAATTAAGACAAAGTGACAGTTGACCTCAATGGGCTTCAATGGATCTTAATCGCCTATATCTGACAAAGTTAGATGCAAACTCACTCACATATATGAGAAATGTTGAAATTCGACTTCAAATTAGGAAGATAGACTTTGAAAATTTTCAATCAACACAAAGTGACAGTTGACCTCAATGGGCTTCAATGGATGTTAATCGCGTATATCTGACAAAGTTAGATGCAAACTCACTCCAATATATAAGAAATGTTGAAATTCGACTACAAATTAGGAAGATAGACTTCGAAAATTTTCAATCAACACAAAGTGACAGTTGACCTCAATGGGCTTCAATGGATGTTAATCGCCTATATCTGACAAAGTTAGATGCAAACTCACTCAAATATATGAGAAATGTTGAAATTCGACTTCAAATTAGGAAGATAGACTTTGAAAATTTTCAATCAACTCAAAGTGACAATCGACCTCAATGTACTTCAATAGATATTATTCGACGATATCTGACAAAGTTAGATGCAAACTCACTCAAATATATGAGAAATGTTGAAATTCGACTTCAAATTAGGAAGATAGACTTTGAAAATTTTCAAACAACACAAAGTGACAATCGACCTCAATGTGCTTCAATAGATATTATTCGACGATATCTGACAAAGTTAGATGCAAACTCACTCAAATATATGAGAAATGTTGAAATTCGACTTCAAATTAGGAAGATAGACTTTGAAAATTTTCAATCAACACAAAGTGACAGTCGACCTCAATGGGCTTCGATGGATGTTAATCGCGTATATCTGACAAAGTTAGATGCAAACTCACTCGAATATATGAGAAATGTTGAAATTCGTCTTCAAATTAGGAAGATAGACTTTGAAAATTTTCAAACAACACAAAGTGACAATCGACCTCAATGTGCTTCAATAGATATTATTCGACGATATCTGACAAAGTTAGATGCAAACTCACTCAAATATATGAGAATTGTTGAAATTCGACTTCAAATTAGGAAGATAGACTTTGAAAATTTTCAATCAACACAAAGTGACAGTCGACCTCAATGGGCTTCAATGGATGTTAATCGCGTATATCTGACAAAGTTAGATGCAAACTCACTCAAATATATGAGAAATGTTGAAATTCGTCTTCAAATTAGGAAGATAGACTTTGAAAATTTTCAATCAACACAAAGTGACAATCGACCTCAATGTGCTTCAATAGATATTATTCGACGATATCTGACAAAGTAAGATGCAAACTCACTCAAATATATGAGAAATGTTGAAATTCGACTTCAAATTAGGAAGATAGACTTTGAAAATTTTCAATCAACACAAAGTGACAATCGACCTCAATGTGCTTCAATGGATGTTAATCGCGTATATCTGACAAAGTTAGATGCAAACTCACTCGAATATATGAGAAATGTTGAAATTCGACTTCAAATTAGGAAGATAGACTTTGAAAATTTTCAATCAACACAAATTGACAGTTGACCTCAATGGGCTTCAATGGATGTTAATCGCGTATATCTGACAAAGTTAGATGCAAACTCACTCAAATATATGAGAAATGTTGGAATTCGTCTTCAAATTAGGAAGATAGACTTTGAAAATTTTCAATCAACACAAAGTGACAATCGACCTCGATGTGCTTCAATAGATATTATTCGACGATATCTGACAAAGTTAGATGCAAACTCACTCGAATATATGAGAAATGTTGAAATTCGACTTCAAATTAGGAAGATAGACTTTGAAAATTTTCAATCAACACAAAGTGACAGTCGACCTCAATGGGCTTCAATGGATGTTAATCGCGTATATCTGACAAAGTTAGATGCAAACTCACTGGAATATATGAGAAATGTTGAAATTCGACTTCAAATTAGGAAGATAGACTTTGAAAATTTTCAATCAACACAAAGTGACAATCGACCTCAATGGACTTCAATGGATGTTAATCGACGATATCTGACAAAGTTAGATGCGAACTCACTCAAATATATGAGAAATGTTGAAATTCGACTTCAAATTAGGAAGATAGACTTTGAAAATTTTCATTCAACACAAAGTGACAGTTGACCTCAATGGGCTTCAATGGAAGTTAATCGACGATATCTGACAAAGTTAGATGCAAACTCTCTCAAATATATAAGAAATGTTGAAATTTGACTTCAAATTAGGAAGATAGACTTCGAAAATTTTCAATTAAGACAAAGTGACAGTTGACCTCAATGGGCTTCAATGGATCTTAATCGCCTATATCTGACAAAGTTAGATGCAAACTCACTCACATATATGAGAAATGTTGAAATTCGACTTCAAATTAGGAAGATAGACTTTGAAAATTTTCAATCAACACAAAGTGACAGTTGACCTCAATGGGCTTCAATGGATGTTAATCGCCTATATCTGACAAAGTTAGATGCAAACTCACCCAAATATATGAGAAATGTTGAAATTCGACTTCAAATTAGGAAGATAGACTTTGAAAATTTTCAATCAACACAAAGTGACAGTCGACCTCAATGGGCTTCAATGGATGTTAATCGACGATATCTGACAAAGTTAGATGGAAACTCACTCCAATATATAAGAAATGTTGAAATTCGACTACAAATTAGGAAGATAGACTTTGAAAATTTTCATTCAACACAAAGTGACAGTTGACCTCAATGGGCTTCAATGGAAGTTAATCGACGATATCTGACAAAGTTAGATGCAAACTCTCTCAAATATATAAGAAATGTTGAAATTTGACTTCAAATTAGGAAGATAGACTTCGAAAATTTTCAATTAAGACAAAGTGACAGTTGACCTCAATGGGCTTCAATGGATCTTAATCGCCTATATCTGACAAAGTTAGATGCAAACTCACTCACATATATGAGAAATGTTGAAATTCGACTTCAAATTAGGAAGATAGACTTTGAAAATTTTCAATTAAGACAAAGTGACAGTCGACCTCAATGGGCTTCAATGGATGTTAATCGACGATATCTGACAAAGTTAGATGGAAACTCACTCCAATATATAAGAAATGTTGAAATTCGACTACAAATTAGGAAGATAGACTTTGAAAATTTTCATTCAACACAAAGTGACAGTTGACCTCAATGGGCTTCAATGGAAGTTAATCGACGATATCTGACAAAGTTAGATGCAAACTCTCTCAAATATATAAGAAATGTTGAAATTTGACTTCAAATTAGGAAGATAGACTTCGAAAATTTTCAATTAAGACAAAGTGACAGTTGACCTCAATGGGCTTCAATGGATCTTAATCGCCTATATCTGACAAAGTTAGATGCAAACTCTCTCAAATATATAAGGAATGTTGAAATTTGACTTCAAATTAGGAAGATAGACTTCGAAAATTTTCAAGTAAGACAAAGTGACAGTCGACCTCAATGGGCTTCAATGGATGTTAATCGACGATATCTGACAAAGTTAGATGGAAACTCACTCCAATATATAAGAAATGTTGAAATTCGACTACAAATTAGGAAGATAGACTTTGAAAATTTTCAATCAACACAAAGTGACAGTCGACCTCAATGGGCTTCGATGGATGTTAATCGCGTATATCTGACAAAGTTAGATGCAAACTCACTCGAATATATGAGAAATGTTGAAATTCGTCTTCAAATTAGGAAGATAGACTTTGAAAATTTTCAAACAACACAAAGTGATAATCGACCTCAATGTGCTTCAATA
This sequence comes from Diorhabda sublineata, assembly GCF_026230105.1. NCBI lineage: Eukaryota > Metazoa > Arthropoda > Insecta > Coleoptera > Chrysomelidae > Diorhabda > Diorhabda sublineata. The sequence continues at coordinate 2,042,660 of NC_079483.1, forward strand.
GATATTATTCGACGATATCTGACAAAGTTAGATACAAACTCACTCAAATATATGAGAAATGTTGAAATTCGACTTCAAATTAGAAAGATAGACTTTGAAAATTTTCAATCAACACAAAGTGACAGTCGACCTCAATTGGCTTCAGTGGATGTTAATCGACGATATCTGACAAAGTTAGATGCAAACTCTCCCAAATATATAAGAAATGTTGAAATTCGACTCCAAATTAGGAAGATAGACTTTGAAAATTTTCAATCAACACAAAGTGACAGTCGACCTCAATGGGCTTCAATGGATGTTAATCGCGTATATCTGACAAAGTTAGATGCAAACTCACTCAAATATATGAGAAATGTTGAAATACGTCTTCAAATTAGGAAGATAGACTTTGAAAATTTTCAATCAACACAAAGTGACAATCGACCTCAATGTGCTTCAATAGATATTATTCGACGATATCTGACAAAGTTAGATGCAAACTCACTCAAATATATGAGAAATGTTGAAATTCGACTTCAAATTAGGAAGACAGACTTTGAAAATTTTCAATCAACACAAAGTGACAATCGACCTCAATGTGCTTCAATGGATGTTAATCGCGTATATCTGACAAAGTTAGATGCAAACTCACTCGAATATATGAGAAATGTTGAAATTCGACTTCAAATTAGGAAGATAGACTTTGAAAATTTTCAATCAACACAAATTGACAGTTGACCTCAATGGGCTTCAATGGATGTTAATCGCGTATATCTGACAAAGTTAGATGCAAACTCACTCAAATATATGAGAAATGTTGAAATTCGTCTTCAAATTAGGAAGATAGACTTTGAAAATTTTCAATCAACACAAAGTGACAATCGACCTCGATGTGCTTCAATAGATATTATTCGACGATATCTGACAAAGTTAGATGCAAACTCACTCGAATATATGAGAAATGTTGAAATTCGACTTCAAATTAGGAAGATAGACTTTGAAAATTTTCAATCAACACAAAGTGACAGTCGACCTCAATGGGCTTCAATGGATGTTAATCGCGTATATCTGACAAAGTTAGATGCAAACTCACTGGAATATATGAGAAATGTTGAAATTCGACTTCAAATTAGGAAGATAGACTTTGAAAATTTTCAATCAACACAAAGTGACAATCGACCTCAATGGACTTCAATGGATGTTAATCGACGATATCTGACAAAGTTAGATGCGAACTCACTCAAATATATGAGAAATGTTGAAATTCGACTTCAAATTAGGAAGATAGACTTTGAAAATTTTCATCCAACACAAAGTGACAGTTGACCTCAATGGGCTTCAATGGAAGTTAATCGACGATATCTGACAAAGTTAGATGCAAACTCTCTCAAATATATAAGAAATGTTGAAATTTGACTTCAAATTAGGAAGATAGACTTCGAAAATTTTCAATTAAGACAAAGTGACAGTTGACCTCAATGGGCTTCAATGGATCTTAATCGCCTATATCTGACAAAGTTAGATGCAAACTCACTCACATATATGAGAAATGTTGAAATTCGACTTCAAATTAGGAAGATAGACTTTGAAAATTTTCAATCAACACAAAGTGACAATTGACCTTAATGGGCTTCAATGGATGTTAATCGCGTATATCTGACAAAGTTAGATGCAAACTCACTCCAATATATAAGAAATGTTGAAATTCGACTACAAATTAGGAAGATAGACTTCGAAAATTTTCAATCAACACAAAGTGACAGTTGACCTCAATGGGCTTCAATGGATGTTAATCGCCTATATCTGACAAAGTTAGATGCAAACTCACTCAAATATATGAGAAATGTTTAAATTCGACTTCAAATTAGGAAGATAGACTTTGAAAATTTTCAATCAACACAAAGTGACAGTCGACCTCAATGGGCTTCAATGGATGTTAATCGACGATATCTGACAAAGTTAGATGGAAATTCACTCCAATATATAAGAAATGTTGAAATTCGACTACAAATTAGGAAGATAGACTTTGAAAATTTTCATTCAACACAAAGTGACAGTTGACCTCAATGGGCTTCAATGGAAGTTAATCGACGATATCTGACAAAGTTAGATGCAAACTCTCTCAAATATATAAGAAATGTTGAAATTTGACTTCAAATTAGGAAGATAGACTTCGAAAATTTTCAATTAAGACAAAGTGACAGTTGACCTCAATGGGCTTCAATGGATCTTAATCGCCTATATCTGACAAAGTTAGATGCAAACTCACTCACATATATGAGAAATGTTGAAATTCGACTTCAAATTAGGAAGATAGACTTTGAAAATTTTCAATTAAGACAAAGTGACAGTCGACCTCAATGGGCTTCAATGGATGTTAATCGACGATATCTGACAAAGTTAGATGGAAACTCACTCCAATATATAAGAAATGTTGAAATTCGACTACAAATTAGGAAGATAGACTTTGAAAATTTTCATTCAACACAAAGTGACAGTTGACCTCAATGGGCTTCAATGGAAGTTAATCGACGATATCTGACAAAGTTAGATGCAAACTCTCTCAAATATATAAGAAATGTTGAAATTTGACTTCAAATTAGGAAGATAGACTTCGAAAATTTTCAATTAAGACAAAGTGACAGTTGACCTCAATGGGCTTCAATGGATCTTAATCGCCTATATCTGACAAAGTTAGATGCAAACTCTCTCAAATATATAAGAAATGTTGAAATTTGTTTTCAAATTAGGAAGATAGACTTCGAAAATTTTCAATTAAGACAAAGTGACAGTCGACCTCAATGGGCTTCAATGGATGTTAATCGACGATATCTGACAAAGTTAGATGGAAACTCACTCCAATATATAAGAAATGTTGAAATTCGACTACAAATTAGGAAGATAGACTTTGAAAATTTTCAATCAACACAAAGTGACAGTCGACCTCAATGGGCTTCGATTGATGTTAATCGCGTATATCTGACAAAGTTAGATGCAAACTCACTCGAATATATGAGAAATGTTGAAATTCGTCTTCAAATTAGGAAGATAGACTTTGAAAATTTTCAAACAACACAAAGTGACAATCGACCTCAATGTGCTTCAATAGATATTATTCGACGATATCTGACAAAGTTAGATGCAAACTCACTCAAATATATGAGAAATGTTGAAATTCGACTTCAAATTAGAAAGATAGACTTTGAAAATTTTCAATCAACACAAAGTGACAGTCGACCTCAATTGGCTTCAGTGGATGTTAATCGACGATATCTGACAAAGTTAGATGCAAACTCTCCCAAATATATAAGAAATGTTGAAATTCGACTCCAAATTAGGAAGATAGACTTTGAAAATTTTCAATCAACACAAAGTGACAGTCGACCTCAATGGGCTTCAATGGATGTTAATCGCGTATATCTGAAAAAGTTAGATGCAAACTCACTCAAATATATGAGAAATGTTGAAATTCGTCTTCAAATTAGGAAGATAGACTTTGAAAATTTTCAATCAACACAAAGTGACAATCGACCTCAATGTGCTTCAATAGATATTATTCGACGATATCTGACAAAGTTAGATGCAAACTCACTCAAATATATGAGAAATGTTGAAATTCGACTTCAAATTAGGAAGATAGACTTTGAAAATTTTCAATCAACACAAAGTGACAATCGACCTCAATGTGCTTCAATGGATGTTAATCGCGTATATCTGACAAAGTTAGATGCAAACTCACTCGAATATATGAGAAATGTTGAAATTCGACTTCAAATTAGGAAGATAGACTTTGAAAATTTTCAATTAACACAAATTGACAGTTGACCTCAATGGGCTTCAATGGATGTTAATCGCGTATATCTGACAAAGTTAGATGCAAACTCACTCAAATATATGAGAAATGTTGAAATTCGTCTTCAAATTAGGAAGATAGACTTTGAAAATTTTCAATCAACACAAAGTGACAATCGACCTCGATGTGCTTCAATGGATGTTAATCGCGTATATCTGACAAAGTTAGATGCAAACTCACTGGAATATATAAGAAATGTTGAAATTCGACTTCAAATTAGGAAGATAGACTTTGAAAATTTTCAATCAACACAAAGTGACAATCGACCTCAATGGACTTCAATGGATGTTAATCGACGATATCTGACAAAGTTAGATGCGAACTCACTCAAATATATGAGAAATGTTGAAATTCGACTTCAAATTAGGAAGATAGACTTTGAAAATTTTCATTCAACACAAAGTGACAGTTGACCTCAATGGGCTTCAATGGAAGTTAATCGACGATATCTGACAAAGTTAGATGCAAACTCTCTCAAATATATAAGAAATGTTGAAATTTGACTTCAAATTAGGAAGATAGACTTCGAAAATTTTCAATTAAGACAAAGTGACAGTTGACCTCAATGGGCTTCAATGGATCTTAATCGCCTATATCTGACAAAGTTAGATGCAAACTCACTCACATATATGAGAAATGTTGAAATTCGACTTCAAATTAGGAAGATAGACTTTGAAAATTTTCAATCAACACAAAGTGACAGTTGACCTTAATGGGCTTCAATGGATGTTAATCGCGTATATCTGACAAAGTTAGATGCAAACTCACTCCAATATATAAGAAATGTTGAAATTCGACTACAAATTAGGAAGATAGACTTCGAAAATTTTCAATCAACACAAAGTGACAGTTGACCTCAATGGGCTTCAATGGATGTTAATCGCCTATATCTGACAAAGTTAGATGCAAACTCACTCAAATATATGAGAAATGTTGAAATTCGACTTCAAATTAGGAAGATAGACTTTGAAAATTTTCAATCAACACAAAGTGACAGTCGACCTCAATGGGCTTCAATGGATGTTAATCGACGATATCTGACAAAGTTAGATGGAAACTCACTCCAATATATAAGAAATGTTGAAATTCGACTACAAATTAGGAAGATAGACTTTGAAAATTTTCATTCAACACAAAGTGAGAGTTGACCTCAATGGGCTTCAATGGAAGTTAATCGACGATATCTGACAAAGTTAGATGCAAACTCTCTCAAATATATGAGAAATGTTGAAATTCGACTTCAAATTAGGAAGATAGACTTTGAAAATTTTCATTCAACACAAAGTGACAGTTGACCTCAATGGGCTTCAATGGAAGTTAATCGACGATATCTGACAAAGTTAGATGCAAACTCTCTCAAATATATAAGAAATATTGAAATTTGACTTCAAATTAGGAAGATAGACTTCGAAAATTTTCAATTAAGACAAAGTGACAGTTGACCTCAATGGGCTTCAATGGATCTTAATCGCCTATATCTGACAAAGTTAGATGCAAACTCACTCACATATATGAGAAATGTTGAAATTCGACTTCAAATTAGGAAGATAGACTTTGAAAATTTTCAATCAACACAAAGTGACAGTTGACCTTAATGGGCTTCAATGGATGTTAATCGCGTATATCTGACAAAGTTAGATGCAAACTCACTCCAATATATAAGAAATGTTGAAATTCGACTACAAATTAGGAAGATAGACTTCGAAAATTTTCAATCAACACAAAGTGACAGTTGACCTCAATGGGCTTCAATGGATGTTAATCGCCTATATCTGACAAAGTTAGATGCAAACTCACTCAAATATATGAGAAATGTTGAAATTCGACTTCAAATTAGGAAGATAGACTTTGAAAATTTTCAATCAACACAAAGTGACAGTCGACCTCAATGGGCTTCAATGGATGTTAATCGACGATATCTGACAAAGTTAGATGGAAACTCACTCCAATATATAAGAAATGTTGAAATTCGACTACAAATTAGGAAGATAGACTTTGAAAATTTTCATTCAACACAAAGTGAGAGTTGCCTCAATGGGCTTCAATGGAAGTTAATCGACGATATCTGACAAAGTTAGATGCAAACTCTCTCAAATATATAAGAAATGTTGAAATTTGACTTCAAATTAGGAAGATAGACTTCGAAAATTTTCAATTAAGACAAAGTGACAGTCGACCTCAATGGGCTTCAATGGATGTTAATCGACGATATCTGACAAAGTTAGATGGAAACTCACTCCAATATATAAGAAATGTTGAAATTCGACTACAAATTAGGAAGATAGACTTTGAAAATTTTCATTCAACACAAAGTGACAGTTGACCTCAATGGGCTTCAATGGAAGTTAATCGACGATATCTGACAAAGTTAGATGCAAACTCTCTCAAATATATAAGAAATGTTGAAATTTGACTTCAAATTAGGAAGATAGACTTCGAAAATTTTCAATTAAGACAAAGTGACAGTTGACCTCAATGGGCTTCAATGGATCTTAATCGCCTATATCTGACAAAGTTAGATGCAAACTCTCTCAAATATATAAGAAATGTTGAAATTTGACTTCAAATTAGGAAGATAGACTTCGAAAATTTTCAATTAAGACAAAGTGACAGTCGACCTCAATGGGCTTCAATGGATGTTAATCGACGATATCTGACAAAGTTAGATGGAAACTCACTTAAATATATAAGAAATGTTGAAATTCGACTACAAATTAGGAAGATAGACTTTGAAAATTTTCAATCAACACAAAGTGACAGTCGACCTCAATGGGCTTCGATGGATGTTAATCGCGTATATCTGACAAAGTTAGATGCAAACTCACTCGAATATATGAGAAATGTTGAAATTCGACTTCAAATTAGGAAGATAGACTTTGAAAATTTTCAAACAACACAAAGTGACAATCGACCTCAATGTGCTTCAATAGATATTATTCGACGATATCTGACAAAGTTAGATGCAAACTCACTCAAATATATGAGAAATGTTGAAATTCGACTTCAAATTAGAAAGATAGACTTTGAAAATTTTCAATCAACACAAAGTGACAGTCGACCTCAATTGGCTTCAGTGGATGTTAATCGACGATATCTGACAAAGTTAGATGCAAACTCTCCCAAATATATAAGAAATGTTGAAATTCGACTCCAAATTAGGAAGATAGACTTCGAAAATTTTCAATCAAGACAAAGTGACAGTTGACCTCAATGGGCTTCAATGGATCTTAATCGCCTATATCTGACAAAGTTAGATGCAAACTCACTCACATATATGAGAAATGTTGAAATTCGACTTCAAATTAGGAAGATAGACTTTGAAAATTTTCAATTAAGACAAAGTGACAGTCGACCTCAATGGGCTTCAATGGATGTTAATCGACGATATCTGACAAAGTTAGATGGAAACTCACTCCAATATATAAGAAATGTTGAAATTCGACTACAAATTAGGAAGATAGACTTTGAAAATTTTCATTCAACACAAAGTGACAGTTGACCTCAATGGGCTTCAATGGAAGTTAATCGACGATATCTGACAAAGTTAGATGCAAACTCTCTCAAATATATAAGAAATGTTGAAATTTGACTTCAAATTAGGAAGATAGACTTCGAAAATTTTCAATTAAGACAAAGTGACAGTTGACCTCAATGGGCTTCAATGGATCTTAATCGCCTATATCTGACAAAGTTAGATGCAAACTCTCTCAAATATATAAGAAATGTTGAAATTTGACTTCAAATTAGGAAGATAGACTTCGAAAATTTTCAATTAAGACAAAGTGACAGTCGACCTCAATGGGCTTCAATGGATGTTAATCGACGATATCTGACAAAGTTAGATGGAAACTCACTCCAATATATAAGAAATGTTGAAATTCGACTACAAATTAGGAAGATAGACTTTGAAAATTTTCATTCAACACAAAGTGAGAGTTGACCTCAATGGGCTTCAATGGAAGTTAATCGACGATATCTGACAAAGTTAGATGCAAACTCTCTCAAATATATAAGAAATGTTGAAATTTGACTTCAAATTAGGAAGATAGACTTCGAAAATTTTCAATCAAGACAAAGTGACAGTTGACCTCAATGGGCTTCAATGGATCTTAATCGCCTATATCTGACAAAGTTAGATGCAAACTCACTCACATATATGAGAAATGTTGAAATTCGACTTCAAATTAGGAAGATAGACTTTGAAAATTTTCAATTAAGACAAAGTGACAGTCGACCTCAATGGGCTTCAATGGATGTTAATCGACGATATCTGACAAAGTTAGATGGAAACTCACTCCAATATATAAGAAATGTTGAAATTCGACTACAAATTAGGAAGATAGACTTTGAAAATTTTCATTCAACACAAAGTGACAGTTGACCTCAATGGGCTTCAATGGAAGTTAATCGACGATATCTGACAAAGTTAGATGCAAACTCTCTCAAATATATAAGAAATGTTGAAATTTGACTTCAAATTAGGAAGATAGACTTCGAAAATTTTCAATTAAGACAAAGTGACAGTTGACCTCAATGGGCTTCAATGGATCTTAATCGCCTATATCTGACAAAGTTAGATGCAAACTCTCTCAAATATATAAGAAATGTTGAAATTTGACTTCAAATTAGGAAGATAGACTTCGAAAATTTTCAATTAAGACAAAGTGACAGTCGACCTCAATGGGCTTCAATGGATGTTAATCGACGATATCTGACAAAGTTAGATGGAAACTCACTTAAATATATAAGAAATGTTGAAATTCGACTACAAATTAGGAAGATAGACTTTGAAAATTTTCAATCAACACAAAGTGACAGTCGACCTCAATGGGCTTCGATGGATGTTAATCGCGTATATCTGACAAAGTTAGATGCAAACTCACTCGAATATATGAGAAATGTTGAAATTCGTCTTCAAATTAGGAAGATAGACTTTGAAAATTTTCAAACAACACAAAGTGACAATCGACCTCAATGTGCTTCAATAGATATTATTCGACGATATCTGACAAAGTTAGATGCAAACTCACTCAAATATATGAGAAATGTTGAAATTCGACTTCAAATTAGAAAGATAGACTTTGAAAATTTTCAATCAACACAAAGTGACAGTCGACCTCAATTGGCTTCAGTGGATGTTAATCGACGATATCTGACAAAGTTAGATGCAAACTCTCCCAAATATATAAGAAATGTTGAAATTCGACTCCAAATTAGGAAGATAGACTTTGAAAATTTTCAATCAACACAAAGTGACAGTCGACCTCAATGGGCTTCAATGGATGTTAATCGCGTATATCTGACAAAGTTAGATGCAAACTCACTCACATATATGAGAAATGTTGAAATTCGACTTCAAATTAGGAAGATAGACTTTGAAAATTTTCAATCAACACAAAGTGACAGTTGACCTTAATGGGCTTCAATGGATGTTAATCGCGTATATCTGACAAAGTTAGATGCAAACTCACTCCAATATATAAGAAATGTTGAAATTCGACTACAAATTAGGAAGATAGACTTCGAAAATTTTCAATCAACACAAAGTGACAGTTGACCTCAATGGGCTTCAATGGATGTTAATCGCCTATATCTGACAAAGTTAGATGCAAACTCACTCAAATATATGAGAAATGTTGAAATTCGACTTCAAATTAGGAAGATAGACTTTGAAAATTTTCAATCAACACAAAGTGACAGTCGACCTCAATGGGCTTCAATGGATGTTAATCGACGATATCTGACAAAGTTAGATGGAAACTCACTCCAATATATAAGAAATGTTGAAATTCGACTACAAATTAGGAAGATAGACTTTGAAAATTTTCAATCAACACAAAGTGACAGTCGACCTCAATGGGCTTCAATGGATGTTAATCGACGATATCTGACAAAGTTAGATGGAAACTCACTCCAATATATAAGAAATGTTGAAATTCGACTACAAATTAGGAAGATAGACTTTGAAAATTTTCATTCAACACAAAGTGAGAGTTGACCTCAATGGGCTTCAATGGAAGTTAATCGACGATATCTGACAAAGTTAGATGCAAACTCTCTCAAATATATGAGAAATGTTGAAATTCGACTTCAAATTAGGAAGATAGACTTTGAAAATTTTCATTCAACACAAAGTGACAGTTGACCTCAATGGGCTTCAATGGAAGTTAATCGACGATATCTGACAAAGTTAGATGCAAACTCTCTCAAATATATAAGAAATGTTGAAATTTGACTTCAAATTAGGAAGATAGACTTCGAAAATTTTCAATTAAGACAAAGTGACAGTTGACCTCAATGGGCTTCAATGGATCTTAATCGCCTATATCTGACAAAGTTAGATGCAAACTCACTCACATATATGAGAAATGTTGAAATTCGACTTCAAATTAGGAAGATAGACTTTGAAAATTTTCAATCAACACAAAGTGACAGTTGACCTTAATGGGCTTCAATGGATGTTAATCGCGTATATCTGACAAAGTTAGATGCAAACTCACTCCAATATATAAGAAATGTTGAAATTCGACTTCAAATTAGGAAGATAGACTTTGAAAATTTTCAATCAACACAAAGTGACAGTTGACCTTAATGGGCTTCAATGGATGTTAATCGCGTATATCTGACAAAGTTAGATGCAAACTCACTCCAATATATAAGAAATGTTGAAATTCGACTTCAAATTAGGAAGATAGACTTTGAAAATTTTCAATCAACACAAAGTGACAGTCGACCTCAATTGGCTTCAGTGGATGTTAATCGACGATATCTGACAAAGTTAGATGCAAACTCACTCACATATATGAGAAATGTTGAAATTCGACTTCAAATTAGGAAGATAGACTTTGAAAATTTTCAATTAAGACAAAGTGACAGTCGACCTCAATGGGCTTCAATGGATGTTAATCGACGATATCTGACAAAGTTAGATGGAAACTCACTCCAATATATAAGAAATGTTGAAATTCGACTACAAATTAGGAAGATAGACTTTGAAAATTTTCAATCAACACAAAGTGACAGTCGACCTCAATTGGCTTCAGTGGATGTTAATCGACGATATCTGACAAAGTTAGATGCAAACTCTCCCAAATATATAAGAAATGTTGAAATTCGACTCCAAATTAGGAAGATAGACTTTGAAAATTTTCAATCAACACAAAGTGACAGTCGACCTCAATGGGCTTCAATGGATGTTAATCGCGTATATCTGACAAAGTTAGATGCAAACTCACTCACATATATGAGAAATGTTGAAATTCGACTTCAAATTAGGAAGATAGACTTTGTAAATTTTCAATCAACACAAAGTGACAGTTGACCTTAATGGGCTTCAATGGATGTTAATCGCGTATATCTGACAAAGTTAGATGCAAACTCACTCCAATATATAAGAAATGTTGAAATTCGACTACAAATTAGGAAGATAGACTTCGAAAATTTTCAATCAACACAAAGTGACAGTTGATCTCAATGGGCTTCAATGGATGTTAATCGCCTATATCTGACAAAGTTAGATGCAAACTCACTCAAATATATGAGAAATGTTGAAATTCGACTTCAAATTAGGAAGATAGACTTTGAAAATTTTCAATCAACACAAAGTGACAGTCGACCTCAATGGGCTTCAATGGATGTTAATCGACGATATCTGACAAAGTTAGATGGAAACTCACTCCAATATATAAGAAATGTTGAAATTCGACTACAAATTAGGAAGATAGACTTTGAAAATTTTCATTCAACACAAAGTGAGAGTTGACCTCAATGGGCTTCAATGGAAGTTAATCGACGATATCTGACAAAGTTAGATGCAAACTCTCTCAAATATATGAGAAATGTTGAAATTCGACTTCAAATTAGGAAGATAGACTTTGAAAATTTTCATTCAACACAAAGTGACAGTTGACCTCAATGGGCTTCAATGGAAGTTAATCGACGATATCTGACAAAGTTAGATGCAAACTCTCTCAAATATATAAGAAATGTTGAAATTTGACTTCAAATTAGGAAGATAGACTTCGAAAATTTTCAATTAAGACAAAGTGACAGTTGACCTCAATGGGCTTCAATGGATCTTAATCGCCTATATCTGACAAAGTTAGATGCAAACTCACTCACATATATGAGAAATGTTGAAATTCGACTTCAAATTAGGAAGATAGACTTTGAAAATTTTCAATCAACACAAAGTGACAGTTGACCTTAATGGGCTTCAATGGATGTTAATCGCGTATATCTGACAAAGTTAGATGCAAACTCACTCCAATATATAAGAAATGTTGAAATTCGACTACAAATTAGGAAGATAGACTTCGAAAATTTTCAATCAACACAAAGTGACAGTTGACCTCAATGGGCTTCAATGGATGTTAATCGCCTATATCTGACAAAGTTAGATGCAAACTCACTCAAATATATGAGAAATGTTGAAATTCGACTTCAAATTAGGAAGATAGACTTTGAAAATTTTCAATCAACACAAAGTGACAGTCGACCTCAATGGGCTTCAATGGATGTTAATCGACGATATCTGACAAAGTTAGATGGAAACTCACTCCAATATATAAGAAATGTTGAAATTCGACTACAAATTAGGAAGATAGACTTTGAAAATTTTCATTCAACACAAAGTGAGAGTTGACCTCAATGGGCTTCAATGGAAGTTAATCGACGATATCTGACAAAGTTAGATGCAAACTCTCTCAAATATATGAGAAATGTTGAAATTCGACTTAAAGTTAGGAAGATAGACTTTGAAAATTTTCAATCAACACAAAGTGACAGTTGACCTTAATGGGCTTCAATGGATGTTAATCGCGTATATCTGACAAAGTTAGATGCAAACTCACTCCAATATATAAGAAATGTTGAAATTCGACTACAAATTAGGAAGATAGACTTCGAAAATTTTCAATCAACACAAAGTGACAGTTGACCTCAATGGGCTTCAATGGATGTTAATCGCCTATATCTGACAAAGTTAGATGCAAACTCACTCAAATATATGAGAAATGTTGAAATTCGACTTCAAATTAGGAAGATAGACTTTGAAAATTTTCAATCAACACAAAGTGACAGTCGACCTCAATGGGCTTCAATGGATGTTAATCGACGATATCTGACAAAGTTAGATGGAAACTCACTCCAATATATAAGAAATGTTGAAATTCGACTACAAATTAGGAAGATAGACTTTGAAAATTTTCATTCAACACAAAGTGAGAGTTGACCTCAATGGGCTTCAATGGAAGTTAATCGACGATATCTGACAAAGTTAGATGCAAACTCTCTCAAATATATAAGAAATGTTGAAATTTGACTTCAAATTAGGAAGATAGACTTCGAAAATTTTCAATCAAGACAAAGTGACAGTTGACCTCAATGGGCTTCAATGGATCTTAATCGCCTATATCTGACAAAGTTAGATGCAAACTCACTCACATATATGAGAAATGTTGAAATTCGACTTCAAATTAGGAAGATAGACTTTGAAAATTTTCAATTAAGACAAAGTGACAGTCGACCTCAATGGGCTTCAATGGATGTTAATCGACGATATCTGACAAAGTTAGATGGAAACTCACTCCAATATATAAGAAATGTTGAAATTCGACTACAAATTAGGAAGATAGACTTTGAAAATTTTCATTCAACACAAAGTGACAGTTGACCTCAATGGGCTTCAATGGAAGTTAATCGACGATATCTGACAAAGTTAGATGCAAACTCTCTCAAATATATAAGAAATGTTGAAATTTGACTTCAAATTAGGAAGATAGACTTCGAAAATTTTCAATTAAGACAAAGTGACAGTTGACCTCAATGGGCTTCAATGGATCTTAATCTCCTATATCTGACAAAGTTAGATGCAAACTCTCTCAAATATATAAGAAATGTTGAAATTTGACTTCAAATTAGGAAGATAGACTTCGAAAATTTTTAATTAAGACAAAGTGACAGTCGACCTCAATGGGCTTCAATGGATGTTAATCGACGATATCTGACAAAGTTAGATGGAAACTCACTCCAATATATAAGAAATGTTGAAATTCGACTACAAATTAGGAAGATAGACTTTGAAAATTTTCAATCAACACAAAGTGACAGTCGACCTCAATGGGCTTCGATGGATGTTAATCGCGTATATCTGACAAAGTTAGATGCAAACTCACTCGAATATATGAGAAATGTTGAAATTCGTCTTCAAATTAGGAAGATAGACTTTGAAAATTATTTTCAAACAACACAAAGTGACAATCGACCTCAATGTGCTTCAATAGATATTATTCGACGATATCTGACAAAGTTAGATGCAAACTCACTCAAATATATGAGAAATGTTGAAATTCGACTTCAAATTAGAAAGATAGACTTTGAAAATTTTCAATCAACACAAAGTGACAGTCGACCTCAATTGGCTTCAGTGGATGTTAATCGACGATATCTGACAAAGTTAGATGCAAACTCTCCCAAATATATAAGAAATGTTGAAATTCGACTCCAAATTAGGAAGATAGACTTTGAAAATTTTCAATCAACACAAAGTGACAGTCGACCTCAATGGGCTTCAATGGATGTTAATCGCGTATATCTGACAAAGTTGTATGCAAACTCACTCAAATATATGAGAAATGTTGAAATTCGTCTTCAAATTAGGAAGATAGACTTTGAAAATTTTCAATCAACACAAAGTGACAATCGACCTCAATGTGCTTCAATAGATATTATTCGACGATATCTGACAAAGTTAGATGCAAACTCACTCAAATATATGAGAAAAGTTGAAATTCGACTTCAAATTAGGAAGATAGACTTTGAAAATTTTCAATCAACACAAAGTGACAATCGACCTCAATGTGCTTCAATGGATGTTAATCGCGTATATCTGACAAAGTTAGATGCAAACTCACTCGAATATATGAGAAATGTTGAAATTCGACTTCAAATTAGGAAGATAGACTTTGAAAATTTTCAATCAACACAAATTGACAGTTGACCTCAATGGGCTTCAATGGATGTTAATCGCGTATATCTGACAAAGTTAGATGCAAACTCACTCAAATATATGAGAAATGTTGAAATTCGTCTTCAAATTAGGAAGATAGACTTTGAAAATTTTCAATCAACACAAAGTGACAATCGACCTCGATGTGCTTCAATAGATATTATTCGACGATATCTGACAAAGTTAGATGCAAACTCACTCGAATATATGAGAAATGTTGAAATTCGACTTCAAATTAGGAAGATAGACTTTGAAAATTTTCAATCAACACAAAGTGACAGTCGACCTCAATGGGCTTCAATGGATGTTAATCGCGTATATCTGACAAAGTTAGATGCAAACTCACTGGAATATATGAGAAATGTTGAAATTCGACTTCAAATTAGGAAGATAGACTTTGAAAATTTTCAATCAACACAAAGTGACAATCGACCTCAATGGACTTCAATGGATGTTAATCGATGATATCTGACAAAGTTAGATGCGAACTCACTCAAATATATGAGAAATGTTGAAATTCGACTTCAAATTAGGAAGATAGACTTTGAAAATTTTCATTCAACACAAAGTGACAGTTGACCTCAATGGGCTTCAATGGAAGTTAATCGACGATATCTGACAAAGTTAGATGCAAACTCTCTCAAATATATAAGAAATGTTGAAATTTGACTTCAAATTAGGAAGATAGACTTCGAAAATTTTCAATTAAGACAAAGTGACAGTTGACCTCAATGGGCTTCAATGGATCTTAATCGCCTATATCTGACAAAGTTAGATGCAAACTCACTCACATATATGAGAAATGTTGAAATTCGACTTCAAATTAGGAAGATAGACTTTGAAAATTTTCAATCAACACAAAGTGACAGTTGACCTTAATGGGCTTCAATGGATGTTAATCGCGTATATCTGACAAAGTTAGATGCAAACTCACTCCAATATATAAGAAATGTTGAAATTCGACTACAAATTAGGAAGATAGACTTCGAAAATTTTCAATCAACACAAAGTGACAGTTGACCTCAATGGGCTTCAATGGATGTTAATCGCCTATATCTGACAAAGTTAGATGCAAACTCACTCAAATATATGAGAAATGTTGAAATTCGACTTCAAATTAGGAAGATAGACTTTGAAAATTTTCAATCAACACAAAGTGACAGTCGACCTCAATGGGCTTCAATGGATGTTAATCGACGATATCTGACAAAGTTAGATGGAAACTCACTCCAATATATAAGAAATGTTGAAATTCGACTACAAATTAGGAAGATAGACTTTGAAAATTTTCATTCAACACAAAGTGACAGTTGACCTCAATGGGCTTCAATGGAAGTTAATCGACGATATCTGACAAAGTTAGATGCAAACTCTCTCAAATATATAAGAAATGTTGAAATTTGACTTCAAATTAGGAAGATAGACTTCGAAAATTTTCAATTAAGACAAAGTGACAGTTGACCTCAATGGGCTTCAATGGATCTTAATCGCCTATATCTGACAAAGTTAGATGCAAACTCACTCACATATATGAGAAATGTTGAAATTCGACTTCAAATTAGGAAGATAGACTTTGAAAATTTTCAATCAAGACAAAGTGACAGTCGACCTCAATGGGCTTCAATGGATGTTAATCGACGATATCTGACAAAGTTAGATGGAAACTCACTCCAATATATAAGAAATGTTGAAATTCGACTACAAATTAGGAAGATAGACTTTGAAAATTTTCATTCAACACAAAGTGACAGTTGACCTCAATGGGCTTCAATGGAAGTTAATCGACGATATCTGACAAAGTTAGATGCAAACTCTCTCAAATATATAAGAAATGTTGAAATTTGACTTCAAATTAGGAAGATAGACTTCGAAAATTTTCAATTAAGACAAAGTGACAGTTGACCTCAATGGGCTTCAATGGATCTTAATCGCCTATATCTGACAAAGTTAGATGCAAACTCTCTCAAATATATAAGAAATGTTGAAATTTGACTTCAAATTAGGAAGATAGACTTCGAAAATTTTCAATTAAGACAAAGTGACAGTCGACCTCAATGGGCTTCAATGGATGTTAATCGACGATATCTGACAAAGTTAGATGGAAACTCACTCCAATATATAAGAAATGTTGAAATTCGACTACAAATTAGGAAGATAGACTTTGAAAATTTTCAATCAACACAAAGTGACAGTCGACCTCAATGGGCTTCGATGGATGTTAATCGCGTATATCTGACAAAGTTAGATGCAAACTCACTCGAATATATGAGAAATGTTGAAATTCGTCTTCAAATTAGGAAGATAGACTTTGGAAATTTTCAAACAACACAAAGTGACAATCGACCTCAATGTGCTTCAATAGATATTATTCGACGATATCTGACAAAGTTAGATGCAAACTCACTCAAATATATGAGAAATGTTGAAATTCGACTTCAAATTAGAAAGATAGACTTTGAAAATTTTCATTCAACACAAAGTGACAGTCGACCTCAATTGGCTTCAGTGGATGTTAATCGACGATATCTGACAAAGTTAGATGCAAACTCTCCCAAATATATAAGAAATGTTGAAATTCGACTCCAAATTAGGAAGATAGACTTTGAAAATTTTCAATCAACACAAAGTGACAGTCGACCTCAATGGGCTTCAATGGATGTTAATCGCGTATATCTGACAAAGTTAGATGCAAACTCACTCAAATATATGAGAAATGTTGAAATTCGTCGTCAAATTAGGAAGATAGACTTTGAAAATTTTCAATCAACACAAAGTGCCAATCGACCTCAATGTGCTTCAATGGATGTTAATCGCGTATATCTGACAAAGTTAGATGCAAACTCACTCGAATATATGAGAAATGTTGGAATTCGACTTCAAATTAGGAAGATAGACTTTGAAAATTTTCAATCAACACAAATTGACAGTTGACCTCAATGGGCTTCAATGGATGTTAATCGCGTATATCTGACAAAGTTAGATGCAAACTCACTCAAATATATGAGAAATGTTGAAATTCGTCTTCAAATTAGGAAGATAGACTTTGAATATTTTCAATCAACACAAAGTGACAATCGACCTCAATGTGCTTCAATAGATATTATTCGACGATATCTGACAAAGTTAGACGCAAACTCACTCGAATATATGAGAAATGTTGAAATTCGACTTCAAATTAGGAAGATAGACTTTGAAAATTTTCAATCAACACAAAAAGACAGTCGACCTCAATGGGCTTCAATGGATGTTAATCGCGTATATCTGACAAAGTTAGATGCGAACTCACTCAAATATATGAGAAATGTTGAAATTCGACTTCAAATTAGGAAGATAGACTTTGAAAATTTTCATTCAACACAAAGTGACAGTTGACCTCAATGGGCTTCAATGGAAGTTAATCGACGATATCTGACAAAGTTAGATGCAAACTCTCTCAAATATATAAGAAATGTTGAAATTTGACTTCAAATTAGGAAGATAGACTTCGAAAATTTTCAATTAAGACAAAGTGACAGTTGACCTCAATGGGCTTCAATGGATCTTAATCGCCTATATCTGACAAAGTTAGATGCAAACTCACTCACATATATGAGAAATGTTGAAATTCGACTTCAAATTAGGAAGATAGACTTTGAAAATTTTCAATCAACACAAAGTGACAGTTGACCTCAATGGGCTTCAATGGATGTTAATCGCGTATATCTGACAAAGTTAGATGCAAACTCACTCCAATATATAAGAAATGTTGAAATTCGACTACAAATTAGGAAGATAGACTTCGAAAATTTTCAATCAACACAAAGTGACAGTTGACCTCAATGGGCTTCAATGGATGTTAATCGCCTATATCTGACAAAGTTAGATGCAAACTCACTCAAATATATGAGAAATGTTGAAATTCGACTTCAAATTAGGAAGATAGACTTTGAAAATTTTCAATCAACACAAAGTGACAGTCGACCTCAATGGGCTTCGATGGATGTTAATCGCGTATATCTGACAAAGTTAGATGCAAACTCACTCGAATATATGAGAAATGTTGAAATTCGTCTCCAAATTAGGAAGATAGACTTTGAAAATTTTCAAACAACACAAAGTGACAATCGACCTCAATGTGCTTCAATAGATATTATTCGACGATATCTGACAAAGTTAGATGCAAACTCACTCAAATATATGAGAAATGTTGAAATTCGACTTCAAATTAGGAAGATAGACTTTGAAAATTTTCAATCAACACAAAGTGACAGTCGACCTCAATTGGCTTCAGCGGATGTTAATCGACGATATCTGACAAAGTTAGATGCAAACTCTCCCAAATATATAAGAAATGTTGAAATTCGACTCCAAATAAGGAAGATAGACTTTGAAAATTTTCAATCAACACAAAGTGCCAATCGACCTCAATGTGCTTCAATGGATGTTAATCGCGTATATCTGACAAAGTTAGATGCAAACTCACTCGAATATATGAGAAATGTTGAAATTCGACATCAAATTAGGAAGATAGACTTTGAAAATTTTCAATCAACACAAAGTGCCAATCGACCTCAATGTGCTTCAATGGATGTTAATCGCGTATATCTGACAAAGTTAGATGCAAACTCACTCAAATATATGAGAAATGTTGAAATTCGTCTTCAAATTAGGAGGATAGACTTTGAAAATTTTCAATCAACACAAAGTGACAATCGACCTCAATGTGCTTCAATAGATATTATTCGACGATATCTGACAAAGTTAGATGCAAACTCACTCGAATATATGAGAAATGTTGAAATTCGACTTCAAATTAGGAAGATAGACTTTGAAAATTTTCAATCAACACAAAGTGACAATCGACCTCAATTGGCTTCAATGGATGTTAATCGCGTATATCTGACAAAGTTAGATGCAAACTCACTCGAATATATGAGAAATGTTGAAATTCGACTTCAAATTAGGAAGATAGACTTTGAAAATTTTCAATCAACACAAATTGACAGTTGACCTCAATGGGCTTCAATGGATGTTAATCGCGTATATCTGACAAAGTTAGATGCAAACTCACTCAAATATATGAGAAATGTTGAAATTCGTTTTCAAATTAGGAAGATAGACTTTGAAAATTTTCAATCAACACAAAGTGACAGTCGACCTCAATGGGCTTCAATGGATGTTAATTGACGATATCTGACAAAGTTAGATGCAAACTCACTCAAATATATGAGAAATGTTGAAATTCGACATCAAATTAGGAAGATAGACTTTGAAAATTTTCAATCAACACAAAGTGCCAATCGACCTCAATGTGCTTCAATGGATGTTAATCGCGTATATCTGACAAAGTTAGATGCAAACTCACTCGAATATATGAGAAATGTTGAAATTCGACTTCAAATTAGGAAGATAGACTTTGAAAATTTTTAATCAACACAAAGTGACAGTCGACCTCAATGGGCTTCAATGGATGTTAATCGACAATATCTGACAAAGATGGATGCGAAATCACTCAAATATATGAGAAATGTTGAAACTCGACTTCAAATTAGGAAGATAGACTTTGAAAATTTTCAATCAACACCAAGTGACAATCGACCTCATTGGGGTTCAATGCATGTCTATCGACGATATCTGACAAAATAAGATGCAAACTAACTCAAATATATGAGAAATGTTGAAACTCGACTTCAAATTAGGAAGATAGACTTGGAAAATTTCCAATCAACACAAAGTGACAATCGACCTCAATGGACTTCAATGGATGTTAATCGACGATATCTGACAAAGTTAGATGCTAACTCTCTCAAATATATAAGAAATGTTGAAATTTTCAATCAACACAAAGTGACAGTTGACCTCAATGGGCTTCAATGGATGTTAATCGCCTATATCTGACAAAGTTAGATGCAAACTCACTCAAATATATGAGAAATGTTGAAATTCGACTTCAAATTAGGAAGATAGACTTTGAAAATTTTCAATCAACACAAAGT
Source organism: Diorhabda sublineata (assembly GCF_026230105.1). NCBI lineage: Eukaryota > Metazoa > Arthropoda > Insecta > Coleoptera > Chrysomelidae > Diorhabda > Diorhabda sublineata. The sequence goes on from NC_079483.1 coordinate 2,063,475, forward strand.
GACAGTCGACCTCAATGGGCTTCGATGGATGTTAATCGCGTATATCTGACAAAGTTAGATGCAAACTCACTCGAATATATGAGAAATGTTGAAATTCGTCTCCAAATTAGGAAGATAGACTTTGAAAATTTTCAAACAACACAAAGTGACAATCGACCTCAATGTGCTTCAATAGATATTATTCGACGATATCTGACAAAGTTAGATGCAAACTCACTCAAATATATGAGAAATGTTGAAATTCGACTTCAAATTAGGAAGATAGACTTTGAAAATTTTCAATCAACACAAAGTGACAGTCGACCTCAATTGGCTTCAGCGGATGTTAATCGACGATATCTGACAAAGTTAGATGCAAACTCTCCCAAATATATAAGAAATGTTGAAATTCGACTCCAAATAAGGAAGATAGACTTTGAAAATTTTCAATCAACACAAAGTGCCAATCGACCTCAATGTGCTTCAATGGATGTTAATCGCGTATATCTGACAAAGTTAGATGCAAACTCACTCGAATATATGAGAAATGTTGAAATTCGACATCAAATTAGGAAGATAGACTTTGAAAATTTTCAATCAACACAAAGTGCCAATCGACCTCAATGTGCTTCAATGGATGTTAATCGCGTATATCTGACAAAGTTAGATGCAAACTCACTCAAATATATGAGAAATGTTGAAATTCGTCTTCAAATTAGGAGGATAGACTTTGAAAATTTTCAATCAACACAAAGTGACAATCGACCTCAATGTGCTTCAATAGATATTATTCGACGATATCTGACAAAGTTAGATGCAAACTCACTCGAATATATGAGAAATGTTGAAATTCGACTTCAAATTAGGAAGATAGACTTTGAAAATTTTCAATCAACACAAAGTGACAATCGACCTCAATTGGCTTCAATGGATGTTAATCGCGTATATCTGACAAAGTTAGATGCAAACTCACTCGAATATATGAGAAATGTTGAAATTCGACTTCAAATTAGGAAGATAGACTTTGAAAATTTTCAATCAACACAAATTGACAGTTGACCTCAATGGGCTTCAATGGATGTTAATCGCGTATATCTGACAAAGTTAGATGCAAACTCACTCAAATATATGAGAAATGTTGAAATTCGTTTTCAAATTAGGAAGATAGACTTTGAAAATTTTCAATCAACACAAAGTGACAGTCGACCTCAATGGGCTTCAATGGATGTTAATTGACGATATCTGACAAAGTTAGATGCAAACTCACTCAAATATATGAGAAATGTTGAAATTCGACATCAAATTAGGAAGATAGACTTTGAAAATTTTCAATCAACACAAAGTGCCAATCGACCTCAATGTGCTTCAATGGATGTTAATCGCGTATATCTGACAAAGTTAGATGCAAACTCACTCGAATATATGAGAAATGTTGAAATTCGACTTCAAATTAGGAAGATAGACTTTGAAAATTTTTAATCAACACAAAGTGACAGTCGACCTCAATGGGCTTCAATGGATGTTAATCGACAATATCTGACAAAGATGGATGCGAAATCACTCAAATATATGAGAAATGTTGAAACTCGACTTCAAATTAGGAAGATAGACTTTGAAAATTTTCAATCAACACCAAGTGACAATCGACCTCATTGGGGTTCAATGCATGTCTATCGACGATATCTGACAAAATAAGATGCAAACTAACTCAAATATATGAGAAATGTTGAAACTCGACTTCAAATTAGGAAGATAGACTTGGAAAATTTCCAATCAACACAAAGTGACAATCGACCTCAATGGACTTCAATGGATGTTAATCGACGATATCTGACAAAGTTAGATGCTAACTCTCTCAAATATATAAGAAATGTTGAAATTTTCAATCAACACAAAGTGACAATCGACCTCAATGGGCTTCATTGGATGTTAATCGACGATATCTGACGAAGTTAGACTCAAACTAACTCAAATATATGAGAAATGTTGAAACTCGACTTCAAATTAGGAAGATAGACTTTGAAAATTTCCAATCAACACAAAGAGACAATCGACCTCAATGGCCTTCAATGGATGTTAATCGACGATATCTGACAATGTTAGATGCAAACTCACTCAAATATATGAGAAATGTTGAAACTCGACTTCAAATTAGGAAGATAGACTTTGAAAATTTTCAATCAACACAAAGTGACAGTCGACCTCAATGGGCTTCAATGGATGTTAATCGACGATATCTGACAAAGTTAGATGCAAACTCACTCAAATATATGAGAAATGTTGAAATTCGACTTCAAATTAGGCAGATAGACTTTGAAAATTTTTAATCAACACAAAGTGACAATCGATCTCAATGGGCTTCAATGGATGTTAATCGACGATATCTGAAAAAGATGGATGCGAACTCACCCAAATATATGAGAAATGTTGAAACTCGACTTCAAATTAGGAAGATAGACTTTGAAAATTTTTAATCAACACAAAGTGACAGTCGACCTCAATGGGCTTCAATGGATGTTAATCGACAATATCTGACAAAGATGGATGCGAAATCACTCAAATATATGAGAAATGTTGAAATTCGACTTCAAATTAGGAAGATAGACTTTGAAAATTTTCAATCAACACAAAGTGACAATCGACCTCAATGGGCTTCAATGGATGTTAATCGTTGATATCTGACAAAGTTAGATGCAAACTAACTCAAATATATAAGAAATGTTGAAACTCGACTTCAAATTAGGAAGATAGACTTTGAAAATTTCCAATCAACACAAAGTGACAATCGACCTCAATGGCCTCCAATGGATGATAATCGACGATATCTGACGAAGTTAGATGCAAACTCTCTCAAATATATAAGAAATGTTGAAATTCGACTTCAAATTAGGAAGATAGACTTTAAAAATTTTCAATCAACACAAAGTGACAATCGACCTCAATGGGCTTCAATGGTTGTTAATCAACGATATCTGACAAAGATGGATGCGAACTCACTCAAATATATGAGAAATGTTGAAATTCGACTTCAAATTAGGAAGATAGACTTTGAAAATTTTTAATCAACACAAAGTGACAGTCGACCTCAATGGGCTTCAATGGATGTTAATCGACAATATCTGACAAAGATGGATGCGAAATCACTCAAATATATGAGAAATGTTGAAATTCGACTTCAAATTAGGAAGTTAGACTTTGAAAATTTTCAATCAACACAAAGTGACAATCGACCTCAATGGGCTTCAATGGATGTTAATCGTTGATATCTGACAAAGTTAGATGCAAACTAACTCAAATATATAAGAAATGTTGAAACTCGACTTCAAATTAGGAAGATAGACTTTGAAAATTTCCAATCAACACAAAGTGACAATCGACCTCAATGGTCTCCAATGGATGTTAATCGACAATATCTGACAAAGATGGATGCGAAATCACTCAAATATATGAGAAATGTTGAAATTCGACTTCAAATTAGGAAGATAGACTTTGAAAATTTTCAATCAACACAAAGTGACAATCGACCTCAATGGGCTTCAATGGATGTTAATCGACGATATCTGACGAAGTTAGACTCAAACTAACTCAAATATATAAGAAATGTTGAAACTCGACTTCAAATTAGGAAGATAGACTTTGAAAATTTCCAATCAACACAAAGAGACAATCGACCTCAATGGCCTTCAATGGATGTTAATCGACGATATCTGACAATGTTAGATGCAAACTCACTCAAATATATGAGAAATGTTGAAATTTGACTTCAAATTAGGAAGATAGACTTTGAAAATTTTTAATCAACACAAAGTGACAATCGACCTCAATGGGCTCCAATGGATGTTAATCGACGATATCTGACAAAGTTAGATGCAAACTCACTCAAATATATGAGAAATGTTGAAATTTGACTTCAAATTAGGAAGATAGACATTGAAAATTTTCAATCAACACAAAGTGACAGTCAACCTCAATGGGCTTCAGTGGATGTTAATTGACGATATCCGACAAAGTAAGATGCAAACTCACTCGAATATATGAGAAATGTTGAAATTCGACTTCAAATTAGGAAGATAGACTTTGAAAATTTCCAATCAACACAAAATGACAATCGACCTCAATGGCCTCCAATGGATGTTAATCGACAATATCCGACGAAGTTAGATGCAAACTCTCTCAAATATATAAGAAATGTTGAAATTCGACTTCAAATTAGAAAGATAGACTTTGAAAATTTTCAATCAACACAAAGTGACAATCGACCTCAATGGGCTTCAATGGATGTTAATCGACGATATCTGACGAAGTTAGATGCAAACTCTCTCAAATATATAAGAAATGTTGAAATTCGACTTCAAATTAGGAAGATAGACTTTGAAAATTTCCAATCAACACAAAGTGACAATCGACCTCAATGGTCTCCAATGGATGTTAATCGACAATATCTGACAAAGATGGATGCGAAATCACTCAAATATATGAGAAATGTTGAAATTCGACTTCAAATTAGGAAGATAGACTTTGAAAATTTTCAATCAACACAAAGTGACAATCGACCTCAATGGGCTTCAATGGATGTTAATCGACGATATCTGACGAAGTTAGACTCAAACTAACTCAAATATATAAGAAATGTTGAAACTCGACTTCAAATTAGGAAGATAGACTTTGAAAATTTCCAATCAACACAAAGAGACAATCGACCTCAATGGCCTTCAATGGATGTTAATCGACGATATCTGACAATGTTAGATGCAAACTCACTCAAATATATGAGAAATGTTGAAATTTGACTTCAAATTAGGAAGATAGACTTTGAAAATTTTTAATCAACACAAAGTGACAATCGACCTCAATGGGCTCCAATGGATGTTAATCGACGATATCTGACAAAGTTAGATGCAAACTCACTCAAATATATGAGAAATGTTGAAATTTGACTTCAAATTAGGAAGATAGACATTGAAAATTTTCAATCAACACAAAGTGACAGTCAACCTCAATGGGCTTCAGTGGATGTTAATTGACGATATCCGACAAAGTAAGATGCAAACTCACTCGAATATATGAGAAATGTTGAAATTCGACTTCAAATTAGGAAGATAGACTTTGAAAATTTCCAATCAACACAAAATGACAATCGACCTCAATGGCCTCCAATGGATGTTAATCGACAATATCCGACGAAGTTAGATGCAAACTCTCTCAAATATATAAGAAATGTTGAAATTCGACTTCAAATTAGAAAGATAGACTTTGAAAATTTTCAATCAACACAAAGTGACAATCGACCTCAATGGGCTTCAATGGATGTTAATCGACGATATCTGACGAAGTTAGATGCAAACTCTCTCAAATATATAAGAAATGTTGAAATTCGACTTCAAATTAGGAAGATAGACTTTGAAAATTTCCAATCAACACAAAGTGACAATCGACCTCAATTTCCTCCAATGGATGTTAATCGACGATATCTGACAAAATTAGATGCAAACTCACTCAAATATATGAGAAATGTTGAAATTCGACTTCAAATTAGGAAGATAGACTTTGAAAATTTTCAATCAACACAAAGTGACAATCGACCTCAATGGGCTTCAATGGATGTTAATCGACGATATCTGACAAAGATGGATGCGAACTCACTCAAATATATGAGAAATGTTGAAACTCGACTTCAAATTAGGAAGATAGACTTTGAAAATTTCCAATCAACACAAAGTGACAATCGACCTCAATGGTCTCCAATGGATGTTAATCGACAATATCTGACGAAGTTAGATGCAAACTCTCTCAAATATATAAGAAATGTTGAAATTCGACTTCAAATTAGGAAGATAGAATTTGAAAATTTTCAATCAACACAAAGTGACAATCGACCTCAATGGGCTTCAATGGATGTTAATCGACGATATCTGACGAAGTTAGATGCAAACTCTCTCAAATATATAAGAAATGTTGAAATTCGACTTCAAATTAGGAAGATAGACTTTGAAAATTTTCAATCAACACAAAGTGACAATCGACCTCAATGGACTTCAATGGATGTTAATCGACGATATCTGATGGAGTTAGATACAAACTCTCTCAAATATATAAGAAATGTTGGAATTCGACTTCAAATTAGGAAGATAGACTTTGAAAATTTTCAATCAACACAAAGTGACAATCGACCTCAATGGGCTTCAATGGATGTTAATCGACGATATCTGACAAAGTTAGATGCAAACTAACTCAAATATATGAGAAATGTTGAAACTCGACTTCAAATTAGGAAGATAGACTTTGAAAATTTCCAATCAACACAAAGTGACAATCGACCTCAATGGCCTCCAATGGATGATAATCGACGATATCTGACGAAGTTAGATGCAAACTCTCTCAAATATATAAGAAATGTTGAAATTCGACTTCAAATTAGGAAGATAGACTTTGAAAATTTTCAATCAACACAAAGTGACAATCGACCTCAATGGGCTTCAATGGTTGTTAATCGACGATATCTGACGAAGTTAGATGCGAACTAACTCAAATATATGAGAAATGTTGAACTCGACTTCAAATTAGGAAGATAGACTTTGAAAATTTTCAATCTACACAAAGTGATAATCGACCTCAATGGGCTTCAATGGATGTTAATCGTTGATATCTGACAAAGTTAGATGCAAACTAACTCAAATATATGAGAAATGATGAAACTCGACTTCAAATTAGGAAGATAGACTTTGAAAATTTCCAATCAACACAAAGTGACAATCGACCTCAATGTCCTCCAATGGATGTTAATCGACGATATCTGATGGAGTTAGATGCAAACTCACTCAAATATATGAGAAATGTTGAAACTCGACTTCAAATTAGGAAGATAGACTTTGAAAATTTCCAATCAACACAAAGTGACAATCGACCTCAATGGCCTCCAATGGATGATAATCGACGATATCTGACGAAGTTAGATGCAAACTCTCTCAAATATATAAGAAATGTTGAAATTCGACTTCAAATTAGGAAGATAGACTTTGAAAATTTTCAATCAACACAAAGTGACAATCGACCTCAATGGGCTTCAATGGTTGTTAATCGTCGATATCTGACGAAGTTAGATGCGAACTAACTCAAATATATGAGAAATGTTGAACTCGACTTCAAATTAGGAAGATAGACTTTGAAAATTTTCAATCTACACAAAGTGATAATCGACCTCAATGGGCTTCAATGGATGTTAATCGTTGATATCTGACAAAGTTAGATGCAAACTAACTCAAATATATGAGAAATGATGAAACTCGACTTCAAATTAGGAAGATAGACTTTGAAAATTTCCAATCAACACAAAGTGACAATCGACCTCAATGGCCTCCAATGGATGTTAATCGACGATATCTGACGAAGTTAGATGCTAACTCTCTCAAATATATAAGAAATGTTGAAATTCGACTTCAAATTAGGAAGATAGACTTTGAAAATTTTCAATCTACACAAAGTGACAATCGACCTCAATGGGCTTCAATGGATGTTAATCGACGATATCTGACGAAGTTAGATGCAAACTCTCTCAAATATATAAGAAATGTTGAAATTCGACTTCAAATTAGGAAGATAGACTTTGAAAATTTCCAATCAACACAAAGTGACAATCGACCTCAATTTCCTCCAATGGATGTTAATCGACGATATCTGACAAAATTAGATGCAAACTCACTCAAATATATGAGAAATGTTGAAATTCGACTTCAAATTAGGAAGATAGACTTTGAAAATTTTCAATCAACACAAAGTGACAATCGACCTCAATGGGCTTCAATGGATGTTAATCGACGATATCTGACAAAGATGGATGCGAACTCACTCAAATATATGAGAAATGTTGAAACTCGACTTCAAATTAGGAAGATAGACTTTGAAAATTTCCAATCAACACAAAGTGACAATCGACCTCAATGGTCTCCAATGGATGTTAATCGACAATATCTGACGAAGTTAGATGCAAACTCTCTCAAATATATAAGAAATGTTGAAATTCGACTTCAAATTAGGAAGATAGAATTTGAAAATTTTCAATCAACACAAAGTGACAATCGACCTCAATGGGCTTCAATGGATGTTAATCGACGATATCTGACGAAGTTAGATGCAAACTCTCTCAAATATATAAGAAATGTTGAAATTCGACTTCAAATTAGGAAGATAGACTTTGAAAATTTTCAATCAACACAAAGTGACAATCGACCTCAATGGACTTCAATGGATGTTAATCGACGATATCTGATGGAGTTAGATACAAACTCTCTCAAATATATAAGAAATGTTGGAATTCGACTTCAAATTAGGAAGATAGACTTTGAAAATTTTCAATCAACACAAAGTGACAATCGACCTCAATGGGCTTCAATGGATGTTAATCGACGATATCTGACAAAGTTAGATGCAAACTAACTCAAATATATGAGAAATGTTGAAACTCGACTTCAAATTAGGAAGATAGACTTTGAAAATTTCCAATCAACACAAAGTGACAATCGACCTCAATGGCCTCCAATGGATGATAATCGACGATATCTGACGAAGTTAGATGCAAACTCTCTCAAATATATAAGAAATGTTGAAATTCGACTTCAAATTAGGAAGATAGACTTTGAAAATTTTCAATCAACACAAAGTGACAATCGACCTCAATGGGCTTCAATGGTTGTTAATCGACGATATCTGACGAAGTTAGATGCGAACTAACTCAAATATATGAGAAATGTTGAACTCGACTTCAAATTAGGAAGATAGACTTTGAAAATTTTCAATCTACACAAAGTGATAATCGACCTCAATGGGCTTCAATGGATGTTAATCGTTGATATCTGACAAAGTTAGATGCAAACTAACTCAAATATATGAGAAATGATGAAACTCGACTTCAAATTAGGAAGATAGACTTTGAAAATTTCCAATCAACACAAAGTGACAATCGACCTCAATGTCCTCCAATGGATGTTAATCGACGATATCTGATGGAGTTAGATGCAAACTCACTCAAATATATGAGAAATGTTGAAACTCGACTTCAAATTAGGAAGATAGACTTTGAAAATTTCCAATCAACACAAAGTGACAATCGACCTCAATGGCCTCCAATGGATGATAATCGACGATATCTGACGAAGTTAGATGCAAACTCTCTCAAATATATAAGAAATGTTGAAATTCGACTTCAAATTAGGAAGATAGACTTTGAAAATTTTCAATCAACACAAAGTGACAATCGACCTCAATGGGCTTCAATGGTTGTTAATCGTCGATATCTGACGAAGTTAGATGCGAACTAACTCAAATATATGAGAAATGTTGAACTCGACTTCAAATTAGGAAGATAGACTTTGAAAATTTTCAATCTACACAAAGTGATAATCGACCTCAATGGGCTTCAATGGATGTTAATCGTTGATATCTGACAAAGTTAGATGCAAACTAACTCAAATATATGAGAAATGATGAAACTCGACTTCAAATTAGGAAGATAGACTTTGAAAATTTCCAATCAACACAAAGTGACAATCGACCTCAATGGCCTCCAATGGATGTTAATCGACGATATCTGACGAAGTTAGATGCTAACTCTCTCAAATATATAAGAAATGTTGAAATTCGACTTCAAATTAGGAAGATAGACTTTGAAAATTTTCAATCTACACAAAGTGACAATCGACCTCAATGGGCTTCAATGGATGTTAATCGACGATATCTGACGAAGTTAGACTCAAACTAACTCAAATATATGAGAAATGTTGAAACTCGACTTCAAATTAGGAAGATAGACTTTGAAAATTTTCAATCAACACAAAGTGACAGTCAACCTCAATGGGCTTCAGTGGATGTTAATTGACGATATCCGACAAAGTTAGATGCAAACTCACTCGAATATATGAGAAATGTTGAAATTCGACTTCAAATTAGGAAGATAGACTTTGAAAATTTTTAATCAACACAAAGTGACAATCGATCTCAATGGGCTTCAATGGATGTTAATCGACGATATCTGACAAAGATGGATACGAACTCACTCAAATATATGAGAAATGTTGAAACTCGACTTCAAATTAGGAAGATAGACTTTGAAAATTTCCAATCAACACAAAGTGACAATCGACCTCAATGGCCTCCAATGGATGTTAATCGACAATATCTGACGAAGTTAGATGCAAACTCTCTCAAATATATGAGAAATGTTGAAATTCGACTTCAAATTAGGAAGATAGACTTTGAAAATTTTCAATCAACACAAAGTGACAATCGACCTCAATGGGCTTCAATGGATGTTAATCGACGATATCTGACGAAGTTAGATGCAAACTCACTCAAATATATGAGAAATGTTGAAATTCGACTTCAAATTAGGAAGATAGACTTTGAAAATTTCCAATCAACACAAAGTGACAATCGACCTCAATGGCCTCCAATGGATGTTAATCGACGATATCTGACAAAGATGGATGCAAACTCACTCAAATATATGAGAAATGTTGAAATTCGACTTCAAATTAGGAAGATAGACTTTGAAAATTTTTAATCAACACAAAGTGACAATCGACCTCAATGGGCTTCAATGGATGTTAATCGACGATATCTGACAAAGATGGATGCGAACTCACTCAAATATAGGAGAAATTTTGAAACTCGACTTCAAATTAGGAAGATAGACTTTGAAAATTTCCAATCAACACAAAGTGACAATCGACCTCAATGGGCTTCAATGGATGTTAATCGACGATATCTGACAAAGATGGATGCGAACTCACTCAAATATAGGAGAAATGTTGAAATTCGACTTCAAATTAGGAAGATAGACTTTGAAAATTTCCAATCAACACAAAGTGACAATCGACCTCAATGGCCTCCAATGGATGTTAATCGACGATATCTGACAAAGTTAGATGCAAACTCACTCAAATATATGAGAAATGTTGAAATTCGACTTCAAATTAGGAAGATAGACTTTGATAATTTTCAATCAACACAAAGTGACAATCGACCTCAATGGGCTTCAATGGATGTTAATCGACGGTATCTGACAAAGTTAGATGCAAACTAACTCAAATATATGAGAAATGTTGAAACTCTACTTCAAATTAGGAAGATAGACTTTGAAAATTTCCAATCAACACAAAGTGACAATCGACCTCAATGGGCTTCAATGGATGTTAATCAACGATATCTGACGAAGTTAGATGCAAACTCTTTCAAATATATAAGAAATGTTGAAATTCGACTTCAAATTAGGAAGACAGACTTTGAAAATTTTCAATCAACACAAAGTGACAATCGACCTCAATAGGCTCCAATGGATGTTAATCGACGATATCTGACAAAGTTAGATGCAAACTAACTCAAACATATGAGAAATGTTGAAACTCGACTTCAAATTAAGAAGTTAGACTTTGAAAATTTTCAATCAACACAAGTGACAGTCGACCTCAATGGACTTCAATGGATGTTAATCGACGATATCTGACAAAGTTAGATGCAAACTCACTCAAATATATGAGAAATGTTGAAATTCGACTTCAAATTAGGAACATAGACTTTGAAAATTTTTAATCAACACAAATTGACAGTCAACCTCAATGGGCTTCAATGGATGTTAATCGACGATATCTGACAAAGATGGATGCGAAATCACTCAAATATATGAGAAATGTTGAAATTCGACTTCAAATTAGGAAGATAGACTTTGAAAATTTCCAATCAACACAAAGTGACAATCGACCTCAATGGCCTCCAATGGATGATAATCGACGATATCTGACGAAGTTAGATGCAAACTCTCTCAAATATATAAGAAATGTTGAAATTCGACTTCAAATTAGGAAGATAGACTTTGAAAATTTTCAATCAACACAAAGTGACAATCGACCTCAATGGGCTTCAATGGTTGTTAATCGACGATATCTGACGAAGTTAGATGCGAACTAACTCAAATATATGAGAAATGTTGAACTCGACTTCAAATTAGGAAGATAGACTTTGAAAATTTTCAATCTACACAAAGTGATAATCGACCTCAATGGGCTTCAATGGATGTTAATCGTTGATATCTGACAAAGTTAGATGCAAACTAACTCAAATATATGAGAAATGATGAAACTCGACTTCAAATTAGGAAGATAGACTTTGAAAATTTCCAATCAACACAAAGTGACAATCGACCTCAATGTCCTCCAATGGATGTTAATCGACGATATCTGATGGAGTTAGATGCAAACTCACTCAAATATATGAGAAATGTTGAAACTCGACTTCAAATTAGGAAGATAGACTTTGAAAATTTCCAATCAACACAAAGTGACAATCGACCTCAATGGCCTCCAATGGATGATAATCGACGATATCTGACGAAGTTAGATGCAAACTCTCTCAAATATATAAGAAATGTTGAAATTCGACTTCAAATTAGGAAGATAGACTTTGAAAATTTTCAATCAACACAAAGTGACAATCGACCTCAATGGGCTTCAATGGTTGTTAATCGTCGATATCTGACGAAGTTAGATGCGAACTAACTCAAATATATGAGAAATGTTGAACTCGACTTCAAATTAGGAAGATAGACTTTGAAAATTTTCAATCTACACAAAGTGATAATCGACCTCAATGGGCTTCAATGGATGTTAATCGTTGATATCTGACAAAGTTAGATGCAAACTAACTCAAATATATGAGAAATGATGAAACTCGACTTCAAATTAGGAAGATAGACTTTGAAAATTTCCAATCAACACAAAGTGACAATCGACCTCAATGGCCTCCAATGGATGTTAATCGACGATATCTGACGAAGTTAGATGCTAACTCTCTCAAATATATAAGAAATGTTGAAATTCGACTTCAAATTAGGAAGATAGACTTTGAAAATTTTCAATCTACACAAAGTGACAATCGACCTCAATGGGCTTCAATGGATGTTAATCGACGATATCTGACGAAGTTAGACTCAAACTAACTCAAATATATGAGAAATGTTGAAACTCGACTTCAAATTAGGAAGATAGACTTTGAAAATTTTCAATCAACACAAAGTGACAGTCAACCTCAATGGGCTTCAGTGGATGTTAATTGACGATATCCGACAAAGTTAGATGCAAACTCACTCGAATATATGAGAAATGTTGAAATTCGACTTCAAATTAGGAAGATAGACTTTGAAAATTTTTAATCAACACAAAGTGACAATCGATCTCAATGGGCTTCAATGGATGTTAATCGACGATATCTGACAAAGATGGATACGAACTCACTCAAATATATGAGAAATGTTGAAACTCGACTTCAAATTAGGAAGATAGACTTTGAAAATTTCCAATCAACACAAAGTGACAATCGACCTCAATGGCCTCCAATGGATGTTAATCGACAATATCTGACGAAGTTAGATGCAAACTCTCTCAAATATATGAGAAATGTTGAAATTCGACTTCAAATTAGGAAGATAGACTTTGAAAATTTTCAATCAACACAAAGTGACAATCGACCTCAATGGGCTTCAATGGATGTTAATCGACGATATCTGACGAAGTTAGATGCAAACTCACTCAAATATATGAGAAATGTTGAAATTCGACTTCAAATTAGGAAGATAGACTTTGAAAATTTCCAATCAACACAAAGTGACAATCGACCTCAATGGCCTCCAATGGATGTTAATCGACGATATCTGACAAAGATGGATGCAAACTCACTCAAATATATGAGAAATGTTGAAATTCGACTTCAAATTAGGAAGATAGACTTTGAAAATTTTTAATCAACACAAAGTGACAATCGACCTCAATGGGCTTCAATGGATGTTAATCGACGATATCTGACAAAGATGGATGCGAACTCACTCAAATATAGGAGAAATTTTGAAACTCGACTTCAAATTAGGAAGATAGACTTTGAAAATTTCCAATCAACACAAAGTGACAATCGACCTCAATGGGCTTCAATGGATGTTAATCGACGATATCTGACAAAGATGGATGCGAACTCACTCAAATATAGGAGAAATGTTGAAATTCGACTTCAAATTAGGAAGATAGACTTTGAAAATTTCCAATCAACACAAAGTGACAATCGACCTCAATGGCCTCCAATGGATGTTAATCGACGATATCTGACAAAGTTAGATGCAAACTCACTCAAATATATGAGAAATGTTGAAATTCGACTTCAAATTAGGAAGATAGACTTTGAAAATTTTTAATCAACACAAAGTGACAATCGACCTCAATGGGCTTCAATGGATGTTAATCGACGATATCTGACAAAGATGGATGCGAACTCACTCAAATATAGGAGAAATTTTGAAACTCGACTTCAAATTAGAAAGATAGACTTTGAAAATTTCCAATCAACACAAAGTGACAATCGACCTCAATGGGCTTCAATGGATGTTAATCGACGATATCTGACAAAGATGGATGCGAACTCACTCAAATATAGGAGAAATGTTGAAATTCGACTTCAAATTAGGAAGATAGACTTTGAAAATTTCCAATCAACACAAAGTGACAATCGACCTCAATGGCCTCCAATGGATGTTAATCGACGATATCTGACAAAGTTAGATGCAAACTCACTCAAATATATGAGAAATGTTGAAATTCGACTTCAAATTAGGAAGATAGACTTTGAAAATTTTTAATCAACACAAAGTGACAATCGACCTCAATGGGCTTCAATGGATGTTAATCGACGATATCTGACAAAGATGGATGCGAACTCACTCAAATATAGGAGAAATTTTGAAACTCGACTTCAAATTAGGAAGATAGACTTTGAAAATTTCCAATCAACACAAAGTGACAATCGACCTCAATGGGCTTCAATGGATGTTAATCGACGATATCTGACAAAGATGGATGCGAACTCACTCAAATATAGGAGAAATGTTGAAATTCGACTTCAAATTAGGAAGATAGACTTTGAAAATTTCCAATCAACACAAAGTGACAATCGACCTCAATGGCCTCCAATGGATGTTAATCGACGATATCTGACAAAGTTAGATGCAAACTCACTCAAATATATAAGAAATGTTGAAATTCGACTTCAAATTAGGAAGATAGACTTTAAAAATTTTCAATCAACACAAAGTGACAATCGACCTCAATGGGCTTCAATGGTTGTTAATCAACTATATCTGACAAAGATGGATGCGAACTCACTCAAATATATGAGAAATGTTGAAATTCGACTTCAAATTAGGAAGATAGACTTTGAAAATTTTCAATCAACACAAAGTGACAATCGACCTCAATGGGCTTCAATGGATGTTAATCGACGATATCTGACGATGTTAGATGCAAACTCTCTCAAATATATAAGAAATGTTGGAATTCGACTTCAAATTAGGAAGATAGACATTGAAAATTTTCAATCAACACAAAGTGACAGTCAACCTCAATGGGCTTCAGTGGATGTTAATTGACGATATCCGACAAAGTTAGATGCAAACTCACTCGAATATATGAGAAATGTTGAAATTCGACTTCAAATTAGGAAGATAGACTTTGAAAATTTTTAATCAATACAAAGTGACAATCGATCTCAATGGGCTTCAATGGATGTTAATCGACGATATCTGACAAAGATGGATACGAACTCACTCAAATATATGAGAAATGTTGAAACTCGACTTCAAATTAGGAAGATAGACTTTGAAAATTTCCAATCAACACAAAGTGACAATCGACCTCAATGGGCTTCAATGGATGTTAATCGACGATATCCGATGGAGTTAGATGCAAACTCTCTCAAATATATAAGAAATGTTGGAATTCGACTTCAAATTAGGAAGATAGACTTTGAAAATTTTCAATCAACACAAAGTGACAATCGACCTCAATGGGCTTCAATGGATGTTAATCGACGATATCTGACGATGTTAGATGCAAACTCTCTCAAATATATAAGAAATGTTGGAATTCGACTTCAAATTAGGAAGATAGACATTGAAAATTTTCAATCAACACAAAGTGACAGTCAACCTCAATGGGCTTCAGTGGATGTTAATTGACGATATCCGACAAAGTTAGATGCAAACTCACTCGAATATATGAGAAATGTTGAAATTCGACTTCAAATTAGGAAGATAGACTTTGAAAATTTTTAATCAATACAAAGTGACAATCGATCTCAATGGGCTTCAATGGATGTTAATCGACGATATCTGACAAAGATGGATACGAACTCACTCAAATATATGAGAAATGTTGAAACTCGACTTCAAATTAGGAAGATAGACTTTGAAAATTTCCAATCAACACAAAGTGACAATCGACCTCAATGGCCTCCAATGGATGTTAATCGACAATATCTGACGAAGTTAGATGCAAACTCTCTCAAATATATGAGAAATGTTGAAATTCGACTTCAAATTAGGAAGATAGACTTTGAAAATTTTCAATCAACACAAAGTGACAATCGACCTCAATGGGCTTCAATGGATGTTAATCGACGATATCTGACGAAGTTAGATGCAAACTCTCTCAAATATATAAGAAATGTTGAAATTCGACTTCAAATTAGGAAGATAGACTTTGAAAATTTTCAATCAACACAAAGTGACAATCGACCTCAATGGACTTCAATGGATGTTAATCGACGATATCTGACGAAGTTAGATGCAAACTCTCTCAAATATATAAGAAATGTTGAAATTCGACTTCAAATTAGGAAGATAGACTTTGAAAATTTTCAATCAACACAAAGTGACAATCGACCTCAATGGGCTTCAATGGATGTTAATCGACGATATCCGATGGAGTTAGATGCAAACTCTCTCAAATATATAAGAAATGTTGGAATTCGACTTCAAATTAGGAAGATAGACTTTGAAAATTTTCAATCAACACAAAGTGACAATCGACCTCAATGGGCTTCAATGGATGTTAATCGACGATATCTGACAAAGTTAGATGCAAACTAACTCAAATATATGAGAAATGTTGAAACTCGACTTCAAATTAGGAAGATAGACTTTGAAAATTTCCAATCAACACAAAGTGACAATCGACCTCAATGGCCTCCAATGGATCTTAATCGACGATATCTGACGAAGTTAGATGCAAACTCTCTCAAATATATAAGAAATGTTGAAATTCGACTTCAAATTAGGAAGATAGACTTTGAAAATTTCCAAACAACACAAAGTGACAATCGACCTCAATGGCCTCCAATGGATGTTAATCGACGATATCTGACGAAGTTAGATGCAAACTCTCTCAAATATATAAGAAATGTTGAAATTCGACTTCAAATAAGGAATATAGACATTGAAAATTTTCAATCAACACAAAGTGACAGTCGACCTCAATGGGCTTCAGTAGATGTTAATTGACGATATCCGACAAAGTTAGATGCAAACTCACTCGAATATATGAGAAATGTTGAAATTCGACTTCAAATTAGGAAGATAGACTTTGAAAATTTTCAATCAACACAAAGTGACAATCGACCTCAATGGCCTCCAATGGATTTTAATCGAAGATATCTGACGAAGTTAGATGCAAACTAACTCAAATATATGAGAAATGTTGAAATTCGACGAATTAGGAAGATAGACTTTGAGAATTTTCAATCAACACCAAGTGACTATCGACCTCATTGGGCTTCAATGGATGTCAATCGACGATATCTGACAAAGTTAGATGCTAAGTCTCTCAAATATATAAGAAATGTTGAAATTCGACTTCAAATAAGGAAGTTAGACTTTGATAATTTTCAATCAACAAAAAGTGACAATCGACCTCAATGGGCTTCAATGGATGTTAATCGAGGATATCTGACAAAGTTAGATGCAAACTCACTTAAATATATGAGAAATGTTGAAATTCGACTTCAAATTAGGAAGATAGACTTTGAAAATTTTCAATCAACACCAAGTGACAATCGACCTCATTGGGCTTCAATGCATGTCTATCGACGATATCTGACAAAGTTAGATGCGAACTCACTCAAATATATGAGAAATGTTGAAATTCGACTTCAAATTAGGAAGATAGACTTTGATAATTTTCAATCAACACAAAGTGACAATCGACCTCAATGGGCTTCAATGGATGTTCATCGACGATATCTGACAAAGTTAGATGCAAACTAACTCAAATATATGAGAAATGTTGAAACTCGACTTCAAATTAGGAAGATAGACTTTGAAAATTTCCAATCAACACAAAGTGACAATCGACCTCAATGGGCTTCAATGGATGGTAATCGACGATATCTGACAAAGTTAGATGCAAACTCACTCAAATATATGAGAAATGTTGAAATTCGACTTCAAATTAGGAAGATAGACTTTGAAAATTTCCAATCAACACGAAGTGACAATCGACCTCAATGGCCTCCAATGGATTTTAATCGACGATATCTGACGAAGTTAGATGCAAACTCTCTCAAATATATAAGAAATGTTGAAATTCGACTTCAAATTAGGAAGATAGACTTTGAAAATTTCCAATCAACACGAAGTGACAATCGACCTCAATGGCCTCCAATGGATTTTAATCGACGATATCTGACGAAGTTAGATGCAAACTCTCTCAAATATATAAGAAATGTTGAAATTCGACTTCAAATTAGGAAGATAGACTTTGAAAATTTCCAATCAACACAAAGTGACAATCGACCTCAATGGGCTTCAATGGATGGTAATCGACGATATCTGACAAAGATGGATGCGAAATCACTCAAATATATGAGAAATGTTGAAATTCGACTTCAAATTAGGAAGATAGACTTTGATAATTTTCAATCAACACAAAGTGACAATCGACCTCAATGGGCTTCAATGGATGTTCATCGACGATATCTGACAAAGTTAGATGCAAACTAACTCAAATATATGAGAAATGTTGAAACTCGACTTCAAATTAGGAAGATAGACTTTGAAAATTTCCAATCAACACAAAGTGACAATCGACCTCAATGGGCTTCAATGGATGGTAATCGACGATATCTGACGAAGTTAGATGCAAACTGTCTCAAATATATGAGAAATGTTGAAACTCGACTTCAAATTAGGAAGATAGACTTTGAAAATTTCCAATCAACACAAAGTGACAATCGTTCTCAATGGGCTTCAATGGATGGTAAT
Organism: Diorhabda sublineata; assembly: GCF_026230105.1. NCBI lineage: Eukaryota > Metazoa > Arthropoda > Insecta > Coleoptera > Chrysomelidae > Diorhabda > Diorhabda sublineata. Next base: position 2,082,577 of record NC_079483.1, read on the forward strand.
CGACGATATCTGACGAAGTTAGATGCAAACTCTCTCAAATATATAAGAAATTTTGAAATTCGACTTCAAATTAGGAAGACAGACTTTGAAAATTTTCAATCAACACAAAGTGACAATCGACCTCAATGGACTTCAATGGATGTTAATCGACGATATCTGACAAAGTTAGATGCAAACTCACTCAAATATATGAGAAATGTTGAAATTCCACTTCAAATTAGGAAGATAGACTTTGATAATTTTTAATCAACACAAAGTGACAGTCGACCTCAATGGGCTTCAATGGATGTTAATCGACGATATCTGACAAAGATGGATGCGAAATCACTCAAATATATGAGAAATGTTGAAATTCGACTTCAAATTAGGAAGATAGACTTTGAAAATTTCCAATCAACACGAAGTGACAATCGACCTCAATGGCCTCCAATGGATTTTAATCGACGATATCTGACAAAGTTAGATGCAAACTAACTCAAATATATGAGAAATGTTGAAACTCGACTTCAAATTAGGAAGATAGACTTTGAAAATTTCCAATCAACACAAAGTGACAATCGACCTCAATGGGCTTCAATGGATGGTAATCGACGATATCTGACGAAGTTAGATGCAAACTCTCTCAAATATATAAGAAATTTTGAAATTCGACTTCAAATTAGGAAGACAGACTTTGAAAATTTTCAATCAACACAAGTGACAGTCGACCTCAATGGACTTCAATGGATGTTAATCGACGATATCTGACAAAGTTAGATGCAAACTCACTCAAATATATGAGAAATGTTGAAATTCGACTTCAAATTAGGAAGATAGACTTTGAAAATTTCCAATCAACACAAAGTGACAATCGACCTGAATGGGCTTCAATGGATGGTAATCGACGATATCTGACGAAGATAGATGCAAACTCTCTCAAATATATAAGAAATGTTGAAATTCGACTTCAAATTAGGAAGACAGACTTTGAAAATTTTCAATCAACACAAGTGACAGTCGACCTCAATGGACTTCAATGGATGTTAATCGACGATATCTGACAAAGTTAGATGCAAACTCACTCAAATATATGAGAAATGTTGAAATTCGACTTCAAATTAGGAAGATAGACTTTGAAAATTTCCAATCAACACGAAGTGACAATCGACCTCAATGGCCTCCAATGGATTTTAATCGACGATATCTGACGAAGTTAGATGCAAACTCTCTCAAATATATAAGGAATGTTGAAATTCGACTTCAAATTAGGAAGATAGACTTTGAAAATTTTCAATCAACACAAAGTGACAATCGACCTCAATGGGCTTCTATGGATGTTAATCGACGATATCTGACAAAGTTAGATGCAAACTCACTCAAATATATGAGAAATGTTGAAATTCGACTTCAAATTAGGAAGATAGACTTTGATAATTTTTAATCAACACAAAGTGACAGTCGACCTCAATGGGCTTCAATGGATGTTAATCGACGATATCTGACAAAGATGGATGCGAAATCACTCAAATATATGAGAAATGTTGAAATTCGACTTCAAATTAGGAAGATAGACTTTGAAAATTTCCAATCAACACGAAGTGACAATCGACCTCAATGGCCTCCAATGGATTTTAATCGAAGATATCTGACGAAGTTAGATGCAAACTCTCTCAAATATATAAGAAATGTTGAAATTCGACTTCAAATTAGGAAGATAGACTTTGAAAATTTCCAATCAACACAAAGTGACAATCGACCTCAATGGGCTTCAATGGATGGTAATCGACGATATCTGACGAAGTTAGATGCAAACTGTCTCAAATATATAAGAAATGTTGAAATTCGACTTCAAATTAGGAATATAGACTTTGAAAATTTTTAATCAACACAAAGTGACAGTCGACCTCAATGGGCTTCAATGGATGTTAATCGACGATATCTGACAAAGATGGATGCGAAATCACTCAAATATATGAGAAATGTTGAAATTCGACTTCAAATTAGGAAGATAGACTTTGAAAATTTCCAATCAACACGAAGTGACAATCGACCTCAATGGCCTCCAATGGATTTTAATCGACGATATCTGACGAAGTTAGATGCAAACTCTCTCAAATCTATAAGAAATGTTGAAATTCGACTTCAAATTAGGAAGACAGACTTTGAAAATTTTCAATCAACACAAGTGACAGTCGACCTCAATGGACTTCAATGGATGTTAATCGACGATATCTGACAAAGTTAGATGCAAACTCACTCAAATATATGAGAAATGTTGAAATTCGACTTCAAATTAGGAAGATAGACTTTGATAATTTTCAATCAACACAAAGTGACAATCGACCTCAATGGGCTTCAATGGATGTTAATCGACGGTATCTGACAAAGTTAGATGCAAACTAACTCAAATATATGAGAAATGTTGAAACTCTACTTCAAATTAGGAAGATAGACTTTGAAAATTTCCAATCAACACAAAGTGACAATCGACCTCAATGGGCTTCAATGGATGTTAATCAACGATATCTGACGAAGTTAGATGCAAACTCTTTCAAATATATAAGAAATGTTGAAATTCGACTTCAAATTAGGAAGACAGACTTTGAAAATTTTCAATCAACACAAAGTGACAATCGACCTCAATAGGCTCCAATGGATGTTAATCGACGATATCTGACAAAGTTAGATGCAAACTAACTCAAACATATGAGAAATGTTGAAACTCGACTTCAAATTAAGAAGTTAGACTTTGAAAATTTTCAATCAACACAAGTGACAGTCGACCTCAATGGACTTCAATGGATGTTAATCGACGATATCTGACAAAGTTAGATGCAAACTCACTCAAATATATGAGAAATGTTGAAATTCGACTTCAAATTAGGAACATAGACTTTGAAAATTTTTAATCAACACAAATTGACAGTCAACCTCAATGGGCTTCAATGGATGTTAATCGACGATATCTGACAAAGATGGATGCGAAATCACTCAAATATATGAGAAATGTTGAAATTCGACTTCAAATTAGGAAGATAGACTTTGAAAATTTCCAATCAACACAAAGTGACAATCGACCTCAATGGCCTCCAATGGATTTTAATCGACGATATCTGACGAAGTTAAATGCAAACTCTCTCAAATATATAAGAAATGTTGAAATTCGACTTCAAATTAGGAAGATAGACTTTGAAAATTTCCAATCAACACAAAGTGACAATCGACCTCAATGGGCTTCAATGGATGTTAATCGACGATATCTGACAAAGTTAGATGCAAACTAACTCAAATATATGAGAAATGTTGAAACTCGACTTCAAATTAGGAAGATAGACTTTGAAAATTTCCAATCAACACAAAGTGACAATCGACCTCAATGGGCTTCAATGGATGGTAATCGACGATATCTGACGAAGTTAGATGCAAACTCTCTCAAATATATAAGAAATGTTGAAATTCGACTTCAAATTAGGAAGACAGACTTTGAAAATTTTCAATCAACACAAGTGACAGTCGACCTCAATGGACTTCAATGGATGTTAATCGACGATATCTGACAAAGTTAGATGCAAACTCACTCAAATATATGAGAAATGTTGAAATTCGACTTCAAATTAGGAAGATAGACTTTTAAAATTTCCAATCAACACGAAGTGACAATCGACCTCAATGGCCTCCAATGGATTTTAATCGAAGATATCTGACGAAGTTAGATGCAAACCCTCTCAAATATATAAGAAATGTTGAAATTCGACTTCAAATTAGGAATATAGACTTTGAGAATTTTTAATCAACACAAAGTGACAGTCGTCCTCAATGGGCTTCAATGGATGTTAATCGACGATATCTGACAAAGATGGATGCGAAATCACTCAAATATATGAGAAATGTTGAAATTCGACTTCAAATTAGGAAGATAGACTTTGAAAATTTCCAATCAACACGAAGTGACAATCGACCTCAATGGCCTCCAATGGATTTTAATCGACGATATCTGACGAAGTTAGATGCAAACTCTCTCAAATATATAAGAAATGTTGAAATTCGACTTCAAATTAGGAAGATAGACTTTGAAAATTTTCAATCAAGACAAAGTGACAATCGACCTCAATGGGCTTCTATGGATGTTAATCGACGATATCTGACAAAGTTAGATGCAAACTCACTCAAATATATGAGAAATGTTGGAATTCGACTTCAAATTAGGAAGATAGACTTTGATAATTTCCAATCAACACAAAGTGACAATCGACCTCAATGGGCTTCAATGGATGTTAATCGACGATATCTGACGAAGTTAGATGCAAATTCTCTCAAATATATAAGAAATGTTGAAATTCGACTTCAAATTAGGAAGACAGACTTTGAAAATTTTCAATCAACACAAGTGACAGTCGACCTCAATGGACTTCAATGGATGTTAATCGACGATATCTGACAAAGTTAGATGCAAACTCACTCAAATATATGAGAAATGTTGAAATTCGACTTCAAATTAGGAAGATAGACTTTGATAATTTTCAATCAACACAAAGTGACAATCGACCTCAATGGGCTTCAATGGATGTTAATCGACGATATCTGACAAAGTTAGATGCAAACTAACTCAAATATATGAGAAATGTTGAAACTCGACTTCAAATTAGGAAGATAGACTTTGAAAATTTTCAATCAACACAAGTGACAGTCGACCTCAATGGACTTCAATGGATGTTAATCGACGATATCTGACAAAGTTAGATGCAAACTCACTCAAATATATGAGAAATGTTGAAATTCGACTTCAAATTAGGAACATAGACTTTGAAAATTTTTAATCAACACAAAGTGACAGTCGACCTCAATGGGCTTCAATGGATGTTAATCGACGATATCTGACAAAGATGGATGCGAAATCACTCAAATATATGAGAAATGTTGAAATTCGACTTCAAATTAGGAAGATAGACTTTGAAAATTTCCAATCAACACAAAGTGACAATCGACCTCAATGGCCTCCAATGGATTTTAATCGACGATATCTGACGAAGTTAAATGCAAACTCTCTCAAATATATAAGAAATGTTGAAATTCGACTTCAAATTAGGAAGATAGACTTTGAAAATTTTCAATCAACACAAAGTGACAATCGACCTCAATGGGCTTCAATGGATGTTAATCGACGATATCTGACGAAGTTAGATGCAAACTCTCTCAAATATATAAGAAATGTTGAAATTCGACTTCAAATTAGGAAGATAGACTTTGAAAATTTTCAATCAACACAAAGTGACAATCGACCTCAATGGGCTTCTATGGATGTTAATCGACGATATCTGACAAAGTTAGATGCAAACTCGCTCAAATATATGAGAAATGTTGAAATTCGACTTCAAATTAGGAAGATAGACTTTGAAAATTTTTAATCAACACAAAGTGACAATCGACCTCAATGGGCTTCAATATATGTTAATCGACGATATCTGACGAAGTTAGATGCAAACTCTCTCAAATATATAAGAAATGTTGAAATTCGACTTCAAATTAGGAAGATAGACTTTGAAAATTTCCAATCAACACAAAGTGACAATCGACCTCAATGGGCTTCAATGGATGGTAATCGACGATATCTGACGAAGTTAGATGCAAACTCTCTCAAATATATAAGAAATGTTGAAATTCGACTTCAAATTAGGAATATAGACTTTGAAAATTTTTAATCAACACAAAGTGACAGTCGACCTCAATGGGCTTCAATGGATGTTAATCGACGATATCTGACAAAGATGGATGCGAAATCACTCAAATATATGAGAAATGTTGAAATTCGACTTCAAATTAGGAAGATAGACTTTGAAAATTTCCAATCAACACAAAGTGACAATCGACCTCAATGGCCTCCAATGGATTTTAATCGACGATATCTGACGAAGTTAAATGCAAACTCTCTCAAATATATAAGAAATGTTGAAATTCGACTTCAAATTAGGAAGATAGACTTTGAAAATTTCCAATCAACACAAAGTGACAATCGACCTCAATGGGCTTCAATGGATGTTAATCGACGATATCTGACAAAGATGGATGCGAAATCACTCAAATATATGAGAAATGTTGAAATTCGACTTCAAATTAGGAAGATAGACTTTTAAAATTTCCAATCAACACGAAGTGACAATCGACCTCAATGGCCTCCAATGGATTTTAATCGAAGATATCTGACGAAGTTAGATGCAAACTCTCTCAAATATATAAGAAATGTTGAAATTCGACTTCAAATTAGGAATATAGACTTTGAGAATTTTTAATCAACACAAAGTGACAGTCGTCCTCAATGGGCTTCAATGGATGTTAATCGACGATATCTGACAAAGATGGATGCGAAATCACTCAAATATATGAGAAATGTTGAAATTCGACTTCAAATTAGGAAGATAGACTTTGAAAATTTCCAATCAACACGAAGTGACAATCGACCTCAATGGCCTCCAATGGATTTTAATCGACGATATCTGACGAAGTTAGATGCAAACTCTCCCAAATATATAAGAAATGTTGAAATTCGACTTCAAATTAGGAAGATAGACTTTGAAAATTTTCAATCAAGACAAAGTGACAATCGACCTCAATGGGCTTCTATGGATGTTAATCGACGATATCTGACAAAGTTAGATGCAAACTCACTCAAATATATGAGAAATGTTGGAATTCGACTTCAAATTAGGAAGATAGACTTTGATAATTTCCAATCAACACAAAGTGACAATCGACCTCAATGGGCTTCAATGGATGTTAATCGACGATATCTGACGAAGTTAGATGCAAATTCTCTCAAATATATGAGAAATGTTGAAATTCGACTTCAAATTAGGAAGACAGACTTTGAAAATTTTCAATCAACACAAGTGACAGTCGACCTCAATGGACTTCAATGGATGTTAATCGACGATATCTGACAAAGTTAGATGCAAACTCACTCAAATATATGAGAAATGTTGAAATTCGACTTCAAATTAGGAAGATAGACTTTGATAATTTTCAATCAACACAAAGTGACAATCGACCTCAATGGGCTTCAATGGATGTTAATCGACGATATCTGACAAAGTTAGATGCAAACTAACTCAAATATATGAGAAATGTTGAAACTCGACTTCAAATTAGGAAGATAGACTTTGAAAATTTTCAATCAACACAAGTGACAGTCGACCTCAATGGACTTCAATGGATGTTAATCGACGATATCTGACAAAGTTAGATGCAAACTCACTCAAATATATGAGAAATGTTGAAATTCGACTTCAAATTAGGAACATAGACTTTGAAAATTTTTAATCAACACAAAGTGACAGTCGACCTCAATGGGCTTCAATGGATGTTAATCGACGATATCTGACAAAGATGGATGCGAAATCACTCAAATATATGAGAAATGTTGAAATTCGACTTCAAATTAGGAAGATAGACTTTGAAAATTTCCAATCAACACAAAGTGACAATCGACCTCAATGGCCTCCAATGGATTTTAATCGACGATATCTGACGAAGTTAAATGCAAACTCTCTCAAATATATAAGAAATGTTGAAATTCGACTTCAAATTAGGAAGATAGACTTTGAAAATTTTCAATCAACACAAAGTGACAATC